>NW_012267265.1:13542431-13861872 GCF_000151885.1 Dipodomys ordii
TTCTTTTATGGCTAGAGAGGTTGAGCATTTTTTCATGTGTCTATTGGCCACTCTTATTTTGTCTTCAAAGAAGTTTCTCTGTAAGTCTTTAGCCCATTTATTTATCGGGCAGTTGTTTCTTTGAGTATTTGTTTTGGGGGGATTTAATTTTTTGAGTTCCAAGTATATTTTAGATATGCGACCCCTGTCTGTTGTATGGCTAGTGAAGATCTTCTCCCAGTCCGTGTGCTTTCTGTTATCTTGTTAGGTATGTCCTTTGCCTTGCAGAAACTCTGCAGTTTCATGCAATCCAATTTGTCCAACCTTTCTTAGATTTGTTGTACTTCTGGGCCTGAGACAATTTCTTACTCTGTGATCCCTTGTTGTCTGGGGGAAAATGGGAGTAAGACGAGAGTTTCTATTAGACTCATCAAGTTTTGCCTCCATTACATTTTCTCTAAATCTTTCTTTTTTTATCAATTCCTCTTTAGCTTCTTTCTACAAATACATTATCATATGCAGATAAAAATGTCTCATAAAAATAAAAGATAAAAGTGGCTTATGCCTCTACTGTTTGCTACTCAGGAAACTGAGCTCAGAGGATTGTGGTTCAAAGCCAACCCAGGTAGGGAAGTCTGTGAGATTCCTATTTCCAATTAACCACCAAAAAAGCCAGATGTGAAGATGTGGCTCAAGCAAGAGAGCACTAGCCTTGAGTAGAAAAGCTCAAGGACAGCACCTAGGTCACAAATGAATAAGTAAATAATAAATGAATGAATAAATTAATGTGTGACCCATTACCACTTTCTGTTGTTCTGAGAGTCTTAGCCAAATCCACCTGTCCATTTGGAGTATTTTCCTGTCTTATCAATGCTGCACACACTCTTCCACTTCATAACTAGAGTTATGTTACCTCCAGCCATTTACTATTCGTGGAGCTTTCTGTGATGGTCTCCTTGAGGTCCTTGTGTTTTCTGTCTTCCTTTGGTACTTATATTTTTTGCAGACTAAGTAAATCATGATTAAGAGGGATTTATCAGGGAAATTGAGTCCTTGGTGAGTGACTTCTTGTTTTAATGTGACTTCTAATGAAATCTGCCAACCTAAGTTCTTGCCAGTACAATACTGAATGGTTATTCAGAGTACTTGTGACAACTCTATGTGATAGAGTTGCATGAAACATCTCTATCACTTCTCTTCGAGAAGAATGACTATCTACCTACATTAAACAAACTCTTAAGCTTGTTGCTTATTGAACAAGGGCAGACATTGTGAAATTCAAATATACTTATGAACTGTTATTCATTAACATCAAAAATTTTAAAGGCTTTACTATAGAAAAAAGTACCTTAAAACTAACATATAAGATTTATGAACACAATTATTGTACCATATTAGTCAATTTTTCTTCTCTGCTATAACATTTGCCCAACAGATATGGTCACTGGAGTTACTTTCTTGAAAGATTCTTCTACAAAGTAGACGAAAAGAGCCTTTCCCTGAGCAAAAATCTTTCCATTAAGTTTTTCATTATTTCCTTCATTATATTGTTGTTACTACTCCAAGTAGATCAATGTTAGAACAATTCTGAAACTCTAATAGGATGATAGCTAGACACATAAAAACACATTTATATACATTTATGTTTTGCTTAAAGAAATCAGTAGGAAGTGTTGACATTTTGTAGAAGATATTTAATTTGGACAGATTAGTAGTACTTGATTTATTTTTGGTTATGCATAGCTTTTGGTTTTCTTTGAGCTGGGAGTAACTCTATATTCATTTCTTTCTACCTCAAGATGAGCTTTCCTTAAACTCTATTGAGACATTCAAGTTAATATCCTAAATAATAAGACAAATATATTTTTGCTATCAAAGTAAGGAAAAAGTAGATGTATGCTAGAAAAATTTGTAGTCATGCTGGGTGCTGGTAGCTCATGCCTGTAATCCTCCTTATTCAAGAGACTGAGATTTGGAGGACAGTAGTTTGAGGCATGCTGCAGAAAAAAAAATCAACATGTAACCAGCAAAAAGCATAGTTGGAGGTATGAGTTAAATGGTAGCATCCCAGCCAAGCAAGTAAACTACGTGAATGTAAATCCCTGAGTTTAAACCCCAATATTGTTCAAAAGGTAAACAAATAGAAATGTGCAACCCTATTGGAATCAGTAAATGGATGCCTTGTTTTGTGAATGTATTTCCACTTCCAGTTTTGTATTATTTGGAGTGTTTTTTTCTGATCCTGGGGCTTGAACTCTGGGCTTGTATGTTATTCCTGACATTCTTTTTTGTTCAAGGCAAGCACTCTGCCAATTGAGCCACAGCAGCACTTCCAGCTTTTGTTGAGTAGTTTATTGGGGATAAGATTCTGATGGAGTTTCCTTCCCAGGCTGCTTCCACCCACAATCCTTGGCCTCTTGAGTGCTAGGATTACAAGCATGAGCTACCGGTACCTGGCTGGAGTATTGTTTTATACAGCTTCAGGTTGTACATTTAACAGCAACTTAATTTCTTGGTTCAACTGCATCATATATGCAAGCACTTTAGTCCTCAAGCAAGTTCATTCAAATTAACTCACAACTCTATCATTTCCATTGTGAATACAAGTGTCCATCGAATCACCTTTGGTATTACCAAAGTCCCTGTTGACTTGTATAATAGGAAGACATGCCAAAAGGATGAGATACATGATGTATTCTTCATCAGGGAGTTGAAGGTGACCCTGTGCTGCACATGGAGAAAGAGGCATTGAAAGAGATGGGTAATGACTGCAGTCTTTTCAGTACTAAGCACTTGGAGTAGTATGGGCTATAACTAAGGATAATATTAGAAGACAGTGAGTGTGCTGCAATTGAAAATAGAAGCAAAATCCCCCTTCAGTTGTAAGGAATCCTTGGATCAGGAGTCCGAAAGTGAAGAAAAGGTCTCAGATTTATGTCACTCTCCAGTTAATGGTATCAGTTGTCATGCTTTTATACTGCCAACATTTTCCTACACTATTATGCACTGTACTACCTTCTAAAGAAATTATAGACAATCCTATAATCTGGTTTTTATACTCAAGGAACTCACGTACTTGGGTACAGAACACATGCAAATGTGCAACCAGAGGACACTACCTTGAATAACGACACACCACCATGGCAATAAGCTCAGTTGTATTGATAGATGGTGAAAGTATAATATGAATATGCAAATATGTTCTATTAAAGCATTAGAATAAAAGAAAAAGAACATGAAAATTAACTAACTCAATTTCTGAGGAAGGGAATAGTGAAAAAGACAGAGGCTGAGCTTTATGAATGTTTGAAGCATAAAGTAGTATAGCATGCATTCAGGTTGAGTGAAGGGTAGAGGCAAGAGCAAAAGGTGGACAGGAAGGGGACACACACAGTGTGCCTTGCCCAGAGGATGTGGGAAGTTAGAAAAATAACGAAAATGAACTGAGCCATAGTGGTTCATACTTATAATCCTAGCTACTCAGTAAATTGGAGGATTGTGGTTGGAAACCAGCCTGAAGAGTCAATGAGATTCTTCTCTCCAATTAACCAGTAAAAAGCCAGAAGTGGAGTTGTGGCTCAAGTAGTCAAGAACCATTGTTAAGCAAAAAAATAAAAATAGAAAAGCCAAGCGATATTTGAGTTCAAGGCTTAGTACATATACAGCAGCAGCAACAACAATAGAAATGACAATTAGGGTCGATTTTGGGGGGGTGGAATTTTTTTTTAAAGACACAAAAACTTGGTAAAAATGATGAGTTCATTTTTCCTGGTTAAATTTTCACCTTTTATATCTTCTACAACAAGAGGTGTATGTTATAGGAGAGTGTTGTGGGAAGGGCAAGTGGGCAGCAATAACTACATTTTCAGTTACGCAACAAAGCTGTAACAATGTGAGAGCAAGCTGGATTACTTCAAGTAATTGATATCAGTGTGGAGCTTAGATTCTTGTCAGAGAAATTCATTTTCAGTCATTTGAGCTGATGGGCCATAGAAGATTGTTCAGGTTTCTGAAACTAGCTGACCAAGGAAACAAGGGAAGCAGCTACACAACTAACAACGAGGATATTACAGCAGCATATCTATAAAATCTAGGCATAGAAAAGTTTAAAAGAACACTAGATCAATTCTGGAAAATTTTCAGAGTGTGGATGAAAAAGATAGAGTGAGATTCATTCAATATTACTATCTTAACATTGGTAAGGCACTATAAATTGTAGTTGAACCTGACACTTCTCCATGGAATAGTTTCCTGGATACACAGCTCATATTTTTAATATTTCAAAACTGAAGACTCTAGTGTTCTCTGAGTTTACTTCTAAAGTTTTTACAAAATGCCTTACAATAATGGGCTTAATCAACAAAAATTTATTTCTCAGAGTTTGGACAGCCGAGGTCAGGAAGCCAGCCTGGTTAGATTCTGGTGAGAACTCTTATCTTGGCTAGGAGAGGCTTCTTTCCCTACCTTTCCTTTCAAACTACTTTATTTATTTATTTTATTGTAAAGATGATGTTCAGAGGGGTTACAGTTACATGAGCAAGGTAATGAGTACATTGCTTATTGAACAGTGTTATCCCCCTTCCCTCTTTTTCTCCTACTTTCCTTCCCCCTGATTCCTGTACTCCCTAGTTGTAAAGTTTATTTCCAACAGTGTCTTGTGCATATCCCTATTGCATTGGTTCTTACCATTTTTTAATCCCCCTTCCTTCCCCCAAACCAGATAAACATATATATAAAACAGAGGATACCAGAATAAAAAACAGTGATAACAGGGAGGGAATAAACCAAAAGAAATAAAATGAAAGAAAAAAGAAACATCTTCACACAGTACATTTCAAAAACAAAAAAGAAACTTCTTGTTTCTATATCTTGGAGTTGATTTCAGTTGCCATTATTTTATATGGTACATAGCTATTGAGCTATTGTGATCCTCTGCTATTACTATCTGAGGCATATACTAGTTATTACTAATGAGGGAAAACATGGAGTCTATGTTCTTTGAGTCTGGCTTACTGAACTTAATAGGATTTTTCCAAGTCTTTCCACTAGCTATACAACAGACAACAGAAAAGGGCCTCATATAAAAAAAAAATCTAGAGGGGCTGGGAAGGTGGCTCAGTGGTAGAGCGCTTGCCTTGCATGCATAAGGCCCTGGGTTCAATTCCTCAGCACCACATAAGCAAAAAGAAAAAAGCCAGAAGTGGCGCTGTGGCTCAAGTGGTAGAGCACTAGCCTTGAGCTGAAGAGCTGAGGGACAGCGCCCAGGCCCAGAGTTCAGGCCCCAGGACAGACCCCCCCCAAAAAAAATCTAGAGCTCGAAGAATTAAACCTCCCAATATCAAATACTCAAAGAAACAACCACCCCATTAATAAGTGAACTAAAGGATTCAAAAGAGACTTCTCTGGAGAGGAAATAATAATAGTCAATAGACACATGAAGTCAATAGACTTCTTCAACCACTCTGGAAAGCAGTATGGAAGTTCCTCAGAAAACTAAAATTAGAGCTCCCCTGTGCTCTAGCTATCCCACTCCTGGGCATTCACCCAAATGATCACAAATAAGGCCCCACCAAAGCTATCAGCACAACTATGTTCATTGCAGCACTATTTACCATAGCTAAGATATGGAACCAACCTAGATGCCCTTCAGTAGATGAATAGGAGAGGCTTTTCTTATGCTCCAGAAACTACCACAGCGGTTGCTAGAATTTTAATGTACATATTTGGTAGAAACACATATATTCACTCCATAGCAAGTGAATATGTCTTGGTTGCCTCCTCATCCCATTTCATTCCTTGTTTCCTTTCCAACAAGATTCTTTGAGGGGTATGGGGAAAGATTTGAATCAGAGATGATAGCAAGATATATAATTTCATTCTAGGTACTTCCTTGTTAATCATTTTGCTAGCTGTGCAGAAGAGAATCAAACCAGCAAGTCTCTTTTAAACATCTTTTAAAGAGCCACATCTTGACCACCCTATTTAATACTGTTACCTGATATTTTTCACTCCTTTATAATTCCTGTTCTTGCTTACTTATTATGTTCTCTTTTAGTCCTGATAACCACTACCGTCTTCTAAGATACTACATAACATACTTTGCTTATGTGTGTGTGTGGGGGGGGTGGGTGGTTTGAATTGAATTTCAGTCCTCCTACTTGAGGAGGTATGCAACAGTCCTTGTTTTGTTGGCTATATTTCATCAAATATGTAAAGTTCATTAGAATGGAGGTTTTCATTTTGTTCAGTGATATATTCCAATTATCTCAATCATTGCCCACATTTAGTATATATTATTCAATAATCAATACATAACAATTAAGTGAGCTTGACAAAAATTATACATTTATCCATGACATTTGATAACTTTAAGTAAATTCCTCATGGTGAACAACAGAAGTAAAAAAAAAATTAAACTGAAGAAAAGCAAAAAAAGAAATATACTCATTACCTGCCTTATGAAATGGTAACCCCTCTCTACAGCATCTTAATAACAACAATAAAATTATATATATTTATCTATTTAAAAACCTGCACCTGAAAAATAAGTTAAACTTCAGACCTGGCAATAACTTTTATTTTCCTCAAGAATTGATGTAATAGGAAATAATAAGCATTAGTTAATTGTAGATTTATTTTGAACATGAAGTGATGAAGTTGATTATGCACTGAATGCATGAATGATAAAAAAGGGAAGTCAAGGTTAACATCAAGCCTTTTGGATGAATTTTATAAAGGAAAAAGAAATGTCATCTACTGAGATAGAACTACAGGGAGAAGAGAAAATAGTAGTGAAAGGATTGTGTAGAGGTAAAATAAGGAGCCTCATCTCTGCTCATTTTCAGTTAGTCTTGTTTATTAGATGATTTTCAGATGAAATAAGTATATGCGAATGACAACTTAAGGATAGAAATCTGAGCTGAAAATGGGATTTGAATATTGGTTCTATTAACTTCCATTATTATGGATTTGAGATGAATGTACCAGGTTTAAGACACTCCTGATTGTTTTGAGAAGAGCCTGGTATGTATTTTTTTCTTTTTATAGCTTTCTCCTAGGAAGAAAAAGATAAATAAAATACTCATATACTATTAACAACTTTTATGTTTTCAATACAGATATAATTCACATCTATTCTTTGAGTATTTTCCCCTGGAAAATAATCAATTTAATCTGGAAGGGGAATATGTCATTGCAAGAAATGAATAAAGTGAATTACTTTGGGGTATCTTACTGGTCCATCATTATAAGCACAGAATTTTAAATAAAGCTTTTATAGAAGAAGCTAAAACAGTTATCATCTCCTGTTATCTCTGCCTCTCTCAGGTCCTTCTATACATTCTTGCCCCAGCTACACTAGATTGCATACAATCAGTTCTTAGTAGTCATTGTCTAATACATACTACCCACTTTCTGTTGCTTTGGTTGTGTCTTTCCAAAAAATTTATCCTTTGCCTGGTTACATCCTATTATGAAATCAATCACACTAGTAAGTCAAGAATTTGAAACAGCTGTCATAAAAGTAACTTTAGCCTTTCATTTCATAGCTTCTTGGTCAGATTTCTGTTGATTGCAGTTTGCTTTTATAAGATTAAGAACTGTTTGGGTGGTCCTAACAGATGTTTAGGAACTTAGTAAACTCTTAGCATCCAGATACATACATAGACATGTGTGTACTATAGGTATGTATATAATGAAATGAAGTCTTCAGCTGGATAAAAACATATGGTAAATGGATTTAATAAAAAGTCTTGTTTGAACACTGAGCATACAAACCATCTGTTAGGTGTTTGGAACACATTTCCTTTATGTCTTGTCTGAGAAAACAAAATCACCAGAGATTTAGGTACAGTTTTTCAGCCTAAATAAAATCACCCAGAAAGTGCATCAATCCCATGGTACATATTTCTCCTTCTAAAAAGTTATTTCATCTCTGCTCTATTCCAGTCAGGCTCTATCTGTGTATGTTTAGCTTTTGCTCTCTTTCTTTCTTTGTAACACATCTGTAGACAAATCAATGCATGTAAATAATAAACTTTCTCTATGACACTGTTGTGTGTAAGTGTACAGTTAAAAGGAAGGGAAAAGAAACTTAAAGGGGAAGTACCTTCTGATATGTTTTCATAAAAAAGCAGAAATGCAGAAGTGAAACAAGTTTTTTTCTCAACCTTTTTTTCAACTAAAAGAAACAGATGTCTGCTTTATTTGCACAGATACAACTTAAAATTAAAGTACTGTACACATCAAAATAAGGGTTTCAACTTGCTTCTCATCATCTAGCAAACAGATGTCTCTCTCTTACTAATGAATCAGTACTTATTTTTATGAAATATATTTCTTAAATATATTTTAACCAAATGCTTTCAATGTCATTTAAAATAATATCACTGTTTTATAGGCTTTCACTTAGAACAAAGCAATAAAAATCAGTCTTTTTTCAATTTGTTTTTTTAATTCAATTTGTCAATGAGTCATTCAATCCAATGTAAAAAATAGAAGTGTTTTGCTTGGGTTTGTGTTGGTTTAGTTTGGTCGCCTGAGGGGATTAAGAGTTTGATTCACTGTAATTAGGATGTTTGCACAGTATATGACTAGACTGTGAAGATTGAATGTGTGTTTAATTCATAACATCATCTGTGTTTAATTTATGTACCATTTTAACATGGAACCTAGCTTTTTATTGTGAAAATGTAGACAGCTGTTTATTTTTATGTGACTATGGTTTTTATATTTGTATATCAAATCTCTCCTTTTCACAGTCCCATATACTTCGAG
Organism: Dipodomys ordii; assembly: GCF_000151885.1. NCBI lineage: Eukaryota > Metazoa > Chordata > Mammalia > Rodentia > Heteromyidae > Dipodomys > Dipodomys ordii. Next base: position 13,551,186 of record NW_012267265.1, read on the forward strand.
CACATTACTATGAAAGGGTAATGGTAAAAATGTTACCTATTGTGAGTAAAACTTCAGCCCCTTTTAGATCTAAAACATGGCCCATAGACTCCAACAGGGGTAGAGATTCTTGTTGCTTCTCCAGTAGAATGGCTGTAGATTGACAAGTGAACAGAGATGGAGGTCCATCCCAGAGGCCCATGTGAAAGGAAAGGCTGCATGCAGGAAAGAATAGAGAAGAGAAGCTGGCAAGAGGGAAGGCAAAGAAGAAAAATGGGATAAACATAAAACTAAATCCTATGTCTGAGACAGTGGGCCACTGTTGATAAAAATTGAACTGGGAAATTTTATCTTTCATTTAGATTAAAAACAGTGTCTATCAATGTAGAAGGGATAGGGCAATTAAAATAAAAGCTGCCTGATCACCAAGAACTGTAGTTGGACAAGAAATTCACTTATATATTTTGAAATTCATTTATTAGGTGCACAATATTCTTGATTTCCTATCATGCAAAAGATCCAAATCTTCCATCTTAATCGATGCTTACAAAAAAATACATAGTAGCTGTAACTCACACAGATGAGAATATCACATAGATGAGAATAAAGGGTAAAACAAGAACTGAGTATTTCAGTTAAGAACAATACGTGAAGTAAATATTCAGGTAAAATAGACCAGTCCAGCTGGTGGGCTGTGGACAGAAGAAAAAAACCATGTGTCCAGATAAAGGGAGTAAGAGAGCAGGTGGACTGAACGCCCAAGTTGGAACAAAATGCTATTTCAGGTTGGCTGAGCTGACAGCTGTGGGCAACTCTACTATGATTCCATGAATGTTTGTCTTCCCAACAATCTTGAGATCTTAACTCCTATATAATGATATTAAGAAGTGGAGCTGTTGGGAAATGATTCTGATTATAACTGTAAAACATAGATAAATAGTATGATGACCTTGTAAAAGACCCCCAGAGAGACAGATACCTGGCCCTTCTCACCATGGGAAGTGGGAGAGAAAACTACCACCTAGAAAACTACCATGATCAGATTAAAAAAAATCTGTAGGAAACTTGATGTTAGATTCCCAAACTCAAAAACTGTGGAAAAATAATGATCTGTTGTTTATAAGTTTATAGTAGCCTGAACGCACAAAGATACCTTCCTGTGCCCTGAACAGTAACAATACTGCATTTTCAAGAGGTGTAATTTACTATAGTTATAAAATTCCCACCATAACCAAGGAACAGAGAAATTACATCACCTAGCTTCCAAATATCCCTGTTACCTTTTCCGACTTCCAACCTCTGAAACAATAGACATGTTCTCTATTCCTGTACTTCTGCCTATTCCAAGATATCATATGTATGTACACAGATCCTGAATCTTTCATTGAATATCTGAAATGAATACATGTTACTGCTATATGCTTTCAGGGAGGCCTTCCTATGTATTTAATTGTATAGACATATCATATCACATTCACCTGCTGAGGACCAACTGGATTATCAGTATTTACAAGTAAATCCACAGTGTACTTTTGTATACTGGGACACCTCTTTTCTCCCCTCCCCTCCCCTCCCCTCCCCTCCCCTTTCCTCCCCTCCTTTTCCCTCCCTTCCCCTCCTCTCTTCTCCTCTCCCCTCCTCTCCTCTCCTGTCCTCTCCTCTCCTGTCCTCTCCTCTTTTCTTTTGTGCCATTAATGGTCTTGAACTCAGGACCAGGGTACTGTCCTCAGCTTTTTCACTCAAGACTGGAGTTTTACCATTTGATTTTTTTTGTCAGCCATGGGTCTTCACTCAAGGTCTGGGTGCTGTCCCTGAGCGCTTCAGCTCAAGGCTACCACTTGAGCCACAGCGTCACTCTAGAATTTTACCATTTGAGACACAGCTCTCCTTTTGGTTTCCCTCCCTTTGCCCCAGTTAATTGGAGATGAATCTTATGGGTTGAATACAGTCATAATATTTAATATATGTACATGAAAATGGAACTAGGTAAAATGATGAGATGTGTAGGGTTGGGAGAGATGGAAGAGAATGATGAAAAGGATGACAGTGATCAAGATGCATTGTTCTTATGGACTTGTTGAATTGAAACCACTTTGTACAACTACTTCAAAATAAGAGGAAAAAAGGAAGTGGCACTTTGGCTCAAGTTGTAGAGTACTAGCCTTGAGCACAAAAAGGCTCAGGGACAATGCACAGGCCCTGAGTTCAAGCCCTATAACTGGAAAATAAATAAACAAAAGAATCTCATGGAATTTCCTGCCAAGGCTGTCTTTAAACCATTATCCTTTGATTTCAGCCTTCTGAGTACCTAAGGATTATAGGCAAGAGCCACCAGTGCCTGACTTCATGTAAGGTACATATACATATCTATCTATCTATCTATATATGTATATATAAGAGATTGAGTTTGAATTTCAAAAGTACCTATAAAAATAGGTTGATTTGTTAGTATTAAATCCCTTCTAAGTTAAAATCCATTAATGACCATGATACAATTATTTTTTTAAAAAATCTTTGGAATAGATGCCCTAAGGGAAAATGCTGAGATAATAAGACAGTCATAGGGAAGCTGGACAATATTAAAAACATAACTTTTGCCCAATGGAACATCATAAGGTAAGGAGGGTACTGTCCACTCATTTATAAGGCTGAGAGCTATGACCACTGGAGGAGTTAAAAACTGATATTCAGTTCTTAATCTTCAATTTTTCTTTTTTTTATGGTCATGGGGCTTAAACTCAGAGCCTGGGCACTGTACCTTTGCTTTTCTGCTCAAGGCTAATGTTCTACCACTTTGAGCCACAGCTCCACTTCTGGTTTTCTGGTGGTCAATTGAACTTTCCTCCTGGGGGTGACTTGGAACTGTAATCATCTGGTCTCAGCCTCTCAAGTAGCTAGGATTATAGGCGTGAGCCACCAGTGTCCAGAAGTCTTTACTTCTTTTAATTAGTACATGAAATTATTTGACATATGTTTGTATATTGCCTAATTTCAAAGAAAACTCTATGGACGAGATCTGTTTTTAGCTTTTGTATCTTTGTGTTTTGATTTTTATTCTGAAGAACTATACATTCAAATTATAAAATAAATAATGAGAGTTTGATACCAAATTTAAACAAGTTAGAGTTAGCAATCCTTCATAAATTATTAATATTTTGAAGACATAACATATACTATACTTCACCCTAAAATGGTTATCGTAACTAAAAGAAATTTTTTTTAAAAAAATGTCTGTGAGCCAGGTACAAGTGATTCACTCAAAACTTTGTAGTTACTCACGAAGTTGAGGTCAGAAAATCAAGGTCTTAGCTATGACAGAAAAACCACTTGACATTCTATCTCCAAAATGGCTAGCAAAAATTGGCAGGAAGTGTGGCTCAAGTGGCAGAGCGCCAAACAAGCAAGTAATCCAGGTAAGCAGGAGGCCAAGTTCAAACCCCACTACCTCAAACAAATAAAGCCAAAATGTACATATATGATAAAAGGACAATGTAACATATTTATTATTTTATAATTAATCTTTGTAATTAATTTGTAAGTAATTAATTATAAAACCATATGAATATATGTAGATATTCTTGTAAAAAGTGATCACATACTCCCTGTGAGTAAAAACAACATAATCAGCATACTCATTGTGTTTTTTTTGAATTGTGTTATCTAAATACAAAAGGTTATAACTCAATTATTGCACAAGTCAGGCTGTTTTTCTTTGTGTCAAGACCTGGATAAGGCATTGTGTTCAGCTATCTGCAGTCCTGTGAGTCTATTTGCAAGCCTTATCTCTTCTTTATTAGGGAAGAGACAGTTGGAGGACTGGAAGCTTGTTCAAAATCATACTCATGAAAGGACAGAACAGAAAAGAGTTTGAGTTCAAAACTTGTAATTTTACCCTCTATACTGTGCACCTCATATGGCTAATTGGATATATTTTACTGACAACAAGATTTATCTTGTCTGATTGGCAAATGAAAGTTTCTTATCAAGACCTCTCACCTGAAGTTTCATCTTGCATACTAAAATTCACCTATAGTAGTAAAGAACCTTAATAGAAATTTAAACTTTTATTTTATCTTATTTTTGCTTGTTCTGAGGCTTGAATTCAGGACTTGGGCACTGTCCCTAAGTTTAGTTTTGCTTAAGCCTAGTGCTCTACCACTTGAGCCACACCCTCACTTCCAGCTTTTGGTGGTTAATTGTAGATAAGCATCTCGTGGACTTCCCTGCCTGAACTGGCTTCAAACTGCAATCCTCAGAGCTCAGCCTCTTGAGTAGCTAGGATTACAGATGTGAGCCACCAGCGTTCAGCTAGTTTTGAACTATTAAATCAAAATTTCATGGCTAAGAATCACAAATAAGTTTTAAAATATAGTTAGAATAAATTTACACTATCTCTAAACTGCATGTTTCAATGAAATACATGCTTTTTAAATGATTTATTTCTGATATATAGTACATGAATATTTTATTTTTATGCTATTTTAATTCATTTCTTTCTTTATATCAGTACAAGAAAAAAATTGACCATTGTTTATGGGTAAAGAGAATGTAAAAGACATATGATCGGTTTGTGTCTCTTTTATTTTCTTTATCAGAGGAAAATAGAAATTTTCCACAAGCTTCATAGATTAGCATTTTGGCAATCTAAAATAATAGCTGTTATGTTTAAGTTTCATTTTTCCCACATATGGGGAAAAATCAGTAAAAGTCTTTATATACTTTAATAATCATAACTTTCAACTAGATATTAAAGGCAGATTTTTTGGTCTTTACAAAGTCCTGAATAAACATATAATTAATGATACTGGTCCACTATAAATATGCTTTTTATTTTTCATTAGACATAGGAATCATCCCTTTATATCCTTTGGACAATCATGAAAGACACAAGCTATTTTCCTTGAAAAAAAGAAAGAAACTCTAATGAAGATGACTAAAGTAGGATAATTTTATTATCCCATCCAAAATTGAGGCCTTTGACAATTCTGGCACAAGAACAAAAGTTGATTATCATATCCTGGAATAAACAAATTAGCGTGACTTATACATCCTGAGTTCTGAGTACTCACAAAGCCTGATTTCTTTCATAAATTGTTCGGTAGTGTTATATTTCTTTGGTCAAAGGGAAATGGAGTAATTGACTTCTTTCTTCTTATTCTCCACCTGCCTGTGGTTAGTGGGTGGCATAATGAGCAGTGTGGGCTGAGAAGACTGCTGTTCTGAACTCAGTCTAGGTCAGAGACATGCTGGTTTTCAATTCCTAATTTTCTAAGGGAAAAGTCCTTGCAAGATGACTGAAAACACAGTCACATCAAACACATCATGCTTGAGCCTCATTTATTCTTCAGCATAGGTTACTGTGAGTAATGTTAATTATCTGTATTTGGGAGCACTTTCCACATGGATGGAAATATTAGACTATAAGCAGAAGTAATGACAATAATAATGATATATTTGTTTATGGAGAATTAAAAAGTGTGATTTATACTGAATGAATTACCAAACTAGATTTAGAAGAAAACAGTTGTCAATAATTATTGCTACTTACTAATCCCTAATCATGTCTCAGATGTTTCACCAAATTATTTCATAAGTATTATTTTATTTAGATCTAGAGAGCTGGATATATTGGCCCACACCTATTAAATCTCAGTTACTTGGGTAGCAGAGAGGTCTAGGTCAGCCCATGCAAAAATTATGAAAACCTATCTGAAAAATAACCCAAATTTATGAAATAGGGCTAGGAATCTGGCTCAAGTGGTAAGGCAGTTGCCTAGCAAGCATAAGGCCCTTAGTTCATTCTTCTAGGGCTCACCCCAAAACCATCCTCAAAATAAACCTCTACAGAAGGCTCTTTTTGTTTTGTGATTGAAGAATCTCTCTTACTAATGAGGAATTTGTGGTACGGTATCTATAAACACTTTCCAAAGTCATAGCTAAGAGGTAGAAGTTAGGATTTAAAACCAGTCCATCAGAATTTCCAGCTTATGATCTTGTTCCCTTTACTGTCTCTGCCTACTAAACATGCTACTTATATATGCTATTTTACTGACTTTTTTGCTGTTTTGCATCAATTTGCCTTTAAAGTAGAAAGGAAGCTAAAGATAAGGAAGTAAAAGGATATATTGTTGGAATTTCCTTCCTAACAACTTTTCCAAGTGGCTTTCTAGGTTATATTTGAACTTATCTTGTAAGCAAGAACTCAATTCATCTAAGAGATCCAACATAAGCTTTCAGTACTAGATTGAATAAAGTAATTTTTCTTCAGCGGTTGGAAAATAAAATAAAATAATTTTTCTATCATGTTTTACAGTTTTTGAATCCTGTATCCCTCATTAAATTTCAATATCTAAATCATCTTTTGTGTCAGTTCAAGTATGCACTGTTTTATAATTACTTCTGTTTTATAGAAGTAATGAAACTAATGAAACTAATTAGATTAGGTAAATTCATTGATACCATTCTATTACCTTCCATAGTTCAGTCACCTTCAAACAATTAAGCATAGACACTTAATTGATTATTTTTGTGTATAAGGACTGTGTATATACAAATATATATGTATGTATGTATGCATGTATGCATATAGTATGTATTTTATACTCCAAAATATTCCTCCTACATATGCTTGGAAAACATCATAACTTTATGAGAGCCTTAAAATTTTCAGAAAACTACAATATCATGAGTTCATGAGTAGGAATTGCGATAGTCCGTGAAGATCTCAAGAATAATAAATATAGTGCCATACTGGTGCCAGAATAGACAAGTAGACCAATAGAACTTAGGAATTAATTCTGGCATGATAAAAAGTAAGATAATAGCAAGGCTGATATGGAAAGATCTACTGGAAAAGAATAGACTATTCAGTGAATAATTTGGGGACTATTGTTTCTCTTTTATACTAAATCATTCTCAGCAGCAACAAATATACTCTTTTCCATCATTTCCTACTCAAATTTTGTGATAAATACCTACAGTCACTGTCTCCACTTTTCCCATCCAAGACTGTCTGCTTCAGTCTCCTAGATTGGCTTGGCTTTCAATCACTGCACTGAGACTATTCATGCCAAGTTCCCCTATTGCTTCCTTTTGGCCAAACCTGTTTGTGAACTCCCTGGCTTTGCTCTCATTTGACCAAGCAGCATTGACCCAGGTAACCACTTCTTTTAAAGCTGCTTTTAATTGGAGCCTTTAGGGTACTGTGCCTACCTGTCCTAATTCTCCTATCCTTCTCACCTTCTTCCTGGATCCCTCTCTGCTATAGTTCCTTTAAAATGCAAGCATGGCCTAGAGATTGTGCTTGGGTCTCTTATTCCTCTGAAACTGTCTCAATCAATTTAATGCCTTTAAACAATTCTTCATTTCCCCCAAATCTTGTTTCTTCCCCTCTGTTTTGTTCATGATGGAATGTGAGAATAGCAGTTGCTTCAGGGCTCAGACACAATTGTAGACTTTGTTCTTGCTTCTCACACCCAATACTTATCCAATTCCTGGCTCCTTCAAAACAAGTTCCATATAATTCTGCTTTTCTCCCCCATCTTAAAGGCTACAGATCTTGTTTTTGCTGAATTAGTCTGAGCTCCTGCTGTCTTTCCCATACCTCTTATAAATTATATCCATTTTCTATTCAATAGCGTGTTCTTTTAAAATTCAAATCATATGATACTGTGAGCAGAATCCACCATGGCTTCTCAGTACACATAGAAAAAATTCTGAATACTTAACCTTCTCATATACTTGAAACTGAAACCCCAGACTTTCTCTCAGACATTGTTATCATCTTCACCCATTTTTACCTCTGTTCTCCATCTGCATGGACTTATCTCAGCCTTTTGGTTTTAGTTAAACTGATACCTGCTGAGAGAGAACTTTCTTGAATAGTAGAAGTAGGATATTATCAATTTGATTGCCTTCTTTGAATTAATTGCATGCTACTTTTCATTATTTAGTATTTTCCCTCAGTTATGTTTCATTTATGAAGATTTACATTTCTCCCCTAATTAAAATGGAAGCATCATGAGTACAGGAACACCTTGTTAACTCTCTCTGCTGCTGCATCACCAACACTTAGCACACTGCCTGACTTGGAGAAGGAATGAAAATTCATGCGGCCTAATGAGTGCAACATTAGTATAGGAGATCAATACCTGTGAAAACAGCCGTCACAACACAGACAAGAAAGATTTTCTACTCGGCATATTTGGGAAGTGGGTGGACTATAATATTTATTGTAATAACAGCTAAACTGAAGTAGGATTTAATTACATTGTCACATTATCTCTGACTGACCTTCATCAGGACGTAGAAGAGTTGAATATTTGGAAGTGAAACACTGCTTCTTCATCACCGCAGCCAGTACCGTATGTTCAAAATAGAAAGAGAAATCAATAGTATTTGAGTAGCTTGGGGCTGGAGCCAGATACAAACGTATCTGATGATATTGTGTGAGAACAACGCTAAAAATCAATGGTTTTTCTGAGATGAAAGATATTAAAGTACTGCATCGAAAGCTTTTGTTACTGGTATTTTCCCTTAGCATAAATTTTCTCAGCCAAAAGAGTAGTTTTTTCCAAAAGTAAATGAAAAAATCCCAATAGTCTCAAAAATATATGCACGATTCCCAAGGAAACTTGGATTTGAAATAATTGGATATGAATTAAGCCAAAACTGTTTTTTACGAGGCTACTTTTGTCTTTTTTTTTAAAGCAATACTCTTGCTAAGTAGGAATTCTGAAGAAAAGAGTTAAAGAGCATTGAAATAATCCTTTTGGCTATGTAGCCAAAAGTATGAACATTTTATGAATTTTTTCAGCTGTATTGATGAGTAGATAAGATACAAACATGGTTTCATGGTGAAAATTGTTTTGCAGTCTTGAGGCTTGAACTCGAGGTCTGCATACTCTCCCTGAATTTTTGTGCTTCAGACAATTGCTCTACTACTTGAGCCATAGCTCCACTTTAGGCTTCTTTGTGGTTAGTTGAAGATAAGAGTCTCATGGACTTTTCCTATTCCTGCCTGGGCTGGCTTCAAACCACAATCCTCATCTCTCAGCCTCATGAGTAACTAGGCTTACAACCTTGAGCCGCCAGCACTCAGCTCAAGGTGAAAATTTTGCATTGAATATTTTTTTTAAGAAGTGTATGTGTCAGAAGTAGTTATGTGATCAAGTCCATTTCTTCCTGCTGAGGAGGTTTTCCCTCCTACTTAAATTTTCCAATTTTAAGATTCAAACACCTGGGAAGTTATTAAACTGACTATAACATAATTTTACTTAGTTATTTAAAAGCATGCAAGATTACTGAATTGAACATCTTCAGTTATATTGGTCCTCTAGATGTAGCTATTAGTTTCTTCCAAAGTTAATTCTAGAACATTTCTAAAAACATACACACACAGAGACAGAAAAGTTTTAATTAAAATCAGGGCTGAAATGGTGGCTATTTTATCATAAATTTTCTGGTCCATTGATAATGACTTATTGGATTCTTCACTTTAGGGCCTTAAATTTTCCTCCAGTAATCATTTCACAGCTATGGCTGTTTTTGCTCTTTATATTTTGTTTCAGGAGACACATCCTCCAAAACCCTTTTTTTTTCTCCTACTATTATAGACTTTGTTTCAAACTTCTACTACTTATCACACACTGAACACCAACCCTTTCTTTTCTTAGTTGAGAAACAGTAAAAGTTTTTAAATTGCATGGATGGTTGGACATTAAATAAAAGGTCTAGTAATAAGTGGAGAGGTTTTCACAATGGATCCCAGACTTCTTCAGATCTTACCTTATTAAATATTTTCTTCTCTAGGTTCCTAGGATATAAACGTGAAACTGATTAGGCAGTGTCCTCCTTGTGAGAATAGAGGGTTGCATGAGGATAAGAAGGAAATGGATAAAAAGCAAATGCTTTTTGCACTGTGGATTCTTCTCCAAAATGATGGATTAATTTAATTAAAATTTTGAACCTCAATTCTTTCTAGGCTTCCACCTTGGGGGTCATTGAAAGGTTCATTTCTAAGACTATGCAGGCTCTATTAGCTTCTCTTGGTTAGTATAACAAATTACAAACTGGATAACTCAAACTAAAGTGAAGGAGTCTGCAATCAAGGTAGGAAGGGCCAGACTCTTCAAAGACCCTAGACTTCTAATTTCTGATGGTTGTCACCTATTTTTGGCTTTGGGGCTATGCTAGTCCCATGCCTGTCTCTGTGTGCCTATAGCCTTCTCCTCTGTGGATATCAGGTCTCCTTTTCCTTCTATTTGAAGAGCACTTGTAATAAGATTTAGGGCCCATCCAGATAATCTGGGATAATCTATTAGTCTTTTTAATGTACTCCCATTTTCCCTGAGAAAGCAACATTTCCTGGTTCCAGGGATTTGGGACAGCTATCGTAATATGACCACGAAACAAAGTATCCCTGTTCTATATAGATATTGCCCATCGTGTTTTCTACAAGGGGGTAAAGCTTCCAAAATTTTCCCTTCTAACCCTACCTTCTCTCCTGTCACTTTTTAAGAAAATGCATTTCTAAACAAATAAGAAAAATGTATTTGTATATTTTAGCATACTAATAATACATGTTCCCGATTTTTAAAAACTTAAATGAAAAATTTAACAAAATGAAACCATCTATAACCTGTCTATCCAAGTTTAACCAAATATGTCCAAATATATATCCCATTTTCAATTGTTGTAAACATTTTGACATCCTCAGCGTATCATAACAGACCAGATACATGTTTGGTAAATACATAAATAAATGAATGAACCAATCATTCACTGAGTAACTGTCTATTGTCTAATTAAGGAAGTGGATCTCAGATTCCTTTGGTCAAATTGTATCTGTGTAGATTACCAGTGGAATGTTACTCTGCTTGGTTTCATCTGTTCCAGACAGGGCTGGCACACAAAAATCTGTTGATGCTATGAATCACTGAGGAACACAGACTATACTCCAATGGAAACAACTTGAAATTCAAATTATTAAGGAACAGATTTTTGTTTTACCATCAGGGTATTTCCCCTCCCAATTATAATCTTTGAAAAATAACCTGAGAAACTAAGAAAGGTAGTGAAGTGTTTTGGACAAATTCTGTGGAGCTGCAGAAAGATTCACATATTAAGTAAATATTAAGAAAGGGTCTCAGCAGGGAAGCATCTCCTTGTCATGAGGCTGAGATCTAATCTGAAGGTCACAGTTTGAAGCCAGCCTGGGTAGAAAAGCCTGTGAGATTCTTAGCTTCAATTAACTAGCCAAAACTAGAAGTAGAGGTGTAGCTCAAGTGGTAGAGTTCCAACCATGCATAAAAATGGGAAGTGAGAATACAAAGCCCTAAGTTCTAGCCCCAGTACTAGCACACACACACACACACACACACACACACACACACACACACACACACACAGCAGAATCTCTACTGATTTTGCGTATGTGATTATGAAGTTTTGGGTTTAAAATCATGCTTACTTCCTTTTCCTTCATTTCTTATCTTCTTACCTCTACCTTCATGATCAGGGACTTTCTTCTTTTTCCAGTGAATCTAAACACATTGACAAACAAGTGACCCCCATGTGGCTATGTAAAGGTGGTATGTAACCTCTCTAGAAATTTCTCACACAGGATTCCAAGGGGGAAGAAGTTCAAGATTGCCTATTCTGTCCAGAGAGGAGTTTATTTGGGATAAAGGATCCTTATATCTCAAAAGATATAATTAAAAGCTTTTAAATAGTGTCAAAATACTGCATGAGTTTTTCTCCATCACAGAGCTATTGTGTTAGCTTCCTAGGATGTGAGTAGTGGTAATAAGATTATGTAAATACTGTTTTAAAATTAAAATGAACCTAGAATGACAATACTTCTCAAGGGCTAGATCTACAATTCATAATATAAAACAGAAAGCTGAGACAGCTGAATATTAAGAATGTATTTTATGTGTACATATGAAAGAGTCTCATACTATCAAGCTTGTCATTGTTAAATAATGGGTCTGAAATAGAGTAAATCTTGCTTTGTGTGTTTTATTATTGGAGGACACATTGTATACTCTACAGTATGTAAAGTGTTACTAATATTATGCTGTTCTTTTTCTATAAGGTGATTTGTAACAAAGACTAGATCAGCCAGTGTTCTCCAGAATTTTCACAACAGAATTCTTTGGGTAGAGTCCTGAATGGAACCCATTTATAAGTATTTCCCCTGCTCTTAACTCTTCCTAGTAGCTTCCAGGAATCTACAAAACTGTTTACGAAACATCTTCAAACTGCTTTGATAGCAATTGTTGATTAAAAATAGAAATAAACCCAAATACTAGTAAATCTTTAAAAAGCTTGCCTTCACTGGGTGCTGCTGACTCATACCTGTAATCCTAGCTACTCAGGAGGCTGAAATCTAAGGATCATGCTTCAAAGCCAGCTTGAGTCTGTATGATATTAATCTACAATAAATGCCTCAAAAAAAATCCAGAAGTCATGCTGTGGCTCAAGTGGTAGAGCACTTACCTTGAGCAAAAGAAGCTCAGGGGGGGCTAGAAGGTGGCTTAGTGATAGAGTGCTTGTCTTGCATGCATGAGGCCCTGGGTTCGATAACTCAGCACCACATAAGCAGAAAAATCCGACAGTGGCACTGTGCCTCCAGTGATAGAGTGCTAGCCTTGAGCTGAAGAGCTGAAGGACTGCGCTCAGCCCAGAGTTCAGGCTCCATGACTGACAAAAAATAAAGCTCAGGGACAGAGCCCAGACCCAGAGTTCAAGCCCCAGAACTGGCAACAACAACAACAAAAACCACTTGCATTCATCTTTTCAGCTTTTTTCTTTGTTTTTGTTTAAAAAAATATATACAGATGGCTTTATGAGCCAGTCTTCCTGGTATTTCTGGAATTTTATTTTCTCCTTCTATATAATGAAAAATAGCTGCATCAATATCATAAGGTATATGGATGATATAAATAATACACTGTGTTTAGTGAAGTCATATCAAGATAGGTTAGCAATCATTGTTAACATCAAATGCCATGCTTTTGTTATTATTTTTACTAATTAAAGGTCTACTTGTCTTGATTAGTCTATTCTTGAAAGCATACTAAAATCTTTCAAATTTTCAGTAACCATATCTGCTTATTTAGCCAGGAACGAACACTAAGAGATATGGCCTTTACTATAAATTGAACCTTTAAATTAATTATTTGATTATCTGAGGATTCGCAAAAGATGGGTCCAAAATAGATGTTTTTAGAAAAATAAAAGTATATCCTATTAAAAATTCTATGTACCAATTGTTTTACAATCTTCTCACATGATTAGCTCATAAGGTTGTTATGAAATAGGTCCAAAGGACAAAAAATCTAAGGAAAAGGAGGGAAATGGTTTATTTGTGGCAGAGTGAGATTCAACCTAGGCAGTCAGGCTCCAGAATAAATTTACTAAACCACAAAGCTCCTTGTTATGAACACATTATTATGCAGCCAGAGCACTTGTAGATAGACATTCAAATCTTTCATATACTAGTTTTCAACTTTCACTAGAATGCAAAGACCTTTTTGGCTTTTATCATTACATACTCTGTGTCTAAAATGTGTCCTACGATGCACTAAGTATACTTACTGGATAGATTAATGAAATTAATTGCTATAAAGAGAAAAATAGATCCAACTTATACTACTCTAATAAAAACTGTCAAATAATATATATTTCACCTTGATTACATTTTACATTTTCAAACCTCTAGTCTCATCAGAAATACAAACATATTCTTTATTCTCAAGAAACAGCTTATTTCCTTGTAATACTCATAATCATTGCTCATGCTGGTACAAATTCCAATCCAAATTCCAAAATAAGATCCCTGTGTGTATTTTCAACAGCATCTAACTTTACCCAAAGCTCCTGTGGTTTTGGCTGAGTGATCTAATAGTAACTAGAGATGAGACTTGTCTAATAAAAATTTCAGCTGGAAGCCAGTTACCAGTATAGTTATTAACCATGTTACTTTGGTCAACTCTGAACTGTCATACTATAAAATGTTTTATTTATCATATTATCCCACTTTGACATTTTAAATAGTCCTTACTAGGGATAAAACATAAGTGCAATTCCAATCTGAACCTGTGATGAACTGGTGTCATGCGATTGCTGCCATTGGTGCTGAACTATAGAGCTACAAAAAAAAATGATCACACCCTTTTTTAAAAATTTGAGTCTCTTCTTTCTGGTCACCAGAATTTATAGCGATGACAGCATCATGGGAAAATGTGCCCTTACTTATGAAACCCATGGAATTTTACTCTGGTTATTTTGTAATTCAAGATCCTAGTAGAAAACTGGTAACTTCATTCCAAAGGGCATAATGAAAACTGAGTGGTAACTTAACAATTTCTAAAGTATTGTAAGCTTTCATGAAAACAAATGAACACTGGAACTGGAGGTGTGGTTTAAGTCGTAGACTGTCAGCACTGAGCAAAAAGCTATGCTAAAGCAAGAGGCTATGAGTTTAAGTCTCAATACTGGCACATAAGCAAAACAAAACAATGAATATTGAAAACAACTGAAGGCTAATAACAGAATACTAAAAACTCACTACTACACTTAGCACTACTGAAGACCGAAGAAACCTGTGACTTTGGGAGTAGAGGGCTAAAATGTAGCCCAATGTAGGGAAAAACTTCTGCCTAGCATAGAGGGAGACAGACAAAGGGTTATCTCTACCTGTCTCGTAGTTTTCCTATCTTTAGGTGTGATCTCTCAAATCCAACCACAAGCCACAAGTCATGAAAGCCTGATTGAACTGTGTCAGTCATTTTTCCTCTACATCAACAAGTACTTGAGATAAGCAACTTACAAAGAGAAAAGGATAATATTAGTACAAAGTTATAGAGGTTAGTAATTTTTTAAAATATTATTTTTAAATGCCTATGAATAAAATGAGGCCAGAGGAAACTAAATATAATGAGAGATAGTAAAATTAGTCCTAGAAGCAAAAAGATAAAGAAGGGGAATTCCTCACCTATGCTTTAGGTTGTAGTTAGAGAGCACTATGCTTTATCATCCTAAACTTGGAAAAAGGGTAATTATCAATGACTATAATTCTCTGTGCCAAACTAGGAAGAGAATGAGTGAAATACTACTTGAACTAAATATTGTTTCAAGCTGAGAAAAACTTAGTGAATAAGAGCATAAGCTTTTGAGTCCAAGACCCTTAGTTTGGAATAATGGTTTATTACACGAACATATCCATTCAACAAAAACATACTAAGCAAAGTGCTAGGCACTGGTGGTAAACTTAGTAACTTGAATCATGACTCAAATAATCAGAGAAACAATGTTACTTTAACATGGATGGGCATATGATACTATTTATAGAAAGCAATTGCTTGCATGCTAGGAAGCCAGAGAATACAGTAAAAGTTTAACTGTAGGAAAATTAGCTTGATTCAAGACCATGTAGGGACTTTTATCCTAGAACAGATCAAAGTTTTATTGAAGACTTTTAAGCAGAAAGTTGCGAGATCAAACTTTTATATGGAGATAGTTTTCCCTGCATTAAAAAAGATATAGTTTGAAAAATGTTAGAAGTTTGTGTCAAATCCAGTTAAAAGAATATAGGAAACATTCTATATAAGAGATAAATGGTCACAGAAACAAGAGAATGCTGGTAGGAAAGTCAAAGAGACTACAAATTCTATACTTTGCCAGCTTTGGTAATAAATTAAAGACAATGGCATTCACTATGCCAGAGAATACATCATGAGGACATAGCTTTACTTATGTTTTAATTTAACTATCTTAGGTTTAAAATGTCTTTGAGATATATAAGTAGAAATGTCAAATACACTTCTGAATACAAAGGCTGAAACTTTAGAGAGTTCTGGATTAGACACAATAATCCGGTATTCTGTTGACTTTTAACTGGTTATTGGAGTCTGATAACTTAGAAGAATATAATAGAAGAGAAAGGACCATTGGATAAATCTTCGTAAAACTCTAATATTTTTAGGCCAATTACAGCCAGCAAAAGAAACTATACCAACAGAAAGGTAAGAGAAACATCTAGAGAAAAATCAACAAACCAAAAATGAAAAAAGAAAGTGCTCAAAGTAATAGTAGCCAGTATCTATCTGCTTTTAGGGAATTAATGTAGATTGAGGGATGGACACTGTGAAGACTATAGCTTGTGAGGGTCATGTATATGGAATTTTGGATTCACAAGCCAGACAGCATCGGATACATTTGAAGAAATAGATTCAATGTAGGTAAGTGTTCAAGGGGGTATGATAAGATGCTAGGTGGAGGGGTGGAGCCAAAGTATTTTTTTAATAGACTAGAGAAATTTGTGCATCTTTCTCACCAGTAAGGGGAAAAGAAAAGAAAGAAATAAGACAGAAAAGAGAAGTAATAACTAAAATGTCTTAGTCCATTTGTGGATACTGTAACAAGAGGCTGAGGCTGGATAATTCACAAGAACAGAAATTTGTTGTCTTATAGACATTGGGAAGTTCAAGTTCTAAGAAACAGCATCTAGCAAGAACCTCCTTACTATGCAATTCCATTATAGAAGGGCAAAGAGAGAGGGATAGAGAAAACAAGAGACTCTAATTTTTTATAGTGGCTATTATTTCACCCTAACCTTAATACTTCCCATTGGGTCCCCCTTCTAACACAGTGACATTAAGACTGACTCACCAGCTTGAGAGGAGGGCACAAATAAGCAATCATAGCCCAGGAAAACACTAATTACTCCTTTGTCTAAGATATTTAATGGCTCCTTCTTGGCTTCAAAACTGAAAAATAGGGGAAAAACATAGACCTCATGAAATTACTCCAACAATTAAACTCTAATTAAAATAGACATGGTTAGAATATGAGTAAAATTTCTGGCACATTTAATAAAATAGTACTTCAAATGAACAAAATGTCCTATACAAAATAGTCACCAACACTTACCCTGTATTGAATGTTCTTTTTATTGTCAAGGTGATGTTCACAGAGGGGTTACAGTTACATAAGTAAGGTAATAAGTACATTTCTTGTCAAACTTGTTACCCCGTTCCTCATTTTTCTCCTATTTCCTCCCCTCCACTCTTCAGAAAGTTGTACAGATCATTTCCAATATATTGTCTTATGAATATCACTGTTGCATTGGTTCCCTCCTTGTCCTTTGTCTCACCATTCTGTTGTTCCCCTTCCCTTCCCTAATTCAAATAAACGTATATACAACACAGGGTACCAAAATCAAATAGGGTGACAACAGGGGTTATGCCAGAGGGGGAAGAACATAAGAGCAAACAAAAAAATCACATAATACATTAAAAACAACAACAACAAAGAAAAACCTCTTGTGTCCATGTCTTAGAGTTCATTTCACTTAGTGTCATCTTATATAGTCATAGCTGTTGAGCTATTCTGCTCATCCACTAGGATAATCTTAGATGCATCCTAATTATTGCAAATAATGGGAGCTATGGGACCTATGTTTCTTTGGGTCTGGCTTACTTCACTTAATATGATTTTTTCCAAGTCTTAGCATTTTCTTTCAAATGGGGCAGTGTCATTATTTCTTATAGAGGCATAGAATTCCATTACATATGCATATATATGTATATATACATTATGTAACTAATGCAATAAACATAATTGTGCTGGTAGCTTTTGTGTGGCCTTCTTTGTGGTCATTTGGGTAAATGCCCAGAAGTGGGATTGCTGGGTTATAGGGGGGCTCTATGTGTAGTCTTTTGAGGAACCGCCATACCGCTTTCCAGGGTACATGAATAAGTTTACACTCCCACCAACTGTGCAGAAGTGCTCTCTTTTGGCCACATCCCCTCCAGCATCTGTTATTAGATTTCTTGATTATATCCATGAAGGAATAAGATTTAATTATTAAGACTATACAGGAGTCTGACCATCAACCATGTCCTGTGTTGTAGATACACCTTAGATCCCCTGATGCTGAGGATGTACGATGCTTGCTACCATGTTGATGTTTGTGACATTTGTGTTTGCAGGGTACTATTTTTCTACCTGGAAATAAAGTCCTTGAGCATCCCTGCAATGAGGAGAACCCAGGAAAATTCCTTTTTGAAGTAGTTCCAGGTAAGATATTTTTCTGGTTTGGTAAAATTATTGTGATTCTGTCGGAAAAAGTGATGTTATGTCAGACAGGTGTCAGTCATCTTGAATTGTGACTGAACACATTAATTTGAGAACGCAAATATCAAAATCTGTTTCTATTTGCACAGTAGTACAAATGAATGTGCATAGACCTACAGACCAATGGCCATGTGACAATTCAATTGCTTCTGTCCATCAGACTCCAGAGTGGATAGACAGGAAATGATGATGTGGCACTTATAAAGGAGTGTTGGAAATAATTCTACGTTTTACAGTGTTCTTATGATAGAAATTTGACAAGGTGTTATGGGTAAATATGATTCCTGTCTGATTCACCGACATGTTTCTTTACTAAATTGCATCTTAAGTGATTCTTTGCTATACAAATAAGAAACAAATCAAGAAAACTTCTCTCGATGACTGACCAAGTATTACCTCTCCATCTCAACTTTGTTCCCAACCAACCATTTCCACATGTTTGGCTTGGAGAATTGAGGACATCTCTGCCAAGTCATCATATTTTGCTATTAAATTTCTGTAACATCTGTTCATTTTCCCTACTCATCTGCACCCATCCCTCAGAATGTACTTGATCCACACTTAAATCTGTGAATAATACAGCAAAACTTCCTCAAAAGACACAAATGTCTTTAGTCAGTGCTTCAGCCTTTCCTAGATGAAAGAAAAAAGGAGTTAACAGTGTGTCCTGGTTCTGGCTGATCAAGTTTGCCTACTATTGATATTGATCTAATCACAGGTGTGTGTAAATTTATTTGGGTGAATAATATCTAACTCCTAGAAATATTGCTGCAATATAAATGCTAGCAATCTAAAATGGGAAAGAGTATTTCCTTCTCAATGACAACAGCTGTAATACTGAGTTCATCTGGCTCTCGGTGGAATCCATGACAAAATGTTAATTAATGCAGCTGAAGTGCAGAAAGGTTAGTCAGATGCATTGTGTTATTTGTTTTCCTCCAGGGAGAACATATTGTAAGAAACCTGAATCTTGTTTGCCCTATTAAAATCCTTTTATTCTTACTTCTTAGTAGAATACCGTACGGAACCACATTCCAGATGTTGCAGAGTCTTTGAAGTATCATTAGAGGAAACTTCTCTCCCACTTTATCCTCAAACATTAGTTCATGTTGGCTTTTAAATAAGCATAGTATTTAAGTTGATGGCTCTGACATTTTCTCTCCAGTAATACTAGACATCTCTTTCCCCATTTCATCTGCTCTCTGGTCAGAGATTTCATTTTTTAGTGAAAAAGTTCTGTTGTAATAATATGTAGATGGACATTCTCAAATCATTTTAGAGAGACTTTTGTCTTCAAGGCCAGGAAACAGTGGGTAAATCTTTCTCTCCAACGTTGCTATAATAGGCTGCATGTTCTCCATGCAGTGTATATGACATAAGGGCTTTTGTGAATCAGGTTTAAGGAGTTTAATACTAGGTAATATGAATCTGAGAGCTGTCCTTTCATAAACACTTCTGGATAAAATTCAGGCTAGATGCTGTAATTACAGAGGCAATATAGCTCATTGGGAAATATGCTTTTTTAATTAATACCATATGTAGTAGCTTCTAACTTGGGTTTTTTGAATTCTGAATCACATTACAGAGTGTGAAGAGAATTGTGCCAAATGCTTCTTAGAAGAAAAGTGTCTGTGTTATTAATCTGTCACTGGAACTTTATTGGTGTGACTTTGACATCAAGTTGTTAATTCCAGGCAAGACCTGGAATTTAAGAATATGTGGATCTGTTTTGTGTGCCTTTTACCAGATTTTACAAATATCATGATTATTTAGGACTGGCAAGACAGTTGGTTCATTTTTGCAAATGAGAATGGCAGGGTAATATTTTCAAAGGTTTCTAATTGTGTGATGTGTGATGGTTTAATGTGGAAATCTCAGAAGTTACAACAGAGTATTTTTGATTCACCAGCACTTATAGAAGGCAGGAAGGATTGCACAAATGTGGTTATTAAAAAAAAATCCCCAAACCCTCTGTGGGTCTATCTATCTAACAGATCCTTATTCAGTATTGACTTTCTCTGTAGAATCTTCTCAATTGACACTTCTAAAATTCTGTTGTAACACTCATGCTTACAGACTCAGCTTGTCTTCTCTTTTTGGACAAATATACTCAAAGTGTATGAATGAATAGGACAGGATTAAATCCTTTCATTTCATTATCCATAACAATTTCCAACAAAACTAAAGCATTCAGAAAACTCATTGTTGTTTATTCTAGTGTTGTATGCATTCATATACATTTATGTTTAAATGTACTGTTTAATACAAGTGTACTATTTATATATAATTTGCCCATAGATGTAGGGATTTTTTGTTTTGATTTGTTTGTTTTTAGTCTAAAACATCCAAAAATTACCATGGATAATTAAGAAAAAAATCAAGTATTTTCAATGAAATTGGGAATTTTGTGTCTTATTTAGTTTTATCTACAAAGGTTTTAGTTGTTTGTAAAAAAAAAACCTATCTGGAAAAACAATCCATAACAATGCAGAGTTATTTTCTCATAGATTTATTATCCCCTGAAATAATGAATTATCTCTCGGAATAATGCCATGATTTATAGCATTTCACTGCAATATTTTTCTAATTTCCCTCCCTGTTGTTCAAAAAGATGTCAGCCAATTTGGCAAACTTGAAGACTTCGTTGTTAGACATGCCAAAGTTTAGATAAGTGAACTTTTGTGGCCAAATACTAAGCTTTTGGGAAATGCGGTTGAGAAAGGAATGTTGGCAGATCATATGTATGTATGTATGCATGTATATATATATATATTTCCTTGAAAGAAAATGCAGTTGGTCTCTCTTTCATAAAATGCTCTTGGTTGAGTTTTCCTTGTGAATTTTTAATTTTTTTACATATAAAATTAACAATTAAGTAATGATGCTTTAAACTTCTTCAGAGAATAATCTCTCAGCCAGAGATAAAGAAAATGAACCAGAGATATAGACAGGGATAAAAACAAAGGGATGTATGTACCTCCATCTAGTTAACATGACAGATTTGCTTATTACTGCATCCTTAATATCCAGTACAACATAACATGTGTAGAACTAATACTTAGTGGGGTAAATATAGTTGCTTTGTTTATAGAGAAAATTCAATTTTATAAAACAAAAACTTGAATTTCTTTTCCTACTGTGTAGGATCTTTCCTTCTTTGATATCCCCAAGTAATCTTTGTGGTTCTCATAGCTGAAGAATTGGGAGGCTCCTCACAGCCTTTGATCTTCTATTTGTCATCCTCTGTGATGATGAGACTTAAGAGAAGGATGAAGGAAAGTAATGATCTTCCCACACAGTTGTGGCAGTACTTAACACCAACTGGTCCCTAAATTGTCCAGCTACTGCTGACATTTTCATGGAGAATATTTGTAAGTTTCTCTACATCCCTAGGATTGGCAATCTACGCCTTGGATATGATCCTGTTAGGTGGAATGCAACAGATGGCTTTGAAGCCAGCTGCTTTCTTTGTGCTTATTCAGCTAAGAGAACATTCATGTTCCCTCGCCTGCCACATTTGGGAAACACAACATGTCTCCATGGTGCTGAATCCTCCATATTGTATTTTTCTCTATGGGTCATCAACTACAGTGCTTAGCATGGTCAGAGGCTTGCCAAGCTTCAGAGGCTACTAAAAGTCTCTAATTTAAAGAAAGTTGATGGATGCTGTGGCACAACCCATGATCAATGTGCTTGTGCTTCCCTGACTGCTTTTGGTGGATGGAAGAAACCCTTACGAACCTCTCAAAGGACAGAGCTTATCATGAAGACTGATTTCTCCAAGTAGTATGTCCTGTCTCTTGGTCCTCACCTTAAAATTCTCAGGGCAAGTTCCTTCTCTGACATTCTTTCTTTCCTTAAGCCAGCCGAAAGGTGGCTCAACACAAGTTCCATTTGTCTTTTCAACTTAGATTGTAGTACTTTTTCCTTTAGGTTTGGGTCTTGCTAACAATTCCAATATCATTCAGAAGAAGCTTTTTATTTATTTCCTACGTATAATTTTTATTCTGGGTTCCCAGGAAACTTATTTTGATGGAGTTATGTTAGGACACTTACTAGAGACCACGCTCTGGAGGCAGGCCATATGAATGGAAATGTGGAAAGCAGTTTAGGCAGATGAGGCTGGTTTACCACATTATTAGGGATCTCTGAGGCTAGAATGCCCCATAGTGTTTCTCCAGTCCATAGGGCTTGGTCTGTCCTTCCTGGTATCAGGTGTCCTTGACTGGGAGGAAAGAGAACTGACAGGCTCAGGCAAAGCAATTCCCTGCTACAGTGGAGAACAATTTGCTTAAGATCTACTTGCCTTTAACAGCTAATATACTAGTGTCTTGCCATCCAGACAAAGCACCTGTCTGTTGAAGTATCTATAGTTGTGTCTGTACCTGGATTTCTGCTCCTCAAGGTATGATGTGCTGCTTCATTTAATCCTCACTCTACCTTGAGATGATGTTTCTTCTCCATTCCACAGAAAAAGAAACAAATGAACAAAGTTACTTGATCAAAAGCTTACATTCACAATACTGGGTAGTGAATTTGTAGCTATATAATTATCTGTGTGGACATTTATATACTTTCATGTGTGTTGGTGTGTCTTTTGTGTATTTATATGTGTGTGTTTGTGTGTGTGCATGTGCATGTATGTAGAGTTAAAGTTTTGGAGTTCAAAATAGACATATACGTGTATCATTTTAAGCACTTAAAATGAGTTAACAATATATTACCCACTGGAGCCTATTTTCTGAACTATGAATATGTGAAGTTAGTGTTTTGAACTGAAGTGGATATACCGATATCTCTTCTTAGCTCATCCATTAAGAATGAGAGCTGTGGCACTTGAGGTAAGAATAAGAATTAACTTACTTGTAACTATTTAAGCCCATAACAAAAGCAAATCACTGCACAAAGATTCCCACCTAGAGTTCTTTTGAAAGCATGTTCTGAAGTCACAACTAGTAGGGTGAACAGACACTTGCCAGAAGTATGTTTACATGTTAAAAATAAAAAAAAACCTGCAACAAAGGACACGTGCATGCCTAATGCTTTTCCCACAGAAAATTCTTGGAATCTGAAGTCTTCTCCTTGTTATAGAAAAACATTCATTGCTGAAATTAGAACTTGTTCACAAACTACCTTTATACACTGGCCAAGACAGTGTAGCCACCAAATGCACCTTGCAGTAATCATATGCTTGGAATAATCTACCAGCCAAGGAAAGACCATTATGGGTTTTATGGAATTACCAATATTTCTAATCCTCAAAGCTCCCTCTTGACCCAGTGGCCCAGATCAATATTGACTAGATCTAGGAAGATTTTTGATCATTTTTCCATACCCCAGGAAAGAAAGCAATTATTGAATGAAGAAAACATAGAACGTGGGCTCCTGAAGTAGCTATGGAAGCAAGAATAAAGGAACTGTAAAGGGGTAACCTAAAGTGATTATCAACTTGCTTGGAAACAAAGCTGAACTCTTTAAAGACAAGGGTTATTTTCCAACCTTTCCTCATGGATATGCTGGACAATTACATGTTACTTCTATATATTTTAGTGAAGATATTTGTGTTTTATTTTACAGAAATATTTCCTAAAGTTTAGTGAAATTCCAGAAGTCATGGGTGACTCAAGTGTCTGATAAATGTATCATGAGTCCTTTTAACAAAAAAATATAAAATCATACACACTTTTCAGTGCTTTGGATACTTCTTTAAACCTAATCATAAGTAAAGTTGAAAATAAATTTGAATCTGTGGCCAGATACTTAATTAATCTTTATCTCACATTCTATTTCTATATTTGGACATTTATATTTAATTTCCTGTACATGTATTTATTTCACCTATATACATGTACAGAAAAACATGACAGGATTTCTCTGTGATTTGTATTTGTCTAGCATACCAATCAGTATTAGCATTGTATCTTTCTGATTCAACTGTTCTTCTAGTTTTATGACGATATATTGTATGACTATATATTGCTTTTAAAAATTATTTTAATTTTATTGTCCAGGTGATGTATAGATGTAGTGAGTTCATTTCTTGTCAAACTTGTTACCCCTCCCTCATTTTTCTACCACTTTCCATACCCCCCTTCCCCTCAATTTGTACAGATCCTTTCCAATATAGTGTTTTGTGAATATTGCTGCTTCTCTTTGTCCTTTGTTTCACCATTTTATTGTTCAGATATATTTCTTGTATTTACAAAAGAATGTTCCTTGGATAGAATGATTCATGTGTCTGAAGGCTATAAAAGTTTTAAAGTGCCAAAACATGAACATACTTAGATGGTCAGTACAGCTGTATTATGTAACAAGCCAGCAGCGAAATAAGTAATTATGACAGATAATCATGGGTGTCTGTGGGAAAGAAAACTTCTTGGCAATTTTCGAGTTTTTGAAATAATTATGCACCATCAGAGAAAAAAGTTTGCCATGTATATCTGTAATTATAACTCCCTGGTTCCACAAAGAAGGTCCTTAAATACATTAACTTGTCATGTAAAAATGTAAGTTAGCATTTGGCATCTATTTTATATGAAAATGTAGGGATATTTTTAATAGTGGTTTAGCAAAAAATTGGTCATTTTTCTTTTCACTAGTAAATTATGCTGCTAAAGTATCGATTTTACAATAGTCCCTTTATTATAAGAATTTCACCCTTACCCCTTTGTGTTAATACTGTAAGTTAAAATCCATGCAATTACATTTGTCATCCAAAAGTAACTGTGACAATCTCTTTATTTTTCTGCCTAGAACTGTAGGCAGCCCTGGGGTTTTTGTGTTATTTTGTTTTGTCTTTGTTTAGTGTTGATGTATGCTGATCTTTTGGAGAATGTGAGTAGGAGTTCTTCATGGAATGCAAACATAGTCTATGTCCACAAGTAGTTCTAATCATGAGGTAAATACAGTGGTGGAGATCAGTATGTTTTAAACTATTGTGTATTCCTTTATTTAAAAAATGTTTTGTAGATTTCAATTCCAAGTTGCCTTTCTACTTAAAATACCTTAAAGGATACATTTGAAAGAGGCTATTACCATGGTACAATGAGTAGTTTAAAATGTTTTAAACCTTTTGAAATTCTGGGTGTCATTTCAACCAATAAGCATGTAAACAAGGCTTTTATAAATTATTTGAATGTGCCATCACATGGTTACTTATGATAAATCTGTGTGGTGTGTTCTCTTATGTGTTAGATAAGGGATCAATGAACGTTTTCTAGAGAGGACCAGCAAGTAAATATTATAGGCTTTTTTGGTTGTACTGGCTCCATGATAATTACTCAGCTTTGTTCTGGTGACATAAAAAAATAAAATTTCATTTGTTAACATTAAAATGTGAGATTTTTATATCAAAATATCAAGAACTATCATTTATCTTTTGATTTTTTTCAGTCTCTTAAAAATGAAGAACATATAGACAGTGGGCCAGGTTTGACCCATTGATTGCTGACCTCTGTTTGAGATTTAAAAAAAAAAAACAAATCTATGAAAAGCATCCTGAAGATACTAATAAAAGTCACTAATCCCTACTGGTGCCACCAGTGCTAGAATTAGATCTCTGACACAGCCTTGTCTCCCTCGTCCAGGGCGTCAGACTGTCTCAAAATCAGGATGCAAAACCTATTTGCCATTTTTGTTTAGAAGAAATATCTCTAAATAATATCTTCTTCTTTTTTTAAACTTTTTAAAGAAACACGAAATGAATCTAAAATGTAGAGTGATGAAACTGAAAGAGTCTAAGTCTCATCTTACCTTCTTCATGAAGAAGACTAGATTCTGAAAAGAGTTGAAATCTTCTATGTGACTTTTAAATGATGTGTACCATTAATAGAAGACTGAGTGTGCTTACATAAAAAGCATTTTCCATACTTTATTCAGTCCCCATGAGTTCAAGGAGCTATTTATGGGCATTCTGAGCTGGAAGCATCCCTTGGATAATTAAACAAACTTGAAATATCTTCTAAACTATCATTTCATTTTTACTTACAATACTAAATATCTTAGAGAAAATGGAAATACTTTGTAGGTAAACAAACAGAATTAACAATCTTCTCAGTGAGACAGTTAATTTTTCTACCACTCATTTATTCACATGCCCCCACAAACTCATCAGTTTTCCTTTGGTATTGGTATGTTGAACACCTCCTTAATATAATACCTAATGTCTCTTGAGGCATTATTATATGCATATAGGCCTTGTATACACCAGACTTTATATAAAAGAGTTATTTCACATGACTAGTGGTAGATACCATTCCACCACAATCAGTGGTATCCATTCACATTCCTAATAAAAGCTAAAACTAGGCTTTGCACACACCTAAGCTCACAAAACATAACACAATTCCCTTACAGTGGTAAGATTACAGATAAGTGTGTCATGGAAATCCCACATAGGCCACATATCGAAGAGATAATAGAAATAAGTATGACCAAAACAACTGAAAGAGGCTACAGGGCAAAGGTCAGTATATATTGTCTTTCCTTCTGTCCATGATGCTCACATTTCTCATATGGTTTGCATTCTATTTCTTCCTCTTTCTTGGACAATCTTAAAAATAGAAATGACATTTTTCTATCCCTAATGCCTAGTCAAGCACCGTCCTATAGTGTATGCTTATTGCTAGTTGTTGAATTTATGGTTAATCAAGAATTCTATTTTTTCTCTATGGGGTGGTGGACAACAATGGATGAGTCAAAATTAGAAGAACCTCTGGCTCTGAACTGTTTAACTAAATCATCTTTTAACCCAGTGCCTTAAGAGACTGGAGACTGGAGTAGTTCATTAATTTCGCGTGCTATTTCTTCAAAATGGTACCTTCATCCCTCAACTTTCGATCCTTCATTAATACTAAAACCAGCCCTGTGTTTTACTAACTCAGTGACAGAAGCTATTTATTAACAAGTTATTCGCTGTAACAATTGTGTTTCTACCCTCACTGTTCTTTGTGGCATGGTTTTAATTATGCATTCTCAGGCTGTTCATGTTTACCTGCTCTTTCACCCAATAATTGAAAAAGGCTTTGCAATCAAATCAGGCTAAGGAAATAAGCCAGTAAAATACTAAACAAATGTCAGCTTCTGTAATTGTAAATTGAGTTTATCCAGATGGTTCTTTTTCTGCAGAAGGGGTTCTTGGGGCTATGGCTTAGTGAAAAAAGTGTGTTTAGGTTGATGGTCAGTGGAGAGTATATCTAATACGTCAGAAATGATGTGGGTGTGGAAAAGGAACATTGTAGTGAGGGAGAAGGAAAAGACCAGGCAGATAGTGAGAGACAATGGCCGGTGAAGGCAATACTTCTTCCAATGCCTAAAGACCTTGGACAACCTAGATATGGCTCCAATGAAGCAAAGCTGCTGATGACTCTGGAGCAGACAGGCACAGAGTACAGGTGTTCCTCCTCCTGGGATGAGATGGACAGTGAAACAACCAGATGCCCAACCAGCTGATTTTGCACAAAGGGATATAAAAGGAGACCACACAAGCCAACATCAAGCTATCGATTTCTGGGTCCCCTTTTCACTCTCCTATTGCAAGAAGTTTATTCTCATCTTCATTTTCCTTACTTATCTAGGAAGAAAGTAAACAAGATCTTATATATTATATAAGGTGGTCCTCCCAGCTGGGAGTTTTGGCTGGGGATTTGACAGGGTAAACAGCTTTCCTCAGTATCCCTGGCACTTACTCTCACTTTCCAGTTAAACTATCTCTGCTTCCACATTTCTTGCCTCACAATTCTTCATTTGGAAAGTACCCAAGACCCCTAGGTGGTATCAATACCATCACAGGAAAAGGAATCTATCAAGAAGAAAGAAAATGTATACACAGTAGAACAGCCATTGATAAGTAAGTGTGAGAAATTAACTTGCAGCAAGGATAAACCTGGCACACCCCTCATCTGTGCCAACTCAGAGAACCAAAAGATACTGATTGCTACTATTTCTCTCTCACTTTCTCTCTCTGATTGAAAACTTACATGATGTACTCCTGAATGCTTAAAAGTAAAATTACAAGCACTATATACAGCCCTACAATGAATTCCCAAGCTGTTCAGATTTCCTGGCTTTAAAAAGAATGTTATCCTCATTGGCCAATTAATCTAGAGGTTCCTCTGGTTCTGACCATGATTCAAATGCTGCTTTCTTGAAAACGTCATCTTCATAGGTCCATTAACTCTGTCTTGTTAGAACAATATATCTGAAAATTCAAAGGATCAACTATTTCAGTTCATGATTTTAGAGGCTTCAGTACACTATCAGTCAGTTCCATTGCTTTGGGTCTGCAAGAGTTAGACCATCATAGAGGTGAAGTGATGAGGAGGGGAAAGAGAGAGAGTCAGAAATAAAGGTAGAAAGAGACATGGAGAGACAAAGACAGACAGACAAGAGACAGGGGAAAATAGAGAGAATGAACAAAGAGAAAAAGAAAAGAGAAAAAGGAAGGAAGGGAGGGAGGGAGGGAGGGAGAGAGGAAGGAAGGAAGGGAGGGGGAGAGGGAGGAAGGAAGGATGGGAAAAGAGTCAGCCAAAAGAACCCATTCAATAAAAGTCCCAAGGATTCCATCCTACTTTGATTCCTTTTACTACAATCCCTGCACCTAAATAAGAAAATTGGCCAGTGAAGGTAAAACCACCTTAAAAAGATGAAATATATTTCAGATACTTGGATAAATATAAAACTGTTTACACTAGTTAAATGGAAGTGGAGAAAGAGCAGAGACTGGGCTGATCTTGGAGGAGTTACCCAGGGAAGACAGCTAGGACTTGGTGGTAAAGGACCATTCAGATATTTATATAATTTCAAGCTGTACAAAATTATCAATGCAGGTAAACAGCTTCAGGCAACCACTGAGAACTATTATGTGTCTGTCTCTAATTTCTAGGACCCCAGCCCTGAATGCCTTCCAGGTACCCACAGGGCAGTGTAGAGGTCTGAGCTTTGTATATTAGATAGGTATAAGGTGAAATCCCAGTTCTGCCTCTGGAGTTAGTTGTTTGCAACTGTTTTCTCTTGTAAATATAAAGTAAAAATGCTTCCCTCAAAAGATTGAAGTGAACAGGGAGAAGGTAAGAATTTGTGGACCATCAAGCATTCTACTTAGCTGACTGAAAAGTAACATTTTGAAGCAATTGGCTATGATATGCCTTATATAAATAACTGCTGGCTTGGAGACTGAGTGGTCTTACATGGGATTCTAAATGCAGCAGAAATTTAGGGGAAAGAAAAAAGGTCACTGTGGGCTGCAGCAATCAGAAAGTGTTCCCAGAGGCAATGAGTATGTATGAATCTGGAATTTAAAGAACAACAGGAGTTGGATTAGATAGCTAAGCTGTTAAGAATTTCAGGCTGAGAAAATATTAAAAAAGGCATATTGTAAGCCCAAATGTGGTACACATGGCCCTTGTCATTGAAAGGGACACTACAACAGAAGGAGTGGCACCAAGGACACATGCGTGTCTGTTTGGCATCCTTCTTACAGGGCGAACTTGGGGGGGGGGAAGGGGTGGGTTCCTGATTCTTAGGTAACTTTGCAAACAGTAGGCATCACTTTGCAAACAGTAGGCATCGCTCAGGTTATTTTATGAAAATGCACAGCTAAATGCTAACAAAAAGCTTGTATTTTAGGGACAATAATGCGCAATTCAAATATCTTTCATACACATAAATTGTATCAACCACTTATCAATTCAGTACACCTCACCAATATTACAGGACAGTCCTCAATCACTAATGGCTTAAGGACCCACAGATCCCAACCAGGTTTCCTTGTGAATTCCTACTTGATCAGCACTATTTAAAAATAACATTTTATGTCTATGACAAAAAACAAGTAGTGTGTAGAATGTCTAGAGTGCTAATTATGTTTCTAAAGCTGTCATGATGAAGTACCACAAACTGACACTGAGGACATTTATTTTCTTAGAACTTAGGGGCTGGAAGTACACAATCAAGATTTGACACCATTTTCTTTTTTTTAAATAAGCTTTTATTGTGAAAATACTGTACAGAGCAAGGTAATGAGTACAATTTATCAAGAATTGTCTTTTGAGACCTTCTCTCGAGTCCTGATTTCTTCTTCTTTCTCTAGTGTCTTCACAGTCCCTTTCTCTTGGCCTAATTTCTTCTTCTGAGTACACTAATTATATTGTGTTAGAGCTCACTCCAGAAATTTTATTTTAATCTAATAGCCTCTTTATAGACCATATCTCCACAATTAAGAATTCAGAATTCCTAAATTCAGCAGTCCTAAGAGGCTCAAACTTCAACATACATATTTTGGAGATACACAAATCAGCCAGTGTCAGAACAGTAAAGGAGGCTAAAGGCCTAACTTCTAGAGGCTTCTCATTTGTAAGGGTAAATGCATCAGACTTGTTATTTGGTGCCTTGAGTCCCATCAGAAATTCAGATCTAAGTTTGAAAAGACCAAATAATTCAGCAGAGAATTAGCATGTGAAATAGAAACAGCGCTTCTAGAAGACCACATATTTATGTCTAGTTGGTCCTTCTGCATACTGACTTTAGATTTAAAATTCCCCTTAAATCTATTCATGGGGTTTTATTTAGTTGTTGTTGTTTTTTTTTTTAACATTTAGCCTAAAGGAAGTAGACTAGACATCTAGCTTTGACCTATTTTTTTTCTTCAAATTTCTTTCTTTGAAGTCAAGGCTAATTTTATCTGGGAACAAACTCCTTTTTAAAGTGGTACACAGATGCATTAACTACTACTGGTGATCAGTCTAGTCATGAACAAAACAACAAAGAGGAGTCTTGATATGTCTTATCTAGTGTTCCAAGCCTTCTGTGGTAAATTACCAACTTGTCATTCAGGGCATTTATGAGCAAGAAGTATCAAGGCACGCAATTAAAGCTTCTGGAAAATGATTAGTACAGGGGCATGGCATGAGGTAGGGTTCATTTCTTTAGCACCAATCACATTGTCTTTCTCATGACTCATTATTCCTGGTGTGTCACTAGTTGGCGGGAGTCATAGCAGAGATAATGACTAAATCGTGCTTGGGACTTATTGACTCTAATCTATGGGCTGTGATTTGTCATAATGGGTTCTTTGATTGAAAGATAAATAACTCATTTCACCATGGATATAACCAACACCAATCAATTATTATTTGACTATTTGTTTTGCATTTTATTTTAGATTATACTTTACTCTGCAGATAACCTTACTGTCAGCTTAATTTTAAAGGTATTTCTCCAATTTCCTGATGGAAAATGTAAAAAATTCATTTTATCTTTCAGTGACCTTCTTTCCCACTATTATAGGAGAGGAACTATCATTTTATTTCTTTTATTATATATTTAAATAAGTTTCTATTGTGAAAATACTGTACAGAGGGGTAACAGTTACATGAGTAAGGTAATGAGTACATTTCTTATCAAGCATTGTTGCCTCCTCCTTTGTTTTTCCTCTACCATCCCTTCCCTCCCACCTCCACAACTACACTCCCCCCCTAAATTGTAAAGTTCATTTTTCAACATAGTGTCTTATATATCTCATTGTTACAAGGGGTCAACCTGTATCCCTATTTAAACATTTTGTTTTTTCCCTTCCCCTCTCCCAATTATACCGACATAAAATACAGTGAAAACGGGTTATACCATGGGGGAGGAACATACAAAGCAACAAAAAAAATCACATGGTACCTTATAAATACGTTAGAAGCAATAGCAAAAAAGAAAAAAACCACTTGTGTCCTTATCTTGGGGTTCTTTTCGCTTAACTTCATCTTATCTGGTCATATGTACATAGCTTTTGACCTTTTCTACTTGTCTCAGACATATACTAGTTATTGCAAATAAGAGAAACCATGGGACCTATGTTTCTTTGAGCCTGGCTTACTTCACTTATATGCTATTGTTACTATAGAGCTAATGTACAGAGGGATTACAGTTACAGAAGTCACTTAATCAGTACATTTCTTTTTAAACTAGGTTGCATCTTCCCTCACTCTCTTCCAGTTTTTCCATGTCCCCTCCTGCAAATTATATAGTTCATTTTCCCCATAGTGGCTAGTGAGTATTATGGCTTCCAATTATTCACCTTTTGTCCCACCTTTTCTGTACCCTTCCTTACCCTCCCAAACACAAATAAACTAACAAACAAAAGGAAAAGACAACAAAACAGCAACAAAACAATAACATATCTTGTTTTCATTTTTAGGAGTTCATTTTGACAAATACTATTTTATATGATCATGTGCACATAGCTATGGAGCCTTTGTGATCCACTCCTATGAACATCCTCCTTTGGTTCATTTTCTTCCTTAAATTCAGTCTTGCTGAAGTAAAACCCATAGACTCCACTCCCAGGTTACTTGAGCTGATCCTAAATTTTGGCAAAGTAGCAGGGTATAAAATTAACCCTCAGAAACAATGGCTTAGGGCTCAAAGAAACATAGGTGCCATGGTTTCCCTTATTTGCAATAACTAGTATATGTCTAGGACAAGCAGAAAAGCTCAAAAGCTGTGTACATATGCCCATATAAGATGATGCTAAGTGAAATGAACCCCATGATAGGGACACAAGTATGTTTTTCTTTCTTGTTATTTTTTAATGTATTTATAATGTACTATGTGATTTTTTTTGTTTATTTTGTATGTTCTTCCCCCATGGTATGTCCCTTTTTTCACTGTATTTGATGTCGGTGCTCTGCATTTTGTATATACATTTTTTTCTAATGTGGGGTGGGGAAGGGGAAATAACAAAATGCTGAAATAAGGATACAGGTTGACCCATTGTAACAATGAGATGTACAAGACACTATGTTGAAAACAAACTTTACAACTTTGGGGGAGAGGAAGGGAAGAGTTCGGAAGGTGGGGAGGGAAGGGATGGTAGGGCAAAAACAAAGAAGGGGTAACAATGATCAACACGAAATGTACTCATCACCTTACTCATGTAACTGTAACCCCAGTGTTCAGTATTTTTACAATAAAAATATACATACAAAAAAATTTGAAACAAAAAAATCAATGGCTTTTCTGAATGCTAAGCATGAGAAGAACAAAGCTGAAATCAGGAAAGCAACTCTTTCCGTAATAGCCCCACAAAAAATAAAATACCTAGGAGTTAACTTAACCAAAGAAGTGAAGGATCTCTATGATGAAAACTTTAAAAACCTGAGGAAGGTAATTAAAGGAGAACTAAGGAAGTGGAAAAACCTCCCATGCTCTTGGATTGGGAAGGTTAACATCCTGAAAATGGCAATACTGCCAAAATCTATACCCATCAATATCCCAGCCTTGTTCTTTAATGAAATAGAGTAAGCAATCCAAAAATTCATATGGAATAATAAAATACACCAAATAGCAAAAGCAATCCTTAGTAGAAAGAGCAGTGCTGGCGGAATATCAATACCAAACTTCAAACTCTACTACAAAGCCAATCAAAACAGCTTGCTGCTGGCCAAGAACAGAAATGAAGACCAATGGAATAGAACTGAAGATCCAGAAATGAAGCCACAGACCTATGTCCATCTAATCTGTGATAATGGAGCAAAAAAATAGGGTAGAAGAAAGATAGCCTCTTCAGTAAATGGTGCTGGCAAAATTGGTTAAACACTTGTGGAAAAGTTAATTTAGATCCTTATATATCACCCTGCACCAGAGTCAACTCCAAATGGGTCAAAGACCTTGAGGTAAAACATGGAAATATTACAGGAAGAAATAGGAGAAACTCTAGGGCTCCTTGGCACATGTTCAAATTTTCTTAATAAAGACCCAGAAACACAACGAATCAAAGAAAGGTTGAAAAAATGGGATTGCATGAAATTGCAGAGCTTCTGCAAAGGAAATAGCTACCACAATCAGTAGAAAGCCCACAGACTGGGAGCTCTTCACTAGCCATACAACAGACAAGGGTCTCATATCTAAAACATACTTAGAACTCAAAAAACTAAATCCCCCAACAACAAATCCTCAAAGATTAATAAGTCAGCTACAGACTTAAAGAGAGACTTCTCTGAAGAGCAAATAAGAATGGCCAATAGGCACATGCAGAAATGCTCAACTTCTCTGGCCATAAAAGAAATGCAAATCAAGACAACACTGAGATTCCACCTCACCACAGTTAGAATGGCTATAATCAAGAAATCTAATAACAACAGATGCTGGAGGGGATGTGGCCAAAAGGGAACCCTACTGCACTGTTGGTGGGAATGTAAACCTGTTGATCCACTCTGGAAAGAAGTATGGAGGTTCCTCAAAAGACCACATAGAGCTCCCCTATGACCCAGCAGTCCCACTTGTGTGCATTTACCCAAATGACCACAAACAAGACCATAGTAAAGCTACCAGCACAACCATGTTTATTACGGCATTATTTACCATAGCTAAGATATGGAACCAACTCAGATGCCCCTCAGTAGATGAATGGATCAAAAAAATGTTGTGTAAATATTCAATGGAATTCTATCCTGCCATCAGAAAGAATGATACCACTCCATTAGTAAGGAAATGGAAGGACTTGGGAAAAATCATATCAAGTGAAATAAACCAGACCCAAAGAAACACAGGTTTCCCTTATTTGTAATAATTAGTATATATCTAGGATAATCTCAACAGATGAGCAGAATAGCTCAATAGCTATGTGCGTATGACCATATAAGATGATGCTAAGTGAAATGAACTCTAAGACATGGACACAAGAGATTTTTCTTCATTGTTGTTGTTCTCAACGTACTTACATGGTTTCTTTTTTCTTTTTTCCTCCTTTGGCTTATCCCCTGTTGTCACTGCATTCATTTTTGGTACCCTGCGTATTATATATACGTTTATCTGAATTAGGGAAGGGAAGGGGAACAGCAAAATGGTGAGACAAAGGGAAAAACAATGCAACAGTGCTACGCACAAGACAATACTTTGGAAATGATCTGTAGAATCATGGTGGGGGGAAATGGCAGAGGGAAGGGAAAGAGGGAGAAAAATGAGGGAAGGGGTAGCAAGTTAGACAAGAAATGAAATCATTACCTTACTTATGTAATTGTAACTACCTCTGTATATCACCCTGGTGATAAAATTTAAAAAGCATTTCAGTGTTGCTTCTGGTTTTGTGAACTCCATTCACTTCTATTTCCAGGATTCATAATCTCTGGTTTATTCTGTTTTATCTTAATATGTAGCTTTCACGTCCATACTGTTCTGTTCTCATAAGCTTATAGGTATAGCACAAGAACTGAAATTTTATTGAAAGAGCAAATTTATCTCCTGCATTGTAGCATTCAATCATACTCTTATATGTATGCTGAAATGATTAAACAAATGTTCTCTTCTCTTGATCACACTTCTCTTACTGTCCAACACCTCATGTTTTTGTTTTTTATGGTTTTGTTGTTGTTGCTGTTTTCTTTTGGAAATCAAGCTCCTTCAAACTGTTCTTTACTCTTTTTTTTTTTTTGGTCCTGGGGCTTGAACTCTGGTCCTGGGCACTGTCTCTCAGTTCTTCAGTTCAAGGCTAGCACTCCACCACCTGAGCTACAGCGCCAATTCCGGTTTTCTGAGTGGTTTATTGGAGATAAGAGTCTCACGGCCTTTCCTGTCCTGGCTGGCTTTGAACCTCAATTTTTATATATCAGCCTCCTGAGTAGCTAGGATTACAGGCATGAGCCACCAATGCCCAGCTCTTTACTCTTTTTGATCCATGTCTTTGACACAGTCTATTATAAAGCCACCATTATTTTTTATTAATACCATCAATGAGAGCTGATCTTTCTGTAACAGTGATTAAGTTACCATAATAATGGCTCATTTAGAATCAGTTGACTCCATTGATCACTCCGTCTTCTTTGGTACACATGCTTTTTGCTGTCCAGGGTGCCATACCTGCTCTTCTTTCTCCTGATCCTCATTGTCCATGTATCTCAGTCAGCACTGCTTATTTCTCTTCTTTCTCTTGACCTCTTCATAGTGCTCCTAATTGTCCTGGAAAACTGCAATATTCTAGTTTGTCTTAACAGTATACTGTTCTCACTTTGTTCTGAGTTACTCATTGGAGCCAGAAGGAAAACCTATTTCTCTGTTTCTGAGACAGAGTATCACTGTTCAGCCAAGGCTAACCTTAAACTCATAATCTCCCTGCATCGACATCCCTAATACTGATATCATAGGCATGAGCTGCTACATCAGAGAGGGTAACATTAAATGACTTCAACTTGTACAGTAGCTTTAGGTCACAGAACATTCCCATATACACAGTAATATTTTTGATTTTCAGATTTAATCAAGTTGCTTCCTATTTTTAAAAAAATACCACAGACTGAAGATGTGGTGTGTTTCTTCTCCATAGCTTTCAGAATTCTAACCACACTAAACCTTTCAGTTTCTCAGAAGTAAAGTGCTCTACTCTAACCACACAACTTTTCATATGCTGTTTCCTTATTTTAGGGTAGCTTTTTCCCATCATTCTCCATTTCAGAAAATAAAACTGCAACCCGTCTCTTATAGAGTACCTCACTAGTTACTCCTTTAGGGGGTACATTTAGGGTCCTTCTTTCCAGTATGTGTCAGTTCACTTTGAAGACCAATGACCTATGGTTCTTACCTTTTTTCATACAGAAATAATGTAAGTTCTATGACAACTAGAAAATGATTGTTTTCTGCAGTCTCTTTTTTTTTTCTTATACAGCAAACTACCTCTCATGTGATGGTTATTTAATACCTATTTATCAAAGGAAGAAAAGGAGAGAGGGGTAAAGGAAGAAAGAAAGAGAAAAAGGGAGAATAGTAAATATGGGATGTCATTATAATATGGAAATTGATAGGTTCTAGAATTGATAAGTGAGAGCCTTGAGTTCTATAGTAATTCAATTCGAAACTCAAAGTTTGACGTAAATCGAACATTTAAGAATTTTCTATGAGTTGAACATTAGGTACCAAATACTTGTCCGTGAGGAGATATTGTTCAACATCCCAATGGACATCACTTAGAAGAAGAATTCCACTGGGAAATTCCATTCTGGGAAATACTAATTAAGTCCATTTTGAAGCAGCCAGGTGACTTACAGGACTAGCAAAAAGAAGCA
Organism: Dipodomys ordii; assembly: GCF_000151885.1. Lineage (NCBI taxonomy): Eukaryota > Metazoa > Chordata > Mammalia > Rodentia > Heteromyidae > Dipodomys > Dipodomys ordii. The sequence continues at coordinate 13,588,349 of NW_012267265.1, forward strand.
AGAGGAGTCTTGCTCCTGTTGCATCAATTAGGCAAATTAATTCTTGGGCATCTATTTATCATACATCATCACACACTGAGAAGATCAGATGAAACAGCACATGTAGATATTGGTAAGCTAGTGTCACCAAAAGGAGGATGGTGATCTGGAAAAATTAATTAATTAGTTACACCGTCCACCAGCATATATGTGTCGAACTTGTCCTCAACTCACCTCTTTTCTTTAAAGGTCCCCTCATTATCTCTAAGGAGTTGAATTCTAATACAGTTGAATATCCTTCCCCATCATTTCTCCCTGGTTAATATATGAAAATTAATCCATGGGAAAGCACTCAGTGAAAGCACTCTATATGTTGGTGTTTTTAAAAGTGGACATCTCAGCTGGTGTTAGTGGCTCATGTCTATGATCCTAGCTACTCAGGAGACTGAAATTTGAGGATCATGGTTGGAAGCCAGCCTAGGCAGCAAAGTCCATGACACTGTTATCTTCAATTAACAACCAAAAAGCTGAAGTTGAACTGTGGCTTGAGTGGTAGAGTGTTAGCCTTGAGAAAAAAAAAAAAGTCTCTCAGGGACAGGGCATAGGCCCCCGAGATAAGCCCCAAGACAGGCACAAAAAAAATAGCTTCTCTAGTGACTGTTTACTCCTTCTATAAATACTGACAATAGAGCCATGAGGCCTAAATAACCGTGGTCACTGTTGTCAGTCAGTATGGACTGACCTCCAGCATTAAATCACCTGTCTTTTTCAGCCCACTGCTAACCAGTGGGTCCCAGTGGACTAGCTTGCTGCCTCTTTTGAGATATATGGTTCTTTCTGCACTTTATGGCAGCAGTCAGCAGTGCCATTTCCTTAGTTGTCTGGACCACAAAGCCTCAAGGGTATTTCTGGTACTTCTGAGGAAACTACTACTGATGGAACTAATTATGGCTGGGAAACCATACGCAGCAAACTGATTGTATATCCAATCTAATGGCCAGTGAGTTAATTACACACAAAGAGTCAGGCACAGTATGTTCATTGTGGCTGAAAATACTACCCCCTGGAAATAATTAGGAGCAGCAAGCAGATTATAATATGCATCTTTTCAGAGATTTTACAGGTTCTCACTTTCATAGCATGTGCAGATTCATACATATATTTCTAGGTTACTTATTGAAAATACGGAAGAGCTAAGAATCTTGGCACCCACCGACAATATAACAAAATTGCCCCAAAAGGGTCACTGGAAAGGTTTCCACAGTGAAAGGAAGAAGGATGACTTACACTCAACAGCTTGGCTCCCATTATGTAAGACTGATCCCTTGTGGATAACCTGTCTGCCAAGCTGGGCTGGAGCTCCAGCAGCCCCAATATATCTCTGAAGCAATTAACTAGGAGAATCAGACTGCTTGGCAAAGTGAAACTCTAGGATTTCTTGGCTAAATAAATAACAAAAAATATTTTTAAATGGGATCCTAAGATTTACCTAATACAAGTCAGAGTTTATCTTTAACTGAAAACAATTAATTTATCATTTATTAGAAAATAAGTTTTATTTACAATATAAACAATTTTTTCACTTTTGACAGAGTTCAAAATATGTACCAAATTAGAATTGATTCTTTTTTTAAAAAAAAAGAAGAAATCTTATAGTATTTACTGACTCTTGTCACATATATTATCAAACATATAGCAGATATGGTAAATATCAACTGCTCAGCAGCTTACTAATGGGGAAATATATGTATTTTTAGATATGGCTAAAACTGTAAGTGGGGGAGATGGGAAGGAATGGGAAGGGGAAACAAAGAAGGAGGCAACAATGCTTGATAAGAAATGTTCTCATTACCTTGCTCATGTAATTGTAACCCCTCTGTATGGTATTTTCACAATAAAAAAAACTGATTGGGGGACTTGCATATTGTTTTTATTTTAGAGAAATCTGGAGTCTAGATCAGATAAAATTAAGCAAGCCTTCTTTTCAAGGCTTTACAAGTTTTGTCCATGAAAAGTCTAGATTGTATTGAACTGATTTTTTTCTTATAACCAAGACAGAGATAGTTTTCCTCTTTTATTTTGACTAGTTTACAGATTAAAATCTATTAAAAGATTATATTCACTAAAGTTTGTGTTATTTGCTAATGTTGTCTCTACCACTCTATACCAAAAATGATCTTTCAGGATATCAGTCTGAATATAATATTAAATAATTATAAATAATATAATATTAAATAATTATAAAACAAAATTTAATAGGTCCCTCCTTCTTATGATGGGAAATTTTAAGATAATTTTGGAAGAATGTGAATAAAAGAAAGATTGCATGATCAACATATAAATTCCCAAACTCTGAATCTAGCAGTATTCCATGTTTTCTTTGATTTTATTATCACATTTTCTGGATTTTTCTGGTTGTAGTACAAGACTTCCATTATCATAGTCTACTTGATTTTGGTAGTGTGGTAATAATTGTGTGTTAATGTGTATGTGTGTGTGAGAGAGAGACAGACAGACACGCAGACAGACAGACAGCTAGACAGAGAGACAGAGAGACAGAAGACAGAGAGAGAGTACTGGAAAGAAGGATGGTTTACATATAACAGGTTGGCTTCCATTATGTAAGAGACTGATCCCTTGTGATCAGAGCTTTGTCTCTGGTCTTTAGCTTTTTCACTCAAGGCTGGTGCTCTACTACTTTAGCCATAGCTCTACTTCTGGCCTTTTGGTAGTTAATTGGAGGTAAAAGTCTCACAGACTTAAAAGTCTGGACTGGCTTTGAACCATGATGCTCAGATCTGTCTCCTGTGTAGCTAGGATGATAGATATGAGCCACTGCTTAGTAATAACAATTTAATAATTATAACATATACAACTTCTGTGTTTTATGTAATAAATACAATATTAGGACCTTTATTTGCATCATTTTGTTTAATCTTCAGAACTCTTATGAGTTCAAGTTTTCTACATGATGAAGTTAAGTTCAAAGGTTTAAAGACTATTCTAAGATCATGCAGAAAGTAAGTATGTGCATGGAGCTCAGACCCAAGTATCTTTCCTTAGTTAGGAATGAAGTTTTGGATGAGAATTAGAAAATGATCAGAGAAATTAAAGTTTTCTTTTTTAGCAAAGATATTGGTGAGATTTCATTATACCTCTGGAACATGCTGTCTGTAGTTAACTGTTGATATAATTTAACCATGAACTTTCCTGTTGTTTTTACATATTGTATAATAAGAATCTGTTTTCATATTTGCCATAAGAAATGTCTTCTTGATAAATGAGTGCTCAATGTTTGGGCTCCAACTTGCAATAGTTCCACTTTACAACTTCACCATGATGCAAAATCCATATGAGTTTAGTAGACGCTGTATGTATAATTTTGAGTTTCAATCAATGTATGCTGTTTAAACAAGTTTTGAACAGAAACAAAAACAGTAGTAATTCAGTTGACTTGTGTATTGTTCTTCTCCTCAACTCATGTGCTGTGGTATATTTGGACCTCGTACTTACACACCTGTTGACTGAGTCATACTGCAGTGATGGTTGCTGTGTCCAAAGGGAGGTAGAAGTTTAGGAAGTTTTTCCTCCCTTATCTATGCTATAAATTCCATAGTGTGATTCATTGTCAATGTGTAGGCACAATTCACAGTTATAGTCAAAAGAGTATGGTATTCTAAGTAGCTTGTTAAGATTACATAAATAAATATAATAATAAGACAGTAAATAACATAATGGAAAACTACTAGAAATGAATAAAAAGAAGTTAAAAATCTCTCATGGAAAGAGGGAAGAAGAGGAGATCATACTTATCCAACAGCATGATGTTGGGTCAACTTCTAACACCAACAATTTACTGTTGGCGAAATATGGTGGACTTTGATGTTTCTTCAATACTTACATTTAAGATGGGGATACTATGTATAAGGGACAGAGTACACAATTTAAGAGGCAGCGCATTATTTTCTATAAACTATTGTTGGGGAAAACATTCCCCAAATTAACTTCTCTTCCCCAGTTGTATCAGAGAATTTTTTTTATTGTGAAAATACTGTAAGAGGGGTTACAATTACATGGGCAAGATAATGAGTACATTTCTTATCAAGCATTGTTGCCTCTCCCTGCCCCCCCAATCCTCCCTGCCTCCTCCACCCCACAACCTCCCCACCCCCAGCACCAAAGTTGTAAAGTTCGTTTTCAACATAACGACTTGTACATCTCATTGTTGCAATGGGTCCACCTGTATCCCTATTTAAACGATTTGTTTTTCCCCTTCCCCTCCACAAATTATACCGACATTAAATACAGTGAAAGCAGGGGTTATACTGTGGGGGAGGGACATAACAAAGAAACAAAGAAATAATCTTATTAATGTGTTAGAAACAATCACATGAAAGAAAAAAATTTGAATACATCTCTTAGGGTTCATTTCTCTAACATCACCTGATCTGACCTTTTCTGCTTGACTCAGACATATACCAGATATTGCAAATAAGGGATACCATGGACCTATGTTTCTTTGGGACTGGCTTACTTCACTTAATGGAAAGGCTTGGAAATTTTGTTTTTATGTTTAACAACTTCCTTGATGTTTATGATGTAATATACATTTGATCGATTTGCACTATGGAATTCAATTTTGTATTGAGAGAGTTATTCAACCATTATCACCATGTTTTCTTCTAAAAGCTTTATGTTTTTGGTCTAACATTTAGGTCTAGGATATATTTTGAATTGTATAGTGTGTGTGTGTGTGTGTGTGTGTGTGTGTATGTGTGTGTGTGAATGTGTTAAAAGGAAGGGGATTTAGTCCTTTCCATGGGATTAGTTATTCCAGCATCATATGCATTGCAGCAGCATGTCTGTTCCCCTTTGATTCTCTTGTCGCTGTCTTCTTCATTTTGTAAGTTGTGAGGGTGTCCTCCCTCTGGTTAAGTCAGATGCAGATAGCACAAGACAAGGCATGTCTCTCAGAAAGCCACATTCTTTAAGTTTCAACAATTCTCTTGTCTGCCTTTGCTGTCTACATTAGCCCCAGGGAAGACACCCAAGCTATGCTCGGAACACCATGGATTGCCTTTTGCTGTTATTAAATAAAAAGAGCATTTGGAGACCATCCCGTACCAACTTGCTCGGTTGATTGATTTACTTAATGTGGCTCCTGCCCTGCATCTTTTCTAGCTTTGGGCTCGAAGGCCTGTGTGTGCACCCCACCTACGTTTTCTCTCCTCTTGCTGCCACCTTCCTCTGCCTCCTTATGATTCTCAGCCTAAATAAACTGAGCAATTGAAGTCATCTTCTAACTTACTTTCTTCTCTGGGTGGTCAGTGTGCTTTAATTGACTAAAAAGCTCAGGACATGTTAAAACACATGCTTTCTCTTCCCCATATTTGACATCTAATCCATCAACAGTGGTGCTGATTCCTCTTTGAAAACATGCCTACTCTCTATCCTCTCTCCATCACGTTTCTCCATTCTCATTGGGGCCACACACCTCTTTCCTGGATTTCTTCACTTGCTCTCTTGCAATTCATTTTCCACTAACACTCCAGAATCATCATTCTAAAATAAGTCCCTGGCTGTGTTAAGCCAATTACCTCCCTTCATAACTAGCATGCTCTCCAAGCTTATTGTTGCTATTCTACTCTTTCATAGAGTAGAATAGCACTTGGTTTGTCCCAGAGATCATGAATGCCCCAGTGATGTCAGATGCCTGGAAGGTCTTTGCTCATCTTGAGCCTCCTCCTTCCAATGCTCTTGACCTTCCCTTCTCTACCCATAGCCTTTTCCTATATCCTACTGAAAAAAAATACCTCCAATCTGTTGTTATTTAATAATCATCTTATTCATACCTATCACAGAACTTTGTATCCTAAATTTAATAGCTTGTTTACTTACTTTTAACTTATTTCATTTACCAATATGTTTCATTGCTAGTCTATAGTCAATATTCAAGAAAAATGAATCAGAAATGGAAAGTACTTTCTGATATCATCCTTTGTTCTCTCCTATCATCCATCATGTAGGTGAAAGAGAATGCCCTTAGTTGCGTATCATTCTAACCTGTGCTTTCACTTATCCTGATAAAGGGCCTCAGTTCTCCCATCATAATCCTCAATTCATAGAACATTTTAAAATTAAATGCTCCCATATAGATGCCTCTCAGAGGTCCTACACAATCCCATGCACAAACGCTGCACAACTTCTCCAAGTACAAATGAGTAATGTTAACAGCAAATATATGAACATTTATTCTGTCCATTATGCTTCAATTCATTCTGTTAATAATACTATGAGATAGGAGATGCTATTATATTCATTTAAAAATCTCTGATGTTTCCATAGGTGACAAGTTGGCCTATTTTACCACCTAGTCAAATTGGCAAGGGCTGAGTGCCTTTCATGGAGTCATTTGGCTGTTTTTTAGAATGAGCTGAAGAGAATGCCGTCAGGATATTTTCCAGCTTTCAGCATCAGAAAGTTAGATATTAGTGTCTCAATATGCACAAAAGAAAATTTTCAAAAAGGCCACAGAAACCGGTAAGGGGATTATGCTGAAGATGGTAATGCAGCAGCCTTTCTTGTTAGGAAAATGATGCTGTATCTTGGAGAACATCTATACTGAGTCTTATTAAACGATTCAAAAGTAAAGAGAAAAGCTTTTTATAAAAAAATAAATAAATAAGTAGGATGTTATGATGATGCGGATGGGGTTGGAACCCAGGGCCTGGTGGACAGAACTCTGTCTCTACTCAGACTTCTGCTTTCATTTTCAGAGAGGACTGCATGCAGTTAATTTGAGAGTGATGCCATTAGATGCATAAATTATCTTGCTCTCTGGCAGCAGTGACTTTATGCTTTTATTATGTACATTTGGTTCAGTTCAATGTGCATGTGCCAAGCAGAGATGTGCGAGGCTGCCACGTAGCACGTACGCAGCTGGGAATGCGACAGGGAGACAGCGGGCCTGGGTACCCGGATGTGGCCCTTTTTCTTTGTTTGGAATTAGACAGGGCAACCATGTCAAACCTGGCTTCAAGGAGAGAGGGAAACCGAATGTTTCGGTGTCTAGTGATGTGATCATAGATAATTTTTTACCAAATCGCAGCTCAGCCGGTATGGAGAGGAGAAAAGATTCCTGAGGAAATGATTTCTGTGGCAGGCACAAGTTTTCTGTCATGTTTGATATGGTCTGTGCAGTTGCATGGGCAGCTGTACCATCCCATAGACCCCCATAGAGTCTGATTCTGCAGCTCAGAGACCAAAACTAATGAATGATCCAGTCTTTAAAACCTATTTTTCCCGATGACACAATCCTGGAAAAAAGTGACAATGATTAAAAGTCTATGTTCTGTTTTCCAAACTGGGGGAGGGAATGGAAAGATCTGGTGGACTGGCATGGATGGGCTCTGAGGAGCCCAGAACATTCACTCATGATAGTCATGTGACTCATCGAGGTCTGTGGGGGAGACACCATCTGTCACCACTTGGCAGGACTTTGTCACTAGGGCACTGAGTGGGCAATTGTCCTCAACCTTGGATGCCGATTCGGACAGCTGACTCAAAAGTCTGCTTTCTCCTCAAAGAGATAGCTAACCACTGAGCTGAGATATTGATAATCTCTCTCTGTCTTTCTCTGTCTCTCTCTCTCTTTTTCTCTCACTCTCTCATAACGTAACCTGGAAATAGAAAGGAAACAAGAGAGGATAGAAAATTATAGAAGCAGGAGAAAAATAATGAAAAGGAATACTGATCAATTTAGCCTGTTTTTTTTTTTAGCTAAGCTTGAGATTGATTTAGCCCATTGAATGAAAGAGCTGATCTCTGAATTGAATAAGTAGAATAAGCTACTTGACAATTACTGTAAACACACAGAGAATGGAAAGTGCATTTGTGTATACATGCAAATATGTAGATATTGATAAAGTAATATATATACATATTTCATTAACTTGTTGAATATCTACAAGAGGAAAAGAAGTGTTAAATTTTCACAATAATGCTTTGGGAGTACATTTTTTTGATCAAATCCAATTTACAGATGTAGAAACTGATATTATGGCCAGACTCAGTCCTTGAATTGTATGACCTCAAATGAGGTCATGAGCTATTATTATCTGGTCTTTCTATGGTCTCTTTTTTTGAATGGTTTTTATAGCACTAGCTAGCTTGTACATTTCTTAGGTGCAAAACCAATATTTTAATTTTTGCTATATCTCATGGCCATTTTGCACATCATTTATAAACCACAAATAATCACTTTTGTGACCTATGTCATGTTGCTTAAACTTACTAAAATGTAACCTTTTGTGGTAAAATGCACTTGATGTTTCTCATGGGAAACCTATATTAGTTAAGATGTTGTAAACGTCACCATGTACTTGAAAACTAGGGAATCAAATCTTAAAAATGATTACTCCTCTTATAAATTTCAGTGCATCATCAGGGATCCTGGCCAAGTTCACATGAGATATTCTGAATCTCTATGCAGTTATGAATGATCTTGAAATTTGGATTCATTGACAAGCAATTGAAAAGAAACAAAAAAAAAAAAGATGAGATGCATTCTGTCACTTAAAGGACTGCTGGAACCATTCTTGTCATTAAGAAGAAAGACTAAGGGGGCTGGGAAGGTGGCTCAGTGGTAGAGTGCTTGCCTTGCAATGTATGAGGCCCTGGGTTCGATTCCTCAGCACCACATAAGAAAAAAAAAAGAAGAAAGACTAAGGGTCTTCAATTTAAGTGCTTGAAAAGGTGAAAGAAGACAAAGGAGACGAGTAGGGTTACTGATGCCCTGAAGTGGCTCTGCTCCACCTTTTCCCACTTGCCACCAAAGGCACACAGGCCAGCTGGGACTAACTACAAGTGAGCACAAGAGTAGTGTCTCGCATTTCTCTTCCTGGTCCTCATTCATGGAAACACCCCCAAAACCTGAATAAAGCTAACTTTAAATCAAATTTCATTACAAACAAACAAATGTCTTAGATATGTCATTCGTTTAATTTTTATTAATTAGCAACCACTAAATTGCAACACACCTAGAAACAGCACTGTACATCATAGTTGGAAAGCTAACTTGACTATTTAAATTATAGGTGCTTTTCCAGCTTTCAGATCTCAAGATTTACTGGTCATTTGTCTTAAGAACTATTAATTTGTGGTTTTGTAGGCAATTTTCATCCACAATGATAAAAAAATTCCTCACAACCTATAAGGAATGAATTAATTTGTAGATACATCTTTTTCAATGGCTCCGTTATGGTTTATTACCATATGTGAATTCAGCATTATGCAAATATCCATAGAAAATAAAAGTCACATTTTTCATGAAAAATGCTTTGTATTTTGTAAGACCCCAGAGTCCTTCACTTGTAATACCACAACTCAAACATATTTGGCAGTAAGCGTCCATTTTAGAGAGGCAGAGAGTCTTATGTTCCTCGGTATGGTTATTTGTGTTTCGTTGAATCCCTTAGCTCCCAATCTATGAATTCTTACAATCTCATTTTTAATCTCAGTAACATCCTTCTCTATATGTGCAAGAAAAGAGAGAACTGAAAGCTGACAAAATGATGAAAGTGATAGGTCTAATCAAAGTACATGATAAGCATAGGTAGACATATCAAAATGCAATCCCCATATAGAACTAATTGATGCTAATCAAAATATATAAAGGTATAAATGCCAAATCACAAAATAGATCACTAGAATTTTCTAAATGAGACAAAAAGTAATACTCTCAGAGCAAAATTCAATGAGTGTATTTCATTACCATAGTGAATGCTGTTCTAATATTGAGACCACTTATATGTGTGTGTGTGTGAGAGAGAGAGAGAGAAAGAGAGAGCTTGAGGCTGAGAAGCAAACTAGTTGAAACTTCCCATAAACCTTCCACCCTTCATATATAGTTAAAGTTGCTTACAGCTTTGACACACCTAACTGAAATGACCTTGAAACAACTTGTAAAGCATAGGAGCATACATGAGCTACATTGTATTTCAGATTGGTTTGAAAATATTTTCCATCATCATATTGTTGGTTTATGTTTCTTGGATCTTTGTAAAACATATCTTTCCTTAGCTGTGCTATTGTAAGAATTCTTAATAGGTAGTCTAATCATGAGAAGGAATGAGGTAAGGAATATCATATGAATAGTTCCCTTACACCAGTAGACAAGTTAAAATATGCCTTCCGTTTTCAAAAGCCCCTGGTACTTAATCTCTTCTCAACACTCTCCACTAAATGCATTAAAATGTGGATGTGAATTTAAACCAAGATGCTTTTATCTAGTATGTTTATCCTTGTCAGCTGTGGATAGATCATGCTCAGAAAAGAGGAAAAGGGAGGAAATTTTAAAATTCAAGAACTTCTATATACGTACCTGCATACGAGTCATGACTGGGTTCTGGTGGCATGTACCTATAATCCTGTATACTCTAGTGATTAAAATATGAGAATCACATTTCAAAGCCAGCCCAGTAAGACCAATCTGTCAGACTCTTATCTTCAATTAGACAGAAACATTTTTTAAAAGCAGAAGACATGTGGCTGAAGCAGTAGAGCACCCACCTTGAGCAAAAAAAAAAAAAAAAAGAACAGCAAGAGAGCAAACCCAGAAATGGCATGGAGGGGGGGGAGGGAGAAAGAGAGAGAGAGAGAGAGAGAGAGAGAGAGAGAGAGAGAAAGGAAACTTGGGAGAATGTTCTCCATGAAAAATGAGAAGCCCCTCAGTGGAAGAGTTGCCATCAATTACACTGGAATATGTATGCTTTCATTTTCTACCAAATACTCTAATGTAATGCCTGGCCAGATCCAAGCTATGATGCTGGGTGCCTAAATTCAGTGGTCTCCTTTGGACCTGACTTTCTAAAAGACCAAGAAAGTGCGCATGTCAGAATGGACATGATCTATGTATTAAAGGGACTTTGATGTAAAAGTCAATCAAGTGTTGTTTCCTTACCTATGTTTGTTGTTGTTGTTTCCCTGTAATTTGGGAGAACAAAATGCCTACGGATGTGAAGGAGGAGTCAATGAGAGCTATCTCAGGTAACGATTGTTAGTAAGGGTACCTGACCATTTTCTCTGTTTTTCTCAAGTAAAAAACAGAGGATAAGCTAGGGAATTTGGCAGTAAAAACCCTTCCCTTAGGCACTTCCCATTTTCTAGGACTGAAAAGGCTGAGCTGAATGAAAATCTATTACTTTCTTATGAATTGCCAATTTTGTGATCTATGTATTAAATTCACACTCTACAGCCCCCTGGTGGTAAATGATGGGCTTTTAGGGAATTGTTGCACTCCTCATTTTCTACTTCTCCATAGCTTACCTATCCTTTATGCCCAGTTTTCATCTCCTGAACCACCAATTTCAAGAGATGCATTTTCCACCTTGGGATAGCACTTTCATTTGATTATTCTTCATATGTAGAATTTCAATTATTTTTTACTTTCATTATACTCTAACCTCCTAAGTAGATTATGAATTCCTTGGAAACAGGACTATATTTTATGTCTTTGTATACCCCAGAATGATTATTCTAGATGGGGGGGAATTGGTTGATTGGCTTGTTTTAATGAGATAGCAAGAATATAGGACTTTAAGGTCCCTATTTGTGTGTGACCCAATTAAGGCTACAGCTCATCACTGGTTAGTACAAATGCATATGAGAGCAGTCACATGTTTCCTTTAGTTAACAGTCTTAAAAATATTTTTGGAAGTGCCTAGAGTAACATGAGAAGATCTCTTTTCAATATGGTCTCTTATATTTTTTTGCATTTATTATCTCTTACCATCAATTCAGGTTCAATTATGTTTTAACATGTGAAATATTAAATGGTCCCATAATGAAAGGATCTAATACAATTTGTAAAAATAATACATATACATATATAGTGAATGAGAGTCAATATTAGCAGATGTGTGTGTGTGTGTGTGTGTGTGTGTGTGTGTGTGTGTGTGGTTGTATTGAGCAAAAAGAAGTACCAAATGCAAAACAAAAGAAGTAAAAAACTAAACCAATTACAACATAACATTAAAATGGAGAAACTTAAAATCTCTAACTCAATTTTGATGTCTAAAATAGAATAATTTTTAATTTATGAAATGTTTAGGATAAAGTAGTCCATAAGAATATGCTGTGAATAACCAAAGAGAATTGTTGAGAGAGAGGGAGAGGATCATGTAAAACTTGTGAGTGACTGTAAATGAAGAGAAACAAACCAAGTATCCTTCAAAAGAACAGCAGCAGCAGTAAAACAATTAGACTTCACTTAGAAGACCTATTTTCTTCTTTTCATGCCTGGGTTGCTTGACTGTGTAGAAAGTTGCCTAGTTCCTATGTACAAAATGCACAGCAATACTGCCCTCTACAGGCTCCCTGGGAGGCAGTCGCTTGTCTTCAAGTTGTCAATGGCTATTTTTTGCATGGACATAGAGATGAGATGGAAGATATTGTGTTTAGCTTTGAAGTCTGCAATACTGTAGGCAACCTGTGCAACCCTGACCTCTATGCATGATGACTCCTGTATATTGCAAAGGAGTTTCACATCCTCTTTGTTCTGTGAATGCATGAGGCTGAGTTCTTAAAAATTTTTTATCCTGTGGTCCAATAAACACACAGCTTCTTTTCTTATGCATGCTAATGCTGGGATTAAGATATCATCTTGATATTCCAGAGAGGTAGTTGGATATATAAAATTCTGATGAATTGTTTACAATTGAAACAAGAGATGTGGCTTTAAAAATCATGCCTTTCTATGTGTCATAAAGAAAAGAAAGTAAACTCAGTTGCATCCAGTCATAAAAACCAAAAAGTAGATCCTGACTAGAATAATGGACAAATACTTGTGTGTTTACATAAAATGTGTGTGTTTTTAAAATTGTGAGTGCATTTGAGAGACAGTAGGAAGCTAATAGTCATATGATATAATGTATATAAATATTGCAAAAATATTTTCATGAAAATAAAAATATTTAGGGGAAAATGTCTATCTTCCAAATATGATGCAGCAAAGTAGCAGTTCTTGTTGCATTGAGCAGAGTCAGAATGAATCAATGCCTTGTGTATGTGTGTTGACATCTAGTAACAATCTGTGTGTCTTCATTGTGAAAACTAAATAGAAACAATATAAATGTCACATAAGCATTTGCTGTTATTATATTCAAATTTTAGGAGAGAGGTACTTGTTTAAATTTACCTATGTGCTCATGCAGGTTGTAAGACTATGGTGAGCTCAACTATTAGGGTCATTAGTTACATGTAACAGATTTGCCAGGCTCAATGGCTCATGCCTGTAATCTGAGCCACATTGGAAGCTAACATATAAAGGACTGCAGTTTGATTGCCCAGCCTAGGTATAAAAAACTCATCTCTCAAATAACCAGTTAAAAGCAGGGCAGGAGGTATGGGCCAAATGGTAGAGCACTGTCAGGATTAAGCGTGAGGGCCTGAGTTCAAGTCCTGGTATCAGAAAAACATGCAATTCTAATACGCATAAATATAAAAAAGGAATGATAGTTTTAAGAATTCAACGGTGATTTCCCAGACTTCAAAGGAAAAATATTATTATTAAGTTTGGGGATAAACAAGGATTTCACAGTCTCACTAGGTCTTGTCCTTAATTATCTGAGCACAATACATCATTGCTCTCTCTTGGCAGGCTTTCTATCTGCCCTTCAATGTGTCTAGATATGGCCACAGACATCATTACACCTCCAGTCACACAGAGAAACTGAAGGGATTTTTCTTAGCTTCTAGCTGAAGTTTCTAGAACAGGAATTAATAAACAAATAAGACACACTAGACTAGGAGATTGCGTGTGGGACACCCTTTCTCTGGGCAGTGAGATCAGCGTCTCCCAAATACTTCTGTAGCTATGGTTCCATAGCCTGGATAAGGATGTCTTTAGGAAGCACAAGGGACCCAGGAGACTTTTGAGGATCAAGATAACATGTCACCTTGCCCTGTGGGAAACACCTCCCCCTGTGGTTCTTGCCAGTCCTTTTTCTAGAGCCCAGAGCAGATCTTGGCCTCATTTTACTCCTTCCTGCCTTTAGTCCACCACACTCACTGATGGAGGGAACATTCAAGTCCTGCTCTCCATCTCCTGAGTTTTGCAAAAGTGTACATTCTTGTAAAAGTATTTTGACACACTATCTCAAATATTATATGTGAATGCATGAGTAGTGTTTATACATTAGGATGCCCATATGCAATTCTTGGCTTCATCATCTAAAACAGGACAGTTATGGCTAGTTCTTAACACATAGTCAAATTCCTCTCCAAGCCTCTCAGCCCAATTTTGTTTGTTTTCACTTTCTAACAACTGTTGGAATAGACAGGAAATATCATGGATGCTAAGCTTTGTGGAATAAAATGAGAAGACTGTGGAGATGGTTATCACAGAATAATTAAATAGATTCAGACTTCCAATTAGGAATGTTCCCAGGAAGTTTCCCTTCCCTCCCCAACCTGCTCCTCCAACACCAACTTATCACAGTAGCAATGACATTGGTAAACAGAAAGGAAGAGAAAATAGAGACCCTAACCACGGATTAGCTCTAGAATGATGTGTAGTTAAACTACTAACCTCTTTGGCTTCATTAAAATAATGAGGGCAAACATAGCTGCCTTCAACATAATGAAATCCATTAAGCACTATTTGAGAGGGAGGAGAGAGGGATAAGAAAATATAATAAAGGGGATGAACTTGTTCAAAGCATGCCTTATACATCTATAGAACTATCTCTTATCATATTAATGTATGCTAATAAAGATAGTCTAAAATGAGATCATCTCTCTGGCACTGACTGACATAGTATTTGGCACTCCATTCTTGTATGAGTAAATCAAAGTATTCTTCCTTCCTGCTTTCACTTCCCTCCCTTCTCTTCTCTGTGTCTCTAAACTCTAGAAATATGGCCAGGATGAACATATTCTCTGGGCCACATAGCCTTGTAAGCATCAACTTGCATTTGGAGACCATTTTTCCTCTACAGATAAGCACTGAACTGCCGCTGTTGTCCAATAGCTACTTACAACCCTGATTCAGGCCCAATTAGTGTATACCATTATTATTGGCCCCATGAATAATTACAACCTGTCCCAATGCTACTCTATACCATCCACTTACCATTCTCTGCCCATAAGGATCAATCTTCCCTTACAATATCACCATCAGCACATCTTACCATAAAGAAGCTTCAACTTTATGAAGTCCTGCTTTTGAGTCAGTGTCATTTGTATATGTTGAACCACTTTGACAGTCATTACTTTGTTAAATTAACACATTCAAATAATCTGTCAGCTGCTGACTGAGCTCACATTAAATGTTAATCCATTGTTATTAAATAACAAAGTACAGGGGGAGGAAAGGGATGGTGGGAAAACAACAAGAGAAGCAGTATCAATGCTCAACAAGAAATGTCCTCATTGTCTTACTCGTGTAAATGCAACCCCTCTTTACAATAAAATAAAATTTAAAAAAAGAATACAAGAAAGAAAACACACTTCTAGAGATGAGAACAGAAACACATTGTGCTTACATGATTTGGAGTAGTGGAGGGGACACCATGGAAATTGGAAGGACGTGGGGCTGAATATAGAACATGATGCTGACACTTAGCCCCTTCATTGCTTCACTCCAGTGGGATTTATTTCCCTCTTTTGTAAGCCAAAGTTGACCCCACTCCTTCAAATTGTTGAGCTGTAAAGCACAGGTGGCTTATGCCTCTAATCCAAGATACCCTCTAATCCAAGCTACCCAAACCACTGAGATTGGAAGGATCATGACTCAAAGCCAGCCCAAGCAGAAAGGTCTATGAAATTTCATCTCCAATTAAGTAGCAAAAAGCCTCACTGGAGGAATTCCATGGGCATAGTGCCATTCCAGAAAGCAAAAGGCCCTAGATCCAAACTCCAGGACTAGGGGGAAAATGCTATGTTGTGTTTCTTGTATGCTGTAAGATAATATGTCTGGAGTATGCTCAGTTGTTTAACTAGCACCAAGGAGGCCCTAGATAAATCCATGCATTGAGTAATCATCTTTGTTTTGCTTTGGCACTTCAGATACCAGAATTTCAGGGTGAAAAACATTTATAAAGCAGTATAAATGTGCCTGTTCTTTTCCAGCATAGCATCTGAACATTTTACACTTCTGTGATTGGTGTTCAATGTACAAAAAGGTTTTAACTGGATGTAAGAGGATGAGAAGTGAGGATATAAGGTATCTTCCTTATTACTTGTATAGAAGGGGAAAAGAGTATGTTTATTTATTTATTAATTATTAAGTATTTTATTCTTATTATAAAGGTGATGCACAGATTGTTTTTTACAATGTCAGCTCTTTCTTTCCATTCTTCCCATGAGTTGTATAGTTCATTTTCAATAGTGTCTACTGAGAAAAAATGTGTCTTTTTGAAGCTGTAATAATAATTCCATTTGGAAATCCTGTTACAAAATCCAAACCTTGCTGATTTAAGTTGTACAGAGATGCCCCCATTGTAGAAACTTGTTCTGATAATTGTAGCATTTCATTTTCTATTTTTCATCTCAAGTCATTAGCACTGTCCCTGCTTTGCATAGGATGTAAACCTAGGAAGGCTTATATATTGACAGTTCTTAGATAGTAAGCTAGTCAAGTTAATAAGGCCTGCCCTTGATTCTGTTTCGAACAAATATTTCTTCTATTTCTGGCCTATCATCGTATTCCTTGAATAGATACTTGTTTCAGAATAATGGTTAGAAGCCAACATTTCAATCGAGCAATTTATGAGCCTCACATAGAAGCCTTTTTGCACTGGCTGATGACTCCTCAAATATTTGTCTGTTAAATTGATCATGAAGAGAGATATGTTTCTCCTCCTGGCTTAGTTTTAGATTAAAAGTCATTCTTCAGTTATAAGCAGTGATTTTTTTCTAGAAATGTTTATTCAACAGTATCATTCTTATTATTTCATAATTTTTTTCTTTTAAGTTTTTTAATTGTCAAGGTGATGTTCAGAGGGGTTTCAGTTACATAAGGAAGGTAATGAGTACATTTCTTGTCAACCTTGTTAGCCCTTCCCTCAATTTTCTCCTACTTTCCCTTCCCCCTGCTACCCCCAAAGTTGTACAGTTCATTTCCAACATATTGTCTTGCGTTTATCACTGTTGCATTGATTTTCCCCCTTGTCCTTTATCACACCATTCTGCTGTTCTCCTTCCCTTCCCTTAATTGCAATAATTAATGCACATCTAGGATAATCTTAGTAGATGAGCAGAATAGCTCAATAGCTATGTACATATGACTATATAAAATGATGCTAAAGGAAATGAACTCCAAGACGTGGACACAAGAGGTTTTTCTTTGTTGTTGTTTTTAATTTACTATGTAATTTTTTGTTTCTTTTATATGTTCTTCCCCCTAGGTTATATCCTCTGTTGTTACTGTTTTCTATTTTGGTACCCTAGCATTGTATATACATTTATTTAAGTACTTCTTTATTTTTAACTTTTTCAAATTATAACTTTCCTTCACAGTACCCAACAGATTTTCTCTTGAATTTTCTTGGTTAAAGCACCTTAAGTTATTTTAGCGCTCAGCATGGTTTCCTCAAAGGTACAGGCTGAAATAGTCCTGATAGGAAAGAAAAAAATATATGGCAGGTAACACAATTTTAAAATTATGTGAGGGCTGAGGTGGTAGAATGCCTGCGTAGCAATGCAAGGCCCCGAGTTCGTATCTTAGTACTTAAAGAAAAGATGAGAACAGTGTGAATTCTCACTGCAAATTATGTGACTTCATTAAGAAGTCAATAGTTCAAGGATAGAAATGGAATTGTTCATAGGTAGGAATGAGTAAGTGATTCTAGTTGGACTCTGGATGATTTACAAGTAGAAAGGAAACTAGTAGAAGGATTTACCATGTTCTACAAGCAAATCGCCACAGACATAGTAAAAGCAAGAATTAGGTTAGAAGAAATGAATTTAGTCTTGGCTGAATGTTGGTTTCATGAGCAAGTCACTGAATGTTTTGCTTCCTGTGTTTACAAGTCTATGAAACTGGGTTGATTGCTTAAGAATTAGAGAGGATAGTGCCTAGTGCAGCCACAAGGTGCTATTCAGGTGTAAGGCCTTGATGTGAGCACCCCTCTTTTAAGTTCTATTAGCCTTTGAGGGCAACAGGTGTGTCTTTGAGTCACAAACAGCATCTAGATACTAAACAAGTAAATGAACAGACATGTTGCCTAAATTTGGGCAATAAAACACAGGGAAGGCAATTATGCTTCTGCAGTTTTCTGTGACATTGCTTCCTTGACATCTTTCAAAGGGTCATAAAATATGGTTCCTTTCAAAAATAATTTGCCCTCCCAACATATTCCTGAGGAAAGTGTTCTCTTTATATGAACTAATTTGACTATCGATTATGAGCTTTCAAGCTTAGTCCATGGGGTTGGGGGCATGACTCAAATGGTAGCATTCCAGCCAAGCAAGCAAAGCTGAGCATGTGCAAGGCTTCAAATCCCAGAGCTGCCAAAATGAAAATAAAACAGAACATAACAATGAAGGTCAATGTGGAGGAGACATCCATGCTTCGTCTCCATGTCTGTGATGTTAACAACCACAGAGAAGCATTACTTCCACAACCTTGAACTCTGCAGCAATCGAGTAGTATCTTCTCTTGCTTCCTTCACAAGTCACCAGCATATCAGCTGCTGACTTGTAGGGTTTGCAAAGTTTAGTTCTAGAATAAGCTTTCATCATTTGTTATCAGGCGCGATTGTATTATTTGATATCAGTTGTGACTGGTGACATGAAGCTGAGTACTGTTTACAACTCCTTCTAGCACAAGATTCCAGAAGTACAAGAGTGTTTGCAAATATATTAGCCAATGGGTGATATCATGTATCCACACCTGTTACACTGTCTTCCAGTAGCTAACAAATATTTGATTGAACTGCAACCCCAAACACATGCAAAGGAACCAGTAGTGTGCAAGCCATTCTGTACAGTTTGTTAAGAAAGACACACTTTTTGCAACTAAATGTCATGATTTATACCTAAATCAGGGTGTAAAAAATTAGCCCTTTAACAAAATTTCCCATCTCTTTTTAGGAAATGAACATTCTCATTTATTGAGAAAAGAACTTTCAGGATCCTGTTCCTCATTTCATGTAATTATAAGATTCTGATTCATTATAAAAACTGAGAGGATTTGAACAACTATACCTTGGTGCTCCTTTTCTTAGGATCTTTTCTCGATGACCTGACAGTGTTTAATGACTTCAGTTTTTGAGTTCACAAGGGCGTCTAAAGTTGGGAAACCTTTATGTCTGGCAAGGGCCATTTAGGCTTTTGTAGTCTTATTCATGGACCATACAAAATTTTTATTACAGGAAGTTGGCCTCAGGCAACTGACATGAAACATATGAGAATTATACGAACCTGTCTTGTCATGTACTAAATGATTCTGTGGGTTTTCTAGGGCCTGAGGGCCAGATGTTCTCATAAATGACACATAAAACATTGCCAACACTTTTGTAACACTGTGTTTGTTCCTTTGCTTGCTCTGACAAGTGAATTTACCTCCAGTCTTGGGTGCAGTTATCTGACCACTTGAGCCCAGGAGCAGTTTTCTAAACAATAATATAATTCCAAAGCCTGCTGTTGACCAAGTGGGTATGGATTATGAGTAAGACCAAGGGAAGTCCTCAGGTGCTAAACTGGTTATAATTCCACACTCATGGTCAAAGAATAAATTAAGAATGATGCTGGGTTCCAAAATAATCTTCACTATATTATAAAGTAACTTTTTATCTCAACTGCTTTTTATTGAACATAAAAGGAGATACAGTGTGGTAATTCAATACCTGTCATGTATTATATAATGATCAGATCAGGATACTTTTCAGTTCTATCTCCTTCAATGTCATTTCTTTCTGTTGGTAATCTCCAACTTCTCTATTATAGTTGTTTTACGTATATAAGAAAGACTTATGAATTACAATTAGCCTTCTGTGCTGTGAGACAATGAAGATCATTCCCTCAACCTGAGTGCATTCTGGAACCATTATCCAACTTCCCTGTACCTACCTCTCGCTTTCCCAGCTTTTAGTGACACACATTCTATACCACTGCAATGAGATTCACCATTTTAGCTTGTACAAATGAGGGACAACTGATGGTATTTGTTGTTCAAAGTTGTGTTTTGTGTTTTGTTTTTATCTGACCAGGGTAGCTTATATGAATCTTCCACTGCTAATTCTTCCAACAGCCTTAAGACTTTCTCCCCTTCTCACTTCATACTGCTTGGAGCCCTAGGGGATATACCAGATGCTCACTAGGGGGCAGCAAGAAGACAGAAGAACAACTTCTGATACTGGACTATACAATACGAGCCTGGACAAGAAAAATTAACAGTTTAAAAGAAGAATATTCACTGTTCCTTCTGTTTAAAATAGTATGACTTCAGTAATCTATGAATGTGTACAATTTAAAATTTCAGTTGGACATCAAGATCAACTTACTACTGAAATGAAGGAAGTTTGTTAATATCAAAGAATCCATGCCTTATACTTACTACTGATAATTGTGTAATTAAGAAAGGTCAGAGTATCTAAATGGGCTCTCATCAGGTGTGCTCTGCTTGAAAGCTCAAGCCTTCTCTGAGTAAATTTTAGGGGAGAAAAGTGAAGGGGGCAGGGAAAGGGCTAAAGAATTAAGACCAAGTCTGTCTGATGACCAAGTGTTGAAAAAGGTGTATGTTGTTGGATGAGAGAGTAACTCACACTGTCTTCTAACATGATCTCCTAAGGAAATCTGGGCAAGGGTATACAAGCTTCTTGCTTGCCACTTGATGCTGTGAACATGGATTCCAGCACCTGACTGTCCATAAGAGAAAGTGAGCCAGCCCACAAGAGAGGGATTTTCTGAGACGTCTCGATGAGGAATCACTTCATGAATGGTGATGAGAACAAACTGGAACAAAAGAAAAATTGTCACATGGTACATAACACAGTGAGCAACAGAGGCCTAGAAGACAGAAGAGAAGAAGAAAGTGGAGAGCTGTTTTTGAAGAGCCCAGATGTTCCTCTTGTAGAGTCTTAGAAGACAGGAGTTACTATTGCTTTGCTGGTGAGACTTGAACATGAAGATTATTTTATTAACTTTTTCCTTATCAGCATACTTCCTTGGATATAAAACATAGGACAGAATAAACTGTGCAACAAAGTAAGGAAAAAATGTAACTTAATCCCCAAATTTCAGCATCAGATACTCAAGGAGGATAAATGTGATGTACTGTTGTAGGAATTTTGCTCTTAACACAAATGCTGCTGGGCAAAACATTAATCTTGATCTCAGACTTTGTCTTCAGGTCATCTGATTAGAATCACACAGGGTAAAATTACATACTAATAAGTTTAGAAAGAAAAAGTGAACAAAGATTATAGGAGAATGATAAGGAAATGCTAGGAGAGAATTAAGAATGGTAAATTTAGTTTCGGACAGAAGAGCCAGGAAAGATTTAATGGAGAAAATGGCATGTAGACTGATTTTCAAACCATAAATAAGATTTTTGCAAGGAAATTTATGGGTATAACATTTCAGAGAAAGGGAACAGAACATTAATCAATAACTCACTCATGTGAAGAAAGACAGATGGCTATACTGTTTGCAAAGAGATGGTTATTATTCCTGGGATAGGGAACCTTTATATTTCCCACTGCTATTTTAATTATCTTATTATGAGCCACAGTAAATTATCAGTATGGGTAAGGGTGGAGGGCACCTGCTGCGAAGCATACATTTCTGTTCCATTAAGTAGCAAATGATTTTGTGGACCTTATGTGGCTTGTGGATTGGAAGTTGCTAAAAGTTCATTGTTAAAGGCTTGGTGGCCGGTCCATGGTGCAATTAGAAGGTGTTGCACCGTGTTGTGGAGCTAATGGGAGGTCTTAGGTTATTGTAAAAAGCCCACAAGGAGAAGATAGGAATCCATTCCCTTCCTAACCTGAATCCTGGCTACCATGAGGTGAGCAGCTTTCCTCCATGTTCTGCTTGCTGTCTTACCACAGACTCCAAAGCAATAGAGCCAATTAACAACTCCAAAACCGTGAGCCAAAATGAAACTTTTTTCTCTGTAAGTTGATCTTTTCAGGAATCTTGTAACCGTAATTGGAAGCTAACACAGAGGTAGGACCCAGGCTTTCAGAGTCTATGCAAAATGTGAAGGAGTTGAAATGTATTCTGTTGTTAATTTGGCAAACATCTGAATAGTGCTCTATGATCAGAATTGCACTTAATGACTGAAAGTTGCTCAAAGTTCTCCATCAGTGGGCCTGATGGAGAAGCCTTAAAAAACAAGCCATGTTAGGAAGCAGCTGAAATTTCCCAGGTCTGAGGAACCATATATTTAAACTCTTCAAATATACATCATCAAATCTTAGAATGAGGGGAAAGTATTATTTTCAAAATCATTGAATGTATGATTCTAAATCCCTTCGGATGTGGTCAGGAACAATCCATTTCTATTTTCAAGGTTCACTTTTGACTCAGAGATAGTTATAATTTAACAAGAAGACACAATGTGTCTTGCAAGCTGAGAGCTTTAATAGGTTATAGATATAGCTTTGGGGTTTTGGCTTCAAGTAGTAAAATTAAAATAAACCTTTCCTTAAAATAACTATTTGTCCTGAAAAATTTGGATTCACTGAATTACATATTGACATATTTAAGTAAATTTAGTTTTAAATTAAATGTCACAGTGGTATGCCAGTGAAAAGACATCTGATCTTAATCCCAAATAATAGAAAACAAAACTTAAAAATATAAACTGAAATGAAGTCAAGTTTTACTGGTTCTAGTTTATAGTATTTTAAAGTTATTTTAAAATCTTATTCAAATCTCACTGTATGCTAATGTGTCATGAGATCTCTGTGATGTTACTGTTGTTTAAAAATATTTAAAGTTGATAAAATTACGAGTTTTTGCTTTCATATCCCTTGTTGGTAAATCTTTCAACCATCTGAAATATCTTGGTTTTTTTTTTCTTTCTGTTTTTAACTGCAATGGAACTTTACATTCCAGGTTTTAAGAATGTTAACTTCTACATGCATTTTTTTCTTTAGCTGTGGCATTGAAATTTCCACATGCCAACAAAAATGATATTTTATTTCTGGTATTTGAGTAATCTGCTTCCAATGAGAAAGGTAGAGAATGAGACCAAAAAGTCTGTGGTACTTACCTTTGGAGCAAAACTTGAAACTAATTAAATCATGGCCATATGATGATGTTTGGACAGTAATTGCTGTCATAATGAGAGGCAGACAGAAGGCCCCAGAGCTAAGCAAGACAGAGATTGAAAAGATCAAGTCCCATTCCATTAACCATTCTTACAAATTGATTTCACAAGAGATCTGACTTGCCCCATGGAGTTCCCAAACTGAACAGCCCAACTGGGTGTCATGTACTTTGTCTGCTTTCTAATTCTGACAGATGTATATAATTATATTCTAATTGCTCTCTGGAAAAAAAATAATTCTTAGCTACCTGTCTGTGTTCAGTCATGGACCAGTCCTCCTAGAGCTTATCAATAATTTAAAATGAAAATATGGAAAGCAACAGTAATGAGACCTCTGCAGGCATTACAATGCCAACAGGAAAAATGAAGACTTGGTAATGAGGAAAACATTCCTCTGATTGTTATGGGAAGGACAAGTTCTCCTTCTTCTTTGGTGGTAGTGGATAAGCTACAGTTATTTCCCCAAATGATGTTAGGGATCACAAATAGCTTGGAGAAACTGGAGTTCTTCCTAATTTAATTATCCCTTGTTATTGCATGTGATATCAAAATTAAAGAGCTATGAATTCAAATTTTAGCAGCAACAGCCAAGATATTCCTAGAGATATTTTCCTTAAGTCTAGTAATGACTCCTTTTCAGCCCATATATGTGTTGACACCTCTGAGTACTCCCAAATGGTCTCTTCTCCCAATTTCTTATCTCATTTTCCTAAATGAGTCCCACTCTTTTGTTTGTTTGTTTTTGTGTTGATCTTAGTACTTGAACTTTAGGGTCTGACAGTGTCTCTAACATTGTCTTTGCTCAAAGCTGGGTGGGGCTCTACCACTTAAGACCCAGCTCTACTTTTGATTGTTAATTGGAGATAAGGGTCTCAAGGACTTTCTTGTCAGCCTGGCTGCCAATTGTAATCCTCAAATCTCAGCCACCTGAGTAGCTAGGATTACAGGGCGTGAGCCACCAGTGCTGGGAGCTTGTGGTCTTTTTACACCAGTGACCACTTCTCTTGTTCCTCCAAGCTGGAAGTTGCAATCAAGAGAAGAGGAAAGATAAAACTGAGACACAGGGATTGAAGAGAAAGCAATGGAAAACACACTTAGAAATATAAATAGACCGTTTTGGGGGGATTTTTTGCTTTGCATTATTTTTGGCAAAAAAATGATTGTCCCTATCCATCATGCTATAGCATGATGTTTTGATACATGTCGAGGTAGTATAATAATCAAATCTAGATTATTTGTATATGAACATTTCTTGTTTCCTTGTTGTAAGAGTATGCAAAATCCTCTTACAGTTTATTTTAAAATATCCAATACACTATTGTTAATTATAATCACCCTGAACATTAAAAAGGGACTTTTTTAATATCAGATTGCTGAAGTTTTGACTTTCTGGAACTAGCTATTCTTTTCCTGGAGAGCACATAGTTTTGTTATTCCAAAAGTTGGTTTTAAGGTGTTTGCAGAGAGAAGGAAGACAGAGTGCATAGTTACGCCTGTATTATGATCAACAAGTACTATTTTGTTTCTTCCCCAAAGTTCCTGTTTATGTCTCACAGCCTTTATATTGTCTTTTCAAGAACAGAGCCAGTTGGCTAGTGGCCACAGTACAATTGTACAGCCAGTAAGTATAAACATGTCCTGCCAGTGGACACATCTTTTGGTATTCTGCTTAATTTCAGCTTTCCATTTGAAGTGTCATATGCTTATGTGTGAATAGAGAACACTTTAACAAAAGTCAAATGCTCTAAATAGGGTCCAAATGTTTGGCTATAATACAGAATGATTATTGAAATCATTAAGAAATTCATTGCACTTTTATAAAAAATTATAGTAGTCTCATTGTTTAACAGTGTTTGAGTATTTATTTCATATTCAAAAACCATACAGTATTTTTGCTGAGATAACACAAAAGAAGATCAAAAGAAGTATCTAAATGAGAAGAAATGTATAAGCAACTTCCAACTTTTTAAATTTCTCAGTTTCCTCCATTTGAAAACTAATTAACACAAATTAGCAAATATTATTAATAGAACTATGACAATGATAAAGATATATTATACTGACATGCTAAACTGAAATCCCTTTGTACAACTACTTAAAGATAATACTTTTAAAAAGAAACTATATCTTCTTAAAAGGAGGGAAACAATTTTCTATTACAACTATGTAAGGCTTCCTTATGAGTCTAAAACCAAGAGAAGCACCCAGTACTATTCATTCAACTGGTACAATTGTGAAAAGAAACAAATTCACAAATGCTTTTTTTCCCCTTTATGGTGGCACTGGGTTTGAACACAGAGGCTGGAACTTACTAAGCTGCTGCAATACCACAGAGCCCTACCTCTGACCTTGATTTCACTGGTTATTTTTAGGATAGGGTCTGTTCTCCTGCCTGAGTACACACATGAGTCAGGATCCACCTATTAAGATTTCCTGTCATTGCTGGGATTACAGGCATATGCCACCACATCCAGCTTCCTCCAGTAAAGATGAGATCTTGAAGATTTTTCTTCCTCAAACTGGCATAGTACTATGATCGTCCCATTGTCCCAGGTAGATAGGGATGACAGGCATGGACCACAAGACCAAAGTATGGGTTGAAAAGGGTCGTTTAAACTTTTGTTCTCAAAGCATGATTCTCTCATGTTGACCTCCTAAGTAGGAAAAAAAACTTGAGTCATTGGTATCTGGAACAAACAATCCAAGATGACTGGTTACAAAACTTCAAGTATCTTTATTTCCTTTTTTGAATTATGGTTAAAATTTAAGATCCAAAGCTATATACATATTGTTAGGTTTTAAAAAGAGGTAGCTGAGTAAGAACAGCAGCACACATGTGGTATTCAAGTAAGGGGTAGGTTTATTCATTGTTCAGGCTGGCACCAGGCCATCTTGGTCCTCCACGCTGTGGGGAAAAGCCTGGGAAAGGGAGCTGGGAGAGCTGGGAAAGAGAGAGAGAGCTGGGAAAGAGAGAGAAAAGAGCTAGAAAAGAGAGAAAAGAGCTAGAAAAAAGAGCATCTGGGAAAGAAGTGGGAAAGAGAGAGCTAGGAAAGAGAAGAGAGCTGGGAAAGAGAGAAGGAAAGAGCTGAGAAAGCTAGAAAAAAGCAGAGAGAGAGCGTCTGGGCCTGGGCTGGGCCTTATCTAGGGTATGGGTGGAGAAAGGTGTGGCCACATCAAATTCAGATCTGACTTCAGTGGATGCAGATGTGACCTCTTCCAGGTGTCCCAGTTGCCTAAGTAATGCAGGTACTGGGCGGAGACTTTGCTGCCAGGAGGGTGGAGTCTGCTCACCATCTAGGAGTGAACCTTACACATATGACCAGATAAGATGAAGTTAAGTGAAATGAACCCCAAGATAGGGACACAAGTGTTTTTTTTTCTTTCTTGCTATTGTTTCTAACATATTTATAAGGTACCATGTGATCTTTTTGTTGCTTTGTATGTCCCTCCCCCATAACCCCTGCTTTCACTGTATTTGATGTTGGTATAATTTGGGGAGGGGAAGGGAAAAAACAATTTGTTTAAATAGGGATACAGGGGGAGCCATTGCAAAAACGAGATGTATAAGACGTTATGTCGAAAAACGAACTTTACAACTTTGGTAGGGGGTGGAGTGTAGTTGAGGAGATGGGAGGGAAGGGATGGTAGGGGGAAAACAAAAGAGGAAGCAACAATGCTTGATAAGAAATGTACTATTACCTTGCTCATGTAACTGTAACCCCTCTGTGCAGTATTTTCACAATAAAAAACATTAAAATTAATAGCATAGGTTTTCTTTTGGACCACTGACTTGCCTATGAATACCGCAAAACATTTTTAAAGTACCAGTTTTGCATCTTCCAAACATGGTATCAATATTTTCAATGCATACTCACTGCCAAATTCTTGTGTTTTATAGATGCAGGACATTAATGTTTCAAGTGGAATGAGGGACTCATTATTGAACTGAAAAAAAAAACCACGCAGAGTAGCATGCATCTGTGATAAATCACTGCTCTTTGCTAGTATCCAAACCATATTGTCTTATATTAGGCAAAGAATTGAAGGCAGCAAACCAGCATTTTATCCCACTTAATATTAGTTGCAAGAATGATTAACTAGAGAGCCTGGGGCACATACAAAAACAGCTTTTTTATGCATTTTCCAGGTGATAAAACCTGTTAGTTTGGCAACTCACAGAGAAGACGTTAGATCCACTCCAGTGCCACTCCAGTGCCACTCCGGTAGCTGTGGTACCTTGAGCAGAGAGCTCCTCCCACCCACACAGACAGCCACACAGACATCTACAGGAGAGGTAGTTAAGAGACAGGAGAGAGTGTGGAGGTCCAAGAAAAGGCTTGGTGGAGAAACTCATCCTGTAAGCACCTTTTCTTTATTTTGGAAGAGAGAGTATGTTTTACATACCTCTCATCTCCCTGAAATACTGCTAGTGTCGGAGAGACCATTTTTAAATTTTCCATAAATCTTTGATGCATTTAATAAAGTACTGTCTGAGCAGTCACAAATTTAGGCTTTCTTACCAAGCATAAGAGAACTATAGTCTGCCACATTAAACATCTTTACAAGATGCAAATGAAGCAATGAATAAGATTAATATTTGCATGAAATTCCAAAGTCATATCACTCTTGATTTTTTTAACATTAAATTTCTGTCTTCTCTTATCAGATTTAACTCTAGGAGGAAACATTTTAAGTTAGCTGATTCACTAACCAAAAGAACTTTAAAAATTCAGGATCCAGCCATTATAAATTCCAAGGAATTTATTAACATTGTTGAGGATTCCTTAAAGAATTTATTGATCATTTCTTACCATCAAGATGAAATCCATTTCTTCATTTTTTCCTTTAATTTTAGATTTAATTTTAATTTTAGATTTATTTTTTCTTTCAATTTTTCTTTAATTTTTAGAAAAAAATTTGTTTCTTAATTTTCCCTTTAATCCTCATCTCATATTTTGAGGTAATTATCAGAAGATGTAGAATCTACTTCTCTAAATACCATGGAGCAGTGTTTCTGGGTGGCAATATTTCCTTGCCAGTCTCCCATGACCCTTAATGCACCGAAAGGAGGACAGTCTACCAGGAAAATTGTGGCCATCAATGAACACATTTACAAGTGATAATCATATGGTGGAGTCACTAACATTTGATTAGTTAGTGACCTTGACATTCTTTGTAGCAATAATCTTTATTCATGTCATTGAGAAGCAAAGTCTGAGATTTGTTATTGTTGAACTATTTATAGAAATAGGGGGTATGTTCCTCTCATTTTCTCGATTTACAGTTTTCTTTTTTTTACCTTCTCTGGCTTGCTTGCTTCCTTCCTTCCTTCCCTCCTTCCTTCCTTCCCTCTTTCCTTCCTTCCTTGCTTCCTTCTTCCTTCCTTCTTTCCTTCCTTCCTTGCTCTCTCCCTCCTTCCTTCCCTCCCTTCCTCTTTCAATTCCTTCCTCCCTTCCTTCCTTCCCTTATCCTCCAACTCTCTTCCTCTCCACTCTACTCCCTCCTCTCCCTCTCCTTTCCTCCTTCTCTCTTCTCTTACTCTTCTCCCTTTTCTCTTTCTATTTTAACGATCAATGAACTCAGAGGAGAAAACAAGAAAGGATTTTTGATTTGTCTCAGGGATAGAGGCATTTTTTATTAGCAATTTTTGTGTGGCTTAAGTACATCTCTTTTTCTGTTGTAGTTGTCAAAGATCTCTCATTATACAACTCATTATTAATGTCTTCCAACTCAGATAGCTTGTAATATATCTGTGTATACTTATATTTAAACAAGCCAGTACACTTATCTGTTGCCCTGAGAAAGGATTATATTATCAAAAAGAAGACCCAAAATTTTTCTCTGTTGGCCCAAATATCTTATCACTTTTTAGATGGTTTATCTCTGTCTGCTGACATACAATAGAAACCAAACATTTGTTTAACGTTTAAAATCAATTACATGACATGAGAATTGTCCTGGATAGGAAATTAAAATTTAATTTTTGAAAGGTAATGTTTAAATTAAAGTTAATTTCAAGTTAAATATATGATATATTCTAGAAAAACAAGAGTTAGTGAAAGGTGTAATACTGTGATTTTTATCTTAACTTGGTGAACCAGATGAGAATAATTCAGTTTGAGCACATGATATGTGATCCAGATGGAGAATGAAGAGAATTATGGTCTTTGTTTCGATTGATTTGTATAGTAAGTTTAGAGACTATAAGTACTTTTTATGGATTCTGAATAAATAATTAATGTTTAGCAAATAAGCACCAAAAAATGAGTGGAAAGATTTAGTAAGGTATAAAGTGATTTCTAGGGACAGATAAAAGAGGCTTTAAGCATAAAAAAATTTACATATTACCTTATGTCTCCAAGCAGAATGGCAGTTTAAATAAAGATCTCTGGGTGTATGGTGTCCTTTGTTAGTAAGCTTTTCAGATATATTAAAGAATAGAATGAAACAAAACAAATGAGTATTTATTTGCAATTTCAGGGGAACAAAGGAAACAAAAGAACTAAGAAGAGCAGTAGGAACAGATATCAGGTATAAATGGAGAGGGCTTGGCATGAAACTGAAAATAAAATTACAATTAATTCTAGGCCTCAAAGACAGAGATCAGCTTCTCAGATGCAAAGTCTATTTTCCCTAAGTTAGTGATAACCATTTCAAGCATGAAATCTCGAATGCAGAATAGTTCTTTGGTAATGAAAACTTGAATGCAGTAAAGAATGAGACTTAGGTTCAGTCATAAATTTGTGGGAGGCTTTGGTCTGCATGAATTTATTTTATTTCCATTCTTCTGAATCACAATGTGCCAACTCTGAAAATGTGTACCCACTACCCTTTTCCTTGAGTCTGATTCTTGTACCTCACTCACTATCTGCTTTCACCCTAAAGTTACATCAACAAGATAAGAAAAAATAAAGCCCTTGAAAGGACAGTCATCAAAATAATGTCCTCATGTTCTCATCCTGAGTATTACAATTTGACTATAATTGTATGTGTTAAATATGTGGTTATTTTCATAATAAAAAAAGAAATATGTGGAGAAAACAATAACACTGTTTGAAAAAACTTTTGGATTGTTCTGTCTAACACGCACAAAGAATTCCTTGTGTTTTACCCACCACAACACTTCAAGGTTCTTAAAATTAAACTTTTGTCTTAAAAGTCATTGTCATTGAAATTATAGCCCTTTGAGCAGCAATATAACATGGAAAGTTCAAATTCTCAACTCTCCTCTCCACCCTGGGTTATGATCAAAATCTGCATTTTGAAGTAAATTTTCAATTGTATATTTATGCTAAACGGTAATGGGCCTCATTATCTTTGGCAGAAGGCATACTTGTTCCTTGGAGACAAAAGATGGTGAGCAATGCAACATAGCATGCACAAGAATAGAAAAAAAAATCTTCTGGAAGGAAAGTTAAACAGGAGGAAATATAGAATTGCCCATGGACAAAGTGCTTTCCCACTAGTGGCAAAAATTTATTAGCTCTAACTTGAGAACAAAGCAAAGTACAGGGTCCAGCTGCTTTTCTCTGCTTCCCAAACAAGAACTTGCTCACCGTTTTAACATTTAACAAACAGCTGTTAATATGTACTTTTCTTCATTTATTCAAGTCTTCAGGTAACAATATTTAATGTTCTGGTATTAACTATTTCTCAAATTGTGTTCTTTCTAACTGGCCATTGGTATCTGTATATGTCCATTTTAGGGATGGGGCAGAAATTGAGCAAGGCAGCTCTCTATCCCAGGATAGCTTCTAAAATTGTCAGTCCTTTATTCTTAGCCTCCTAAATGGTGACATTTGGGAGGCTAAGAGAAATGTACCACCACACCAGAATTTTATATATATATATATATTATACACACTTTTTAAAGTATCTGCTGTGTACTCAAACACACACACACATACACATTTCTCACACATTATTTGCCTGGGAATGCTTATTTTTCATCACATACCTAAAATCCGCATTACTAAAATCCATGATATATTGAATTTCTATAGAAAGGGGGAAAGTTTTGCCTGTTGGTAGCTACAAAACCACTGCACACTTATGCAAAGAGTCTAGTTCCAACAAAACCAATGATCACAACAAAATTAATCTGAGTACCTGGGAGAAAGGAAGATGAAAATGTATCTACCTATTCTTTGTCACATAGATTGGCAAAGTTAGCAAACCTTTTCTGATTGATATTAGCAAGTGAAGTATCATGTTGAAGACAGGAAGAGACTCATCACTATGTAAATCTGTTACCTTGTTTTCATCTGACAAATGATCTTCAGATGTGTAGGCTGGAAAATACAGTGTACATATTGCCAATAGAAGACTACAATGTTTGCAATATTAATCTTGTTTATAACTTGGCTCTTGGAAGTGGTTGTTGAGGAAAACAATGCATAAACTCATGAATAATCTTTTGCTGAAATGACAAATCATGTTCTCTCAAGTGGGACAAATGTCAAGAGATTTTCCCTATGGTCACAGGGAAAATGAATGTCTCAGGTATGGATACTGTGGTAACCATCAGCAAAGTGAGATGAACTGGCATGACAACTTGCAAATGTAATATAGCAAAATAACTCCAATAACAATAGCATAATTTAAAGACAAGAAAGAAAGCTGTGATCAAAGAAGAATGGCTTGAGAAATAGAGATTGAACAAAAACTAAGAGTGGGTAAAACTGTATAAATCTAAAAATCTTTCTGAGTACTCAATGCTATTCCTTATGTAAGAAGTGAAGGAACATGAATTTCAGTAGTCATGAGCTCCAAGTCAGTGATAAAAATCACAGCAGGAAAGAAGGCAACTGAGTTGATAAGGCTGATTGGAAGCTTTAAAATAACTTTGTGAGTCTAATAAATAAATGCAAATAAATAAAGATAGACATAACCAAGGTTGAGCTCAAAGGTGTAGGAGAGACAGAAAATTCTCTTCTTTCAATATCTTGCTGATCCTAAGAACTAAAGTTAACAATAAACAGATTATTATCCCTTAATCTCAGCTACTGTAAATTCAGCAAAGATTGGGATTAACAGATCCGCAATGCCTTGATTAACATGGTCACTACAGAGCCCAATTTATTTATGATGAAGGAAGAAAGTATGTATAAGTCAATTTTTTATTAGTATTCATCTGATGGTGATAAAAATACACTAGGTGTGAAGCAGACAAATCAATAATAAAGTCACACTCAAAGACTCAATTCTTGAACACTTGATTTTAAAAAAAGTGGAATGAATGTGTGGGAAATAGCTCACATGTATATATTTCCCAGTTGCTTCTCCCATTTGATAAAATGAGGGCCATTCATGAGATTCACTCATTGATTCAAGTTGTG
Organism: Dipodomys ordii; assembly: GCF_000151885.1. Classification (NCBI taxonomy): domain Eukaryota; kingdom Metazoa; phylum Chordata; class Mammalia; order Rodentia; family Heteromyidae; genus Dipodomys; species Dipodomys ordii. The sequence continues at coordinate 13,620,944 of NW_012267265.1, forward strand.
AAATATTCACCACATACTCATTTTGCTGAGCATCTTGAGTCCTACTCAAATATCATTACATTAATTTCTTTTAGCCACCTAATAAATTCTACAGATAAGTTCAGTGAGTTAAGGATGAGGGAAAGAAAGTTCATGGTAGGAAAGAAAGACACACTTACTGATTTGCTGCTTATCTATTGTTACAATTCTACAAATTCAATAATTATGCCAGAAAAAAATGGAAAAAAAGAACATGTCCTTCTTTTACTAAAACATTTCTGTTTATACATACTAGGTATGTGTGTTAAGTATATGCAAATTGGGTAGGTAGGTAGATAGATAGATAATGGAGAGAGATATTTCAATGTACAATCATCTGCTGTGCGTTCTTAGTGCTTATGAACTTCGTGAAATTCGAGGGAAGATTTTTAAATTCTTAACTTAGATGCTTATTTACTTCTATATATTAGTTCTGTACTACAAAGTAATGAAATTATCTGAAGCTATCTGCAAGTCTAGTTTCCTTTTACTTGGTTCTTTTGAGTCCTAGGATTGGTTCAATAACTCAGTGCTGGCCAATAGGTTTGCATTTTTTTTCTGAACAATGTTTGTCAAACATTACAGACAAACATGTCAAAAATTACTGCCCAGGGAGATTGTTCCTGTCCTCCTTTCCGATATTTCTATCTTATAAATGTAGATTCAGCTTTTCATTGTGGAAAAAAAATGACAGTATAGGGAAGGAACATCACACTTCTGGGAGAAACCTTTCTTCTGTCTGAACTCAGGAGCTCTTGATCCTTAGTGTGTTTGGGGAGCTACATAAGCTTAAGAATTAAGGATTATTAAGCACAATCTGGTTTTACATTTTAAGTCTGATGCTTTTTCCCTTAAGAGAGTGCTGATAGTCCTATTTTACAACTAAACAATAGAAAGGAAGACTTCTCTCCCTACCCTCTATGTTTGTATTCTTGGGAGCCTTAAAAATCATTATTGTTGTTACAATTAGGGTTGTTTTGTCAATAACTGGATGTTTTAATTTTTATCATACAATAAACATCCTCTCATTCTTCAGAGATAAGTAAGACCTAAGTAAATGTAAAACATATGGGAGATAATTATTTCAAAGAATAGTCTAAATTCTCATCTGAGAGAAACTTCAGATTAATCTTACTAAATCCTTTGCTTTATATAAGAGAAAACTGAGTCTCAACAAAGTACAATGTTTTGTCCACAGACACATAGCTAGTTTCTGAATGAGCCAAGGCTAAAAAGCTAATTAATTTTGACTGATATCCTATCTGTACCAGGGGATCTTTGCTTTCTGCACTTGCCCATCTTCTTCCTTTCTGGCCTGGGAAGGAAGAATAGGCACATTTCAGAAAGCAATTCTCGAGTGGGGTAAGAGAAATAAAGTTTGATTCATGTTAGTATTTGTTCATGCTGACTCATTGATGATCAGTATTTTGACAAAATAAAGCCTGTATTGATTTTTAAATACTAAAACTAGCTTTAGAGCATCCATTGGCTCTAATATGTTCGTATCATAGAGCTAAAATGTTTATACAGATACATTATCTAGGCAAGCAAATCTGTGTATTAGTCAGGGTTCTGCAGGAAAGGGAAACAATATGAGATGCGTAGACCCACAGCATGAGACCTATAACAGGAGACTGGTTTACATGATTGTGGAAGCTGAGAGTCCTGTGATCTGCTGTCTACAAGTTGGAGGCCCAGAAAGAGCAGTGGTATAGTTCTGGTCTGAGCCCAAAGGCCTGAGAACCCAGGAGCCAAGAGTATTAGTTTCAGTCAGGGGCCAATGGTTTCAAAACCCAGGAAATAAATATCTGAAAACAGGAGAGGATGGATGTCACAGCTCAAACAGAGCAAATGTGATGTATGCATGTCCTACTGGTTGAATGGGATTCCTTCACCTTTCTGCTGACGCAAAGCTAATCTGTTCTGAAATCATTGTCATAGATTCACCCAGAAACAGTTCTTTTAGTATCGAAATATTTCCTTAGCCCAGTCAGGTTGATGTGTAAAATCAACCATCACAGCCTGTTATTTGTGACTTATTTATGATGAGGGGGATACCCATTTTTCAAGTAAAAAAAGCTATGAGACTAATGTTAACTTACGGAATACCACAAATAGTTCAGTTGTTGTGGCCTTGGTGACTGAGTTGTGAGGAACTCTGTTCAAATTGTGTAAGAATCCTTGAGTTTTGTTGTTTTACTTCACTTTAGGAGCTCATTACTCTAAGGCCTCATTCCTGATACTAACATTATCTAAAGGCCAACAATAATGCCTCCTGAATGGTATGATATATGTCCTAATTTGCCTATAAATAGTAGCACAAAGTGATTTCAGTTATGTCAATTTACGAGTAAAATGCATCTTGATCAGTGTCACTCCTTCCATTCTTCTCTCTGCATCAGTCATAGCCATACCCATCCTTTAAGTTGTCTGATTCTGCTATTATTTTTATTATTTATTTATTTTGTCTATCATGGGCTTGAACTGTGGGCCTGGTGCTGTCCCACAGCTCTTTAGCTCAAGGTGAGTGCTCTACCACTTGAGCCACAGTGCCACTTCTAGTTTTCTGGTGGCTTATTGGAGATAAGAGTCTCACAGACTCTCATGCCCAAGCTGGCTTTGAACTGCAATCCTCAGATCTCAGCCTCCTAGGTAGCTAAGTTTTCAGGCTTGAGCCAATGGTGAATGGCTGGTTCCATTACATTTATGACTGTATTCACACCATTCCTCTCTCCATCCTTGTTTTTATCTGAAGAAGTCCCATTAGAATTAAAAAAGAGTATCTCCATTTCCTCTCAGAGTCAACAATCGAACAGTATATTATTATCCTGTGCATAAGGAGAACAAAATATGCTGGAGAAGGAATTTTCCTACTCCAAGTTGAGGATATGTCACAGCATTTTGTCCCAACTGAGTGATGTCTGTGCTTTCTCTTTTCTATGTCTTGGAGTTTTACCTCTTGCCTTCCTAGATTCACTGAAATAGAATTATACTTCAAACACTATGTAAATCAAAACTCAACATTTGACTTGATGGAACTAGGCTACCTGCCAAGTTTACTTTCATTCTGGTTTCTACTAGCTGTCCTAATATAGTACGTGAATAAGTCTTCTAGGCTTAAAAATAATTAGATTACCAAGAGGAATTTGATGAAGGATTTGTGCTTTGCAGGCAAACTAAACACAAGTTCCATAGAAACTAGGAAAATACAGTTGTTTTGTGAGCTGAACTCAAATCTGAACATGGTGATGCCTAGGCAACCTGGTCCTTCTGTTTATGGATAGAACCTCTTAAAACTCTGCTATATTGAACTGAAATGCCTTTGTACAATAGCCTATTATTAAATGCAGAAACTGGATTTTTTTATCCTGAAGAGAACAGTAGCACTTAGGGGATTTTTAAACAGAAGATATTTTTCTTATGTTACCCCTCCTGCATTTTATCTTTAGTTTTCATCTCTCATTCTATGCTCTACATCTGTAGACCTGCTTAAAATGGCCCAGGTGTGACTAAGTCCTTGCCTGGAATGTTAGCCATTTCTTCTCGCAGTGTTCCTAAGAGGAGAGCTATGTATTATGCTGCAGATACAAAGTCATGCTCCTCCTAAGGAAGGCTTCTCTGCATTGCCATAGTACAGACACTTTGCTGATGTGCCTGGGTCTGGAATGGGCTAATTCTGTCATGTCTCCCAGGGTGTCTGGGCCCCAAAACCTAGCAATCAGGAAACAGTAGGACATAGTACAGGAGAGCAAATCTAATTTTCAGCTCTTTGGTGAGTTCTAAGTCAATGAGGAGCCAAGCTGAGATAAGAAATTAAATTATGTTGTGAGCTCACCTCTTCAAAATTGCTGGTATCTCCCTTTTTTATTTAGAAAATATATGTTAAAATACAAATAGTTAGATTTTGCTCTTGAAATGTTGGCAGGTGAGGAAGACATCCTGACACCACTCGGGCAGGATAGAATTGTTCCAAGGTACCTTGTGTTTCAATTCTTTTTAATGTATCTTGAGTTCAAGAAACGAAGGAAATATCCAGAAATTCCAAATACCTTCTAGAAAATATAATCATGTATATTGAGTCAGGTGCACACTGCATATCTGTAGAAGATTTTCTGACAAATCAAGAATATTATTTAGTGACACTATGGCTCAAGTGGTAGAGTGCTCACCTTGAGCTGAAGAGCTCAAGGACAGCACCTACGCCCAGAGGTCAAGCCCCATGACCAACAAAAAATAAGAGAGAAAGAGAATATTATCTTACTCTTATGTTAATAAAATTCAAGTGCTTAGATGTGATAGCTTATGTAGCCACAACAACCCAAAGACTAGCTTGAGCTCTTTCCTTATTTCCTGTGACTCCAAGATGCTGACTACAGGAGACTCTGGAGTAAGTGAATTGCAGAACTAGATTACTCTTTGCTTATAGCCTTAAATGAGAAATTTATTCACTGGAGAATAGTAAACAATTCAGAAAATATAGCTGACCATTAAAATCCTATTTATCAAATATCCACTTCATGCCACATATTGTTATCAATGGGAGTAATAATATGATTTTAGAAACCTAAATTTTGGGGCTGGGAAGGTGGCTCAGTGGTAGAGTGTTTGCTTTGCATCCCTGAGGCCCTGGGTTCGATTCCTCAGCACCACATAAGCAAAAAGAAAAAAGCCAGAAGTGATGCTGTGGCTCAAGTGGTAGAGCTCTATCCTTGAGCTGAAGAGCTGAGGGACAGTGCCCAGGCCCAGCATTCAGGCCCCACAACCGGACCCCCCCAAAAAAAAAGAAACCTAAATTTCATGTTTCTGTTCTTTTTTTCTTCTGATATAATTCTGAATAATAAGCATATTTAAACTGGGATATGTAAGTTAAAAAACCACAAAATATATTTTAGAGTGAGTAATTTGGAGGAAAATTAAGATGAGAAAAATGAGATTGAGAATGTGAGTAGAAGGAAAAATCAGCTACAGTGGTCAGGAAATCTCTCTCTTTTGATGAATTAGCATTTGAAATGATTAGTGAGTAGTGAGAAGAGTTAATCCTGTGACAATAAGAACAAGGAACATGTCAGACATACGCAGAGCAAGTTGGGAAGTTCAGTAGGAACTTATGGTAAGCAGGCACTAAAAGTCACAGGGTCCTCAGAGTATATGGTTAGGCATTTCAAGTTATATTGGGGGCAATGGGGTACCTTAACAGGGGTGGAGCAGAAAAATGATGGGCTATCAGTGCAAAGCATGGACATGAAAATAATAGAAAACTATTGGAAAGAATGAGAGTAATGATGGGAAAATGCATAGAAAAGCATTGGAGGGTGTGGAGAACGATTGCTCTGGTTTGGGTGAGGATAACGGATTGTGAGAGGTGGTAGTTGGTCAAGTGTGTAAGTGCATTGATTTAACACGACCAATGCATGAGATTGTGTGTGCATCAGTTGGAAGCACTCAAAGCTTCCGTGTATGAAATCTTGTCCCAAGCATAGGAGATTGTCATTTTGTGATCCAGTTGCTTTTCTTTGCTGACACCAAAGAGTTCTCAGGGATTCCACAGCCCATGCTTTCTTCTAGTGTTACTGTAAACCTGAAAGCTGAGAGGAGGAGATCAAGGGTTGCAGAATTCTGATTGCTCTCCTCTATTAATATAGCGTGCCCCGGAGTTCACCCCTGCTGTGAGTTCTTCATGCATCAGTGAAAGTTAACACCACATGTCCATCTTTGAAGCACAGGAACTATTCCCTTCCAGACTACTCTAGGATTTTGAAATCTAGAGCTTTTCTGAAGTAGGATAAACTGGAGAATACCTATGGGAGCTCAAAATTAGAAGGACACAGTATTAAAAAAAAATCATTGTGAAACACTGAGCTATATGAGATTGTATAGAACTCACATACTGACAGCACATGTTTCTCTTCCAATGGTGGAGATGAAGCATGCCACCAATTACAAAGTGGCTTTGAGAGCCAATTTCCTGCTGCTAGCCCTGTCACCAAAATTGCTAGTTGGCTGTATCACTTAACTTATTTTAAGAGATGCTGGTTCTTGAATTCTAAGCCTACAATCCATTGTCTACAACTGAGACCCTGCCTGTTTTTGTCCCCCACCCCCACCCCTCGCCCCTTATACGTGATTCTCTTTACCTCTAACTTCCTGAGGCCACCCTGAGTCACCCTGAATCACCTTGACTCACTTGATCTCCTCAAAGACTACTTTTCTTTCAAGATTTTATTCATATTTCCTTCCTGCTCCTTCTGTCAGACACAAGGTTAAACAGCCACCATCAAAAGTAAAGCTTAAGGAATGAAAAGAAAATGAGAAAGTTTTTGTTATTAAGTCCCAGCAATGTGTAGTAATGTGTAAAAGGCTTTTTTAAAGTGTGAGCTATAAAGTTATGTCAATGTCTTTGAGATTTCCATTTGCATGGAGCATCATTACTGGAGAATGGAGAAAAGGATCTTACCCTATGTCAAAAAGCATGTTACGTTTTCCCAGGATTTCTCTCACAATGTCAATTTATTTAAAAATGTCAGTTGTTTTTGTATTGAGGTTGGAGAATTGGTGTCCCATACCTAAGGAAAACTGTCCTAAGAAATTAAATCACATTGTATTATGCTTTTTATAATTATTTGCCCATACGTGCATTACTTTCTGCCTAAGACCAATAAAAGCAGATTCCTCCAAATTAGATGAGAAATATTAAAGCTAGAATGAATTTTTGAGATCAAAACTGAGTAACAGTTTGAAAATGAGTGATCTGTGTATTTGCTCATTATGTGTTTGAATTACAGAGGTCAAATGAATGTTGCTTTAATCTTTAAGGAGCCAGGTCAAATAGAAAGATTAATATGACCAAAGTGATTTCAATCTAGTCCACGTTACATTTTGGCTGCTCTGATTTGGGCAGAGGACGTTGACATTAGGGCACTGAGAAGATGGCTTGCAAAAAACTTGAGGCATACGTTTCAAGAGTGGAATGAATACAAAAATAGTTACATAGACAATTGGCTTTACTTGTCATCGAAGCCCTTTGATTTTGTAGGAAAATTACTCATTTTTTCTAAAACACGATTGTTCATTAGTTACTCTAATATGGGAAATGTAAGACACATTTTGCCAAGATTCAACAAATATTTATAAAATTAGTGAATTTATTTTAGAAAACATTTCACAAATTAAAAAATCTTATGTAACTAAGATAGGGATATCACTCCTTCAGTTAATTTCTTCATAAAAGTCGGAAATATTCTATGAAAAACAGTAAGATTATTATGTTTCTCCTCTACTTAGCAAAGTATTTAAAAATACTTATAAAGGTAGGGGCTGGGTTTGATCCCTAGCATCACAAAAAAAATAGTAGGAATTATAAACCATAAGTAAGCTGTGTGTATGGTTAAAAAGAAAATATTTTAACAAATTGGGATGTGTTCCTAGTTCCAGAGCCATATCGCTATCTATTCTGGCTACTAGGTAGAAATACCAGCCTCCTCAACACCTGACATAGCGGTGTCTTCACCCAAGTAGTCTTCTCTAAGGGCTAATAGAGATTAGCATCCCCTGAAAAAATGACAACTCTTGAATTGTATCAATATTCTGCAAGAAGGAAGACCTTATATCCTAAGTATGCAGAGACATTTGGGCATTCTAAGAAAATTTTCAGTATTAAGGTGTTTTTTTTTTTTAAGCCAAGGGCGATGTTTGCTTTGAGACAGATGGTTCTCACACCCTAATCGTTTTACTGCTCTCTGCCAGATCCTTTGAGTACTATACAAGAATACAGAGGAAACCGATAAATCATTTCCCCTCAGGTACCATAGCATAGCAGAGAGAGCAGGGCATTGTGAAACCAGCTGTCTTTTAACTGAGGCACTAACAAGGAAAGTGAGTGAACTTCTATAAATCCTACTTTCTCTGGGCTTCAGTTTCCTTATCTGTAGATGAAGACCATTGGACTTCTATATTTAAGCTCTTGCTGAGCTTTGTGATATCTTTGTATTTTTTTCTGACTTTTTTTTCTAAATGCTCACATACTACATTATTTAAGGTATATTTCCTTGTAGGCTTTTCCTCCCCGTCTCTGTCTGTTTCAATATATGGGATAGGAGGATACTGACTAAGTCCGAGGGGAAGGAGGAGGAAGAAAATTAGCTACAGGAAGAGTTTATATCCCTGTCTACAAGAAAACTTAAATATAGATACCACTGCTTTCAAAGGAATGGTTTATGTCCAAACAGTATTTTCCAGACAAGCTCTGGACGTTTTTGCCAACAGAATTAACTTTAAACTGAAGTCTGTAGACAGTTAAGCAAGAGTCACCACTGGGAGCAGCTGGGAGTAGACAAGGCGAGTTACTTATAAGGTACTGTTTTTTACCAATTGAAATCTTCAGGGTTGCTTTGTTTGCGGGGAGACAGGTCTTCTGTGGTCTTTTGGCTGTCTTTTTCTCTCAGCCTACTGTGACTTTGAGAGGAACTCTTTAAAATATTTTAGCTTTGTAGCTGTGTGGTTTGGGGGGCTGACAATCCAAGCAATTTGTTTTGTTTTGTTATCAGGAACTAGATGATTGGGTTTTTTTTCATTTTATTTTAAAGCTCCACTGTTCAGATTTTTATGCCTTTGTTACATCTTGTCCCACCCTCCCCTCCATGGTTTGTGTGTTCTATTGTTTGTGTTGGATAAACAGAGATATGCTTAAACATTACAGGGTTCTCAACTGAGGGGGAGGGAACTAATGCATCTTTGACTGGAAGTATAGAATCGATATAGAGCCAATCAGATAAGGCGAGGACCAGGAGAGGACAAGCCCAGGCACTTTCACTGATTCACTCTGGCTCAGTAACCATTTTGTGGCTGGGTAGTTTTAGATGACCTTAATTTTTTTTTTTCTAATTTAGATGGTGACCTGGAAATTTTTTTTTTGAATTAAGGTTTTACCCTGTGGTGTTTGCATCTATGTTTAACTGTTAGATTTTTAACCCTTTCTTTGCTTCTGAAGCAGAGAAAATAAGTGTTATTTGGGTTACACTCATGCACTTTAGAGTGGAAGCATTGCTAAAATAAAAGGGTAACATTTGTAATTAGATTTCAAGTCATGGAGCTATGGAAGGGCTACCAGAGCAGAAGATGGGAGATCGTCTGAAATAGACTTGTTGAGGTCAGAAAACACCCTGTGAGCCCCTTCTTAAGGTATCACTCTTTTCCCAGGGGCCTGGCTCACAAATATAATAATATTTGATACTGAGTCTATTAACAAGCAATGGAGACAAGAGTTTCTGCCTATGTGAACTTCCTGGGAAACAAAGTTTACAACTTTACCAATGAAAATCCCAAAGGGCTTTGGAAGAATTTAATAAGTTTTGGATAATCATTTTTCTGAATGCCACTGCATATTTAGATTCCTCTCTGGAAGGGACAAGATATGATTTGATGTTTTATGAATGGTTGAACATGCTCATCGGTACAGATTATATATAATATTTTGTCTCTAATGAGACAACGCTCTGGGTCCATCTTGTAGTGTGGGAGACAATTAGCTCTTATGTTAACAGGTCACATGACCACTGTAGTTTTTAAATTCTTATTTCATAGGACTTTTTTTTTTCTTCTCTGCATTCCCACTCCTAACAGAAATGAGTAAGTACTTACCCTTGGATAGTTTGTATTCCTCTAATGGCTCCCAGACACTCATGTAAAACCATTATTATTTTGTGTTGTAAGCATAAAAACTGGGGAGGAAACCTCAACTTATAAAGAAGTAAAGATGGAACCAGAGGCACTGACTTTATCTGAGGCTCAACAGAGTCTCTTATGAGAAAAGGGCATAGACACAGCAACATCTATTTTGGGCGCTCAGGAGACTTTTGGCTTGTGCCCAAGCCCTTAGTTGTGCTCTGTGGTAGAGGTTGCCATGGAAGTGGGTGAGGAATATGTAACACGTGTCTGCAGCAGATACAGAAAGTGCTGTTTGTTCCCTTTTTAATGAAGTTCCTGGAGGTGTATGTCCAGGAATCAGTACTATCTGAGTCCTCAGGGACAGATATAGCATTAATCAAACACTAGGGATTTATTTTAGTCCCTTTCATATATATGCTGTTCACATGTGTGTGAAGTTGGGAAGTAGCATAATAGGTATTGTAGAAAAGAAAGAAAAGGTAAGATACATTCTTAATTTTTGAAGTTCTTCTATATGGAGATCCTGCTTTAATGAACTAAATTGAATAAATCAAGGCTAATTTTCTCAATGATCTTCAGAACAGTATTCAAACTTACTTGCAAATTCTTTGAAAAGTACTTACAAAGCAGTTTTCTCAACTATGTATTTTAACTTGTGTAGCACAATGTATGATAATATGATTTTTTTATCTGACAATATTTTTACATTGAGCTTTTCAGAAGGAAAACAGCCCACTGGTTTCTCAATAGTCTTGATAATTATGGGAATGGCTTTTATTAATTTAACTTGATGCAAGAAAGAAAAATGGATATATTAGATTGAGATATGAAGCTACAAACTGAGTCTGGGACAATTTTAACTAGAATCGGGTGTTGATGAGAATCCTTTGTTAATCATACACCTTCATTGAGAAGAGTAACTTAGAAGCCCTTCAAAAAAATTGTTTTGCTTATGCTGAAGTTTGAACTTGTTTGCTCACTGCTGCTGGTGATCTAACTCTTGAGGCATGCCTCCAGCCCAGCTCTTTGCTGATTATTTTTGGAAATGGAATCTAGAAGACTTTTCAGCCTGCCTTATCTTGAACCTTATTCCTGAGTAGTGAAGATTATAGAAGTGAGCCAGTGGTATCTTCTCTTCCCCCCAATGTTTGAGAAAAGTTTTACATATTCACTGTAGAAACTTTTCTTGAGTGTTAAGGCATCTTGTGGTATGTATGACACACTGCTCTGTTGAAACAATGAATTAAACACAGTCACAATTTTGTCTGCAGCTATGAGCCAAACCCTGAAGACTAGATATATTTGGAAGCTTTTTCTATAAAGCTGTCTAGAAACTTTGTGGGCTTTGGCTCCCTACTTTGTTCATGGAATAACTTGTTTTAAATAAAATGTTATTTTGATGGAAGCACACATCCCTTAAATACCAAATATACAGTTTTAAGTCAGCATTAAAAAGCTTTTTTTGAGTGAATTTCCTATATTCGTTAATATTTCATTTTCACATTTACAGTTAAATAAGAAATTTGAGGATGCATGCTTAGTACCAAACACCCAAACTTTGATTTCTTGAAAATTCAAAACCTTTATGAGTACATACTTAGAAAGACTTCAACTTTCAAAAAACGGAAAAGGATGTAACCAGTTAAATAAATGAAAGCATGTTGACACCCACTGATATTACGTTGCAAGTCTTCTTGTCATCTCTGGGATTAGAGCTGTTAATGCAGCTGGAGCTCAGATCTCAGCCCCTTGTAGAAGTCAGTGAGCCAGATGTTCATACAGCTGCCCAGGTTACTTACCAGTGGAGAACACAGCCAGAGCAGAGGCACTTTTGAAATTTCTGAGGTTGCAACGTTATTTTCCCATAAAAGTCCACATTTAGTTGACATTCAACTATAATCTCTCAGAAAAGAAAAGATGCTTAATTTTGACCTGTGTATGTCCAAATGTACTTCTCTTGGCAAAGGTACTAATTTAGAGCTTCCAGGCAAATTTAAGTGGTGATGTAGTCAAAACCAAGATTCATTTTCTAGAACCTAGTTTGTTGAATGAATCTAAGTGTCGAAACTTAAGGAAATTAGTAAATAACATGGTGCCCAAGCTACTATGTTTTATATTATACTATGTGAGTTTACTTAGTTTACTATGCGGACATGCTAAAGCACTTCTATTTAATGAATTATAAAATTGGTATTAGCAAATAGTGAGCTGAAATTCTGAATCTCTATGAAATGAAGAGATCGGAAATCTATAGCCATAGTTGAAAAAGTACAGTTGGAGTATAGGAAAGTGTATATTGTTCTCCTGTACATCTTTTCCCCTATTTTGTTCCACTGGCAGCACCTCAAAGGACAGAACAGTACAGAGCTGTCTATTATTTCATTCTGTGCTGTCCTGTGCATACTGGAACATGTCTCACATTGCTGGGATCCCCATTGTTTCAGTGTTTGGGTTTTTCTTTTGTGAATAAAACTAGGATAAATATTCTACATATGATTGTTTTCCTTTTCTTTTATTTCGAAGCTGTTGGGATGGAAATGAAAAACCCTTGGACTCTTTTGGGGTGTTTTTCGGAGAAGTAAGTCAAAATATTAGCCATTTAGAAACTAGACTTCGAAGGTTTCTGTCTAATTTCTGTATTCTACCCAAAGAAGCAATGGCTGGTTGAGAAATTCATTCTGGGCAGGAAGTGAAAGCATAGTTTCCTGTGTCTGAGTAAGAGGTCAGCCATGTCCCCTGCTCCCTGAAAATCCCCAGGGAACTGAAGTGTTCTCATACTAGAGAGAGAAGGCAAGATTCCATGCCAGAAGCCTTTCCTACCCAAGGAGTGATAAACATATAATAGCTATGAGAACATTTTTAAATAGCTGTCATGTTGTTAACGAATATTTGCTAAAGCATTTCCTGAGCCACTGGTGTTTATGGAACTTTTAAACAAAATGTTTATAGAGATAGATCCTGGATTTGCTTCAGGAATGATGTCCTTTTTACTTGTACCTTTGTTTTTCTTTATGGCACAACTGATGTTTGGGCCTCTGCTACACCAAACAAACAAGACAACGCTCAACTTTTTCTACTACATTGCTGTCTTCCTAGTGCCAAAAAGTGTTCGGTGTTCTGTTTCTGCCTCTTCATCTCCCACTGACTCCATAATCATGTGCAGTTTGAAGTCAATTTTTTTCAACAATACTGATAATGTCACAAGAAGATTGCTATTGATGGCTGAAGCAACAAATCAGCATTTGATGTTTATCCTCATCATCTGTTTTTAGCTGTTTTGGCAAGCTCTTCTCCAGAGAAACTAACCACAATCCATGATTCCTCTCTGCTCTAGGTACAGCTTCCTTCCCTATAGTTTGTGCTGATACTGGGGCTAGAAGTCAAGGCCTGGGCACTGTCCCTTAGCTCTTTCCCTCAAAGCTGGCACTCTACCACGTGAGCCACAATTATACTTTCAGCTTTTTACTGATTAATTGGAATCTCATGGACTTTTCTTGGCTGGGCAGTTCTAAATCATGATCTTCAGATCTCAGCTTCCTTTTGAGGCACAGCTTTATCTCATCTCAGTCTTACCAGCCAAGCAGGGAAGTGGGCTGGATGTCAGCTCCACAAGGCCTGCATAACCTCAGGCAATTGCCTCAGAAGCCAGCACATCTGTGCAAAGATGACCCAAGTGCTAGTGTGTCTACCTTGTCTTTCCCTCTGGCAAACCAGCCCTTCAACTTTCTTGTTGTTGCACACTAGGAACCAAACCAAGAAGGTTAGTGACTATATTCTTGACATATTTTTTCCTCTTCATTCACATGACCATCATCTTGCTCAGTATTTAGTTACTTCTCAGCCTCTTAATCTTCATTCCCTCCTTTTCCATTTCACTCATCTTCCACAGGTTTAGCTATTTAAAGATCAGATGACAGATAACCAATGAATTCTTAGAAGTAGATAAGAAGAAATGATTTGAGGCACATCTGTGATATGTTTACACACACTGCCCTATATGAGTTAGTGAATCTTTCTGAGCTTGTTTTCTTTTTTTTTTTGTCGGTCATGGGGCTTGAACTCTGGGCCTGGGCGCTGTCCCTCAGCTCTTCAGCTCAAGGCGAGCGCTCTACCACTTGAGCTACAGCACCCCTTCTGGTTTTCTGGTGGTTTATTGGAGATAGGAGTCTCACGGTCTCTCCTGCCCGGGCTGGCTTTGAACCGCAATCCTCAGATCTCAGCCTCCTGAGTAGCTAGGATTACAGGCGTGAGCCACCAGCGCCCGGCTTTCTGAGCTTGTTTTCTAAGATAAAATAATACTGGCTTACATGTATGCAACCCTCCTATGTACCCACCGTCTGGGTACCTTTCATGAATTTGTTCCTTCCACAATCAAAAGAGCTTATATTATTTTCAGACAAAGGCATCTCTCTTCTTCCTACATACACATAGTTTTTTATAAGAAAGAAAAGCAAGAAAATGGAGTCTTTCTTCTTTTTAACCACTACAAACTACAAGATACAAATTCATATTTATGTAGTATGTGTTTATTCTCTCTGCTCTGGAAGTGCTGGGGTTTGAACCTAGATACTCACACTTGCTTGGCTTGCTTCCTCATTTGGAACTCTTCAACTTGACCTATGTGTCCAGCCCAGCTTTTTGCTGGAGGAAGAGTCTGACCAGCTGGCCAGACACCAGATCAGAGACCCTTGAGTCTCCTCCTCCTGAGTGTCTAGGATTACATGTATGAGCCACTGCTGCCTAGATGCCTGCAATTTTCTTTTCTGATTCTTTATGACTCGATCTTAGACAAGACAAACAAGTAGAACAGCAGTAACCTGTCCTAGGCTTTTAGATACCAGACTACTGCATGGATTTATAAATCCAAAGAAATAGAAGGACACAGTCCTTATGTCCTTCTTTGGATTTATAAATCCAAAGAAATAGAAGGACACAGTCGTCGTGTCCTTCTATTTATAAATTTATAAATCCATGAAGCATGGTCAGATTTAAGTTGAAAGTCAATTCAAAGTAATAAACAAAGGTGTTCAGATACATACCAGAAATGTTGCTGTATTATCCTGGAGTCATAAGTTAATTGAACTTTTCTGAAGTGACACCTATCTTTCACAAGGGATACACTGACCATTTGTTCTGGTACACCTATGGGTTTTTGAAGGCTATTGTTATTGTCTCTCTAGTACTTTTTCTCAGAGACTACTGAGATTATTTCTGTTCAAAGATTTGGGCTCTTTCATTGAAAGAAAAAAAGGAATGGAGAGAGAGAGAATGAGAGAGTGAGTCTTGTGTCTTTTTTCCATTTCCTTAATCGACTCATTAATTACTCACAATGCAATTTGTATAATCATAGAACAGGGGAGATAAATGGAGCATTAAGACCACTTATTTCAACTAACCAAAGCTGTCCCAACTAACTGAAGTAACTTACCAGCCACCATTCAGCAAGTTGCCAACATGTGTCTTCTTTTAGAACCTAGTATTCATGATGTTAGGTGAGGTGAACCCCAAGATAAGGATTCAAATGTTTTTTTCTTTCTTACTATTGCTTCTAACATATTAATAAGATGATTTTTTTTGTTGCTTTGTATGTCCCTCCCCCACGGTATAATCCCTGCTTTCACTGTATTTGATGTTGGTATAATTTGTGGAGGGGAAGGGAAAAAACATATGGTTTAAATAGGGATACAGGTGGATCCATTGCAAAAATGAGATGTACAAGATGCTATGTCGAAAAACGAACTTTATAACTTTGGCAGGGGGGTGTGGGAGATGGGAAGGGGAAACAAAGGAGGAGGCAACAATGCTTGATAAGAAATGTACTTACTACCTTGCCTATAATCCTAGATGTCATATGTAGGAGTGGAATAGTTCTGTTTAAAAGCTCATCCCTTTCTATATTCTCTTCCGCTGTGACATTCATGGGATCCAAAGCTGAAAACCAATCTAAGAGCAAAGGGACCTGTGAATTACTTTGGGTTTAGAGGACAGGAAGGCTACAAAACCCAATAGTCCTGAATGCTGGCAGGTTATTAGCAATGGAAACTAAAGAGACACATTCAGAACTGCCCCAGAGGGGAGCAGAAGGGACAGGGAGAAAGCCAGACCTAGGGAAGCCCAGGCGTCAGGACTGGGAGTCCTCCAAACCCCAGGATCTGTAGACATAAGCCAGGATTAGACAAAGATGAGGAAGTCACCATTTCAGAAATGCCTCTGTGTTTCCAGGATGAGGACTGTGATCTAAATCCCCTCTTTCAGAACATGGATCCCTGAATGTTTCTGACATTAGATGCTGCCTACGAAATTGGGGACCGTAGATAAAGTTGCAGTTAGCTGACAGTGAAAAAGAATAAGGAACTCAAATTGAATATACTTAGTTTTGTAGACTAACAGCTATTCTTTTAATATAATATCATTTTTAAGTATAAACAATTTCATTTGGCAGTCTATTTTACTATCAAATTATGATATCAAAATAATAGGCTATAATAATTTTTCTTTTTCATGTAGCTAGGATTTGAACTCAGGAGGCAGGTGCTTCTACTGCTGAACCATGCATCCAGCCTTGATTTTTGCTGATTATTGTGAGATTGGGTCTCAAGTCCTTCACGAGAGTGTACTTGGGTGCCTACCTTACATGTTCCTTTGTAGTTACCATAACAGATGAACATCATCAGCTCTTGTTGAAGGGATCTAGCAAATTTTCCTTTTAAGCTGGCCTCAAACCTCAATCTACTCAACTTTAGCCTCCCAAGTAGCTTTAAAAAGAAAAGAAAGGTAACTTTCTAGAAGAATCTTTACTTTAGATAGCTTATTAGTGCTTCAAATTTTAATTAAAATTAAAAAATAATTATTTAATTTTAATTCAATTTTTTATTTTTATTTCCTCCAAAATCTGGTCTTTCAGGACCATAAATATCTATTATCTTTCTTGTTCCCTGACATTTTAAATAATGTAGGAAAACACTAAAATTGTTTTGCTTGACTGGAAATGCCCTGTAAAATGAGACTATACTGATGATAAATTATTTCAATCCAATTTCTTTTTTTTTTTTTTTGTTGGTCATGGGGCTTGAACTCTGGGCCTGGGTGCTGTCCCTCAGCTCTTTAGATCAAGGCGAGCATTCTACCACTTGAGCTACAGCACCACTTCCTTCAATCCAATTTCTTAAAGCCCAGTTAAACTGCCTATAATGTAACATCTGCCTCAAGAGCAGAAAGGAAAAACGATTCACATCTGGTCCTATGGCATAATGTATTTGGGTTCTGCTCATGGTTCTTAAAACTCTGGAAATCTCTGGAATAAAAGTAATTTTTGTATGCTAATAAGATGGCTGTTAAATAGGAGTCCCTAAGTAGCTTTAGAATAGGGCTGCTCTCCAGAAAAATCAACACATGATAAGAGAGTTGGAACATTCAGCATTCAGCATCTTCCCCATGAACACAGGGTCAGGAGAAGAACTGAGGCTGAGTTCATTGCTAATGGCCCCTGAGGAGATCAATCATTTCTATGTGATTGAATATCTCAATCTCAAACAAATAGGGTTAGAATTCTCAGTCGGTGGACACTTTCTTCTAGGTGCTGCAAGATACATCACCAGAGCTGGCTTAGAACCTCTGCAAAGATTCCAGGAAAGGTTTTTACTTAGCGAGTTGAGTCTTGTGGGTAATCAGTCAGCAAACTGGCATAAGTGCAAGGATAGGATTCTTAAAAGCATGGTGGTAAGCCAGAAATACGCTGGACGTTGACTACTAGATAGGAATGAAGACAGTAAAATCAAAAACGCAGCTTACAATAGGAGGACCAAAAAGGTTGAGCATAGATAAGAAGCTGAATTAGCACTGAAAACTAATAGAGAAAAGCAGATAATAGGTACTGGAGATCAGAGAGCGTCAGGTGTTCTGCTGGATTATTTCTGTTAGGGACTTGTGTAACCCATGGTAGACTTGTAGAAGCCTTTGAAGAATAGAGGAGTTAGTTTCAGCTACATAAGTGTTTTCCTGTCTAAATTGCTGCTAGAGGAGCAATGTTAAGAACACATTAAAATTCCCCTGAGAATGCTAATTTGACCATCAAAATGGCATATTCTCTTGCATGACTGCTGTATTATTGCATCTTCTTGCTGTAAGATGTAGGTAAATGTTTTATTTTTCATTGCTTAAGCTTCTGGTCTGTTTTGCAGACCTGTCCTCTCTCAATAAATCTGTATGAATGTCAGGTTCCTGTGCCTTGTACCTATAATCCTAGCTACACAAGAGGCTGAGATCTGAGAATCACATTTCAACACTAGCCCAAGCAGGGAAGTCCTTGACACTCTTAGTTTCAATTAACCATTAAAAAGCCAGAAGTGGAGCTGTTGCTCAAGTGGTACAGCACTAGCCATGAGCAAAAAAAAAATGTTCAGGCACAGTACACACACACACACACCTGTAAATAATTATATATAACCTGATGTGCTCCACACTTTGAGATGCATTACTTGAAGACATATAAATACCTTGAGAAATTTGACAACTCGCTACCTTATTTACAGAGGACCTCTTATACCTCATGTAATGGCCAAACCATTCTTTCCTATACCATTTATCTTGATTTGGGGCCATAAAAATGGTTCCCATAACTATCCTAGGTCAAAACATTGAGACTTTCAAGATGCAATTGAAAATCCAAAATTGATTATGTTTGGCTGTCTTTCATTTTATTGTAACTACAATTTTAAGGGCAATTTATTTTTGTTGAAATTTAGATCCCATCTGAGATATAAAAATAGTTTAAATATATACCTGAAAGGCAAGATTTTTATCTTTTCCATTCTTTCCTAAAGTGAAATTTTGTTCCTTCTAGTTTATGAGAGAATTGTTCTTTCAACTGTGAGCATCCAAGACAGCTGCAGATTCTGGATAGAAGTTACAAAGCAGCATTTGGGCTATTTACGGTGTCTCTTTTAGAACTAGGATCTGAGCTGAGACCAGACATCATCACATATGGGAAAGATTTACATTGCCTGAGTAGGCTTGAGTTTGATGTAGTGGAAATGGTATTTTCAAGCACTCCCGTTCTCCAGATTTTCCATGGCTACAGTATACACTCTTGTCTCTACTGAGAAAAATGTTAGCCTGGGGAATAGTGAATAAGCATTCTTCCAGGCACTGTAGCTGAGCCTTGTTTCCAGCCAAGTGTAATGTGACTATTTCACATATGATTTTGCTCTTCCTGAACCACATTGGAAAAAATGAAAACCTGGCCTGAAATAAATATAGCAGGCTTTTAATCGTTAACCAGTACACATTCGTTATTATTGTGGTTGGGAAGAACTACATAGCAAGTTTATGCAGTATATCTAGAATCCAGTGCTGGTCAAAATTCTGGTGTGTGTAACCCATCAAAAGAATGATTGATTAGAGAAAAGAAGAAAGTCTGTGGAGTAATACAGAAGGGCAATTGTCTGGAAAGGTAGGTAGGCTTACTACTAAATGTCCATATTTGGGAAATCTGTAGAGGCATCTTAATTTTCTTTTTCATCACGGTCTGATTTATCATCAGTGTGTTCACTGTTGGAAATTGTGCTGCTTTAACATGCTCAGGTAAGAGCAAGAAGACACATTTAAGGGTAAGGATGGAGCCTCTAAGATAAAATGTTGTTCTCTGCTAAATGATTAGGATTTGAGAAATGATCACGGAAAAGAAATCATATGTGTTAATTACTGTGGTAATCATGAATGATCTTCATTAAGTATGTCCAGTGTTCTGCTCTCCCAGCGCATTTCCTTGTGCCTTTAAAGTTACTCATGGTCACATTACTTGCTATAGAAATGAAAAATGAACAGACATGGCATGTCTGACTCCTAGGTAGAAGTTTCAGGTGTTTTTGTTCAAGGCATCATCTGTCTCTCCCTCCTTTCTGGGTTTCTGATCTCTATGAATGACTGTGATAAGATGGGCTTCTTCTAGACCCCCCAATAAATGGACAAGAGATATAAGTCAGAAATAATTTTACAGAAATGCGAGTATAGCATCATGATGAGTACAAATACAGGTATGAGGACAAAAACATTCCAATTTGTCTATGAAGTAGGCATTTCCCAAGTAAACGTGGAGATTATCAGTAATGTACAATTGTGCATTATATATCACTTAATAGAACTCAAAAATCAGTCCAATGAAAATCATTGCAAATGTTAGTTTCACTGTGAAATCAGATTTGGGTGACTAGGAACTACAAAAGGAGACTGAAAAGTGTGTGTTCATTTATATATAAAATGTAAAAATTATTTACGTAGTACACATCTGAAAATTGATCATGAGAGTGAATGAGATGGCTCTTCTTTCCCTTTTAATGCTTTTTATAATGAACTTAAAATAATTTTATAAATAAATAAATTTTATTTTATAAAATAAAACTTAGCAGCAGGGGCTGGGAAGGTGGCTCAGTGGTAGAGCGCTTGCCTTGCATGCATGAGGCCCTGGGTTCCATTCCTCAGCACCACATAAGCAAAAAGAAAAAAGCCGGAAGTGGCGCTGTGGCTCAAGTGGTAGAGCACTAGCCTTGATGTGAAGAGCTGAGGAACAGCACCCAGGCCCAGAGTTCAGGCCTCACGACCGGACTCCCCCCCCCACCCCACAAAAAAAAAAGTTAAAACTTGGCAGCATTCTCCAACTTAAAGATATCTACAATTCGACAGCTTTCAAAGCTGTATCTTGATAAAAAGACAATTATCAGTATTAAGAGAATTCAGTATATGCTAGTCTAGAAGGAGCATACTAAAATGGAGGACATGGAAAAATGGCATATTATTCCACAACATTATCTGTGTAAAACGCAGCAGCACTTGATCTACTCACATCCCAGACTATCTTAAGGAAATAGGGTCCAGGAACTTTAATTATTCTTAAAATCCAATGATCTGTTTTGAAGACTGTTAAAGTATCTTATAATTCTTAGTTTATTGGGAGTATTGCTTATAAGTCTTCCATTTCTTATCTTAAATTTGAATTCTTTCTCTTACATTTCTCTTATTCGTTTCTCTCTCTCTCTCTCTCTCTCTCTCTCTCTCTCTCTCTCTCTCTCTCTCTTTCTCTCTCTCTGCCTGAACTCTGGGCCTGGGCGCTGTCCCTCAGCTCTTCAGCTCAATGCTAGCGTCTACCACTTGAACCACAGCGTCACTTCCAGTTTTTTCCGCTTATGTGGTGCTAAGAAATTGAACGCAGGGCCTCATGCATGCAAGGCAAGCACTCTACCACTGAGCCACCTTCCCAGCCTCTCATTCATTTCTTTAAAAGTTTATGTTATATATTTCACCATGGTATTTCACACATACACATATGGTAGTTTAATCAGATTGACCCTCTTGCTTACTATAATTTTTCTATTCCTTTACTCCCTATTATTCAACAGCTTTTGATATAGTCAAAACTAGAAGCCTTTGTTGCAAAAGTAGCTTATATAAAAGCTTACATAAAATAATTTTGTTATTCCCTTGTGATGAGGATATTGAGAAAAAATTAAAGTATTAGCCATATGCTTTGACATAGCCTCTATGTCCATGCACCTCAATGGTATCTTGTGAACTCTCATGACCATTTCTGGGTAATTTCTAGAATGTTACTCATTAAGAAGTATTTCTGTCTTTCCTCTACAGATTATTTTTAATAAGTTTTTTATTGTGAAAATACTGTACAGAAGGGTTGCAAAGGTAATGAGTACATTTCTTATCAAGCATTGTTGCCTCCTCCTTTGTTTTCCCGTTAGGCAAAATGAACCCCAAGATAAGGACACAAATGGTTTTTTTTCTTTCTTACTATTGTTTCGAACGTATTTTTAAGGTGATTTTTTTTGTCGCTTTGTATGTTCCTCCCCCATGGTATAACCCGTTTTTGCTGTATTTGATGTTGGTATAATTTGGGGAGGGGAAGGGAAAAAACAAATTGTTTAAATAGGGATACAGGTGGACCCATTGCAACAATGAGATGTCGAAAAACGAATGTTATAACTT
Organism: Dipodomys ordii; assembly: GCF_000151885.1. Taxonomy (NCBI): domain Eukaryota; kingdom Metazoa; phylum Chordata; class Mammalia; order Rodentia; family Heteromyidae; genus Dipodomys; species Dipodomys ordii. The sequence goes on from NW_012267265.1 coordinate 13,642,616, forward strand.
TGGCGGAGGGTGGGGGGTGAGTGTAGTCGTACAGATTATTTTTATATAAAATGTCATATTCCAAAGAGCTGGTGTGGTCCCTGTTTTAAAAAAGCGATGGTCTGGGGGCTAGGAAGGTGGCTCAGTGGTAGCTCGCTTGCCCTGCATACCTGAGGCCCTGGATTTGATTCCTCAGCACCACATAAGCAAAAAGGAAAAAGCCGAAAGTGACGCTGTGGCTCAAGTGGTAGAGTGCTAGCCTTGAGCTGAAGAGCTGAGGGACAGCACCCACGCCCAGAGTTCAGGCCCCACAACCGGACCTCCCCCCCCCCCGAAAAAAAAGCGATGGTCTGGTCTCATCCAGTTCATTTTGAATGATACACTTGAAGCTATCTGACCTCCTTGTTACTCACCACTGTAGTACATCAACAAATTGGATCTATCAAATAAAGTTGGATTTGTTTAAACTCCCTGCCATTATTTAATTCAGCTCAAAAACTATCTTGGGATGCACGACACCCATTATTTGTTTTTTGTATTGAAATAATGCTTGTTGAAACAGAAGAATGTTTTTCTTAGATCATAAATTAAAGGCAGGAAGACAGAGAGTTGACAGATATAAAAGAAGCACAATTAGCTCCCAGTTACACACCACTAATAAATTTTTAAGGAATGAAATCATGTTATCAGGATGTCTTAAATGTTGCAACATTCACCGTCCACTACCCTCCACTTGTAGGAACATGAAGTGGTACAGAATTTATTTGCTTTAAATTTGCCTAAATAGTAAAGTTAAGGTATATATTTAAGCCTAAAATATCCTTAAAATGTGTATTTCAAAAGAACTTGCAGTGCCAACCACTATAATATAACTATTAAGGAGGTTGAGATCTGGGATTAGAGGTACAAAGGCAAACTGGGGCACAATTCAGGGAGAGCCTAGTTCCAATTCACCAACAAGAAGCCAGAACTGGATACATGGCTCAAGTGATAGAGTGCAAGCTGTGAATGTGAATTTAAGCCCCAATGCCAAAACAAAAAGAAATTTGCAGCAGTAATTCAAATTGCTCATTTATGGTAACTTTCTGTGCTAAGGAACCCTTGGGCAAACAGCATCATGTATATACCTTGTCTCGAGATGCTAAAATTATTTTTCTTAGAAATGAATGTTTTGATTTCTAGTTGTGGTAAAATATCAGGACTAAAAGGTTACTAAGACCTCAAAACATAGCCCAGAAAAACATAAAAATAAGGTTAGTGGATATTTTAAGCCTTTATTTCCAACAGAAAATTCATGGGATGAGAATCCTTCCACTTTTAGTTATATTTATAAAGTCTGGAAAATTCTTCTAACATTTAAATTTTTAAAATCCTTAAAGGTTTTAATATGCTTATCCTTCATCGTATATCCTACTTTTATCTCACATAAAATATAGGAGGAATTTGTTTAGGATTATACCTGTCACAAAAGTAGAATGCTCACGTATATATTGAAAAGAAATATAAATAGTTCCTAAGTGTGTTTTCTCTGACAGTAATCTACTGTTCACTGAAACAGAAATGATGCCCAGAACATGCACATAAATTCTTTATGAAAATTTATGATTCATCCTAAGCATGTATACTGTAAGAATAAGGAATTGTGAAATGATGGGGGATAAAATAAGATGATTTCAAGGAGAATTTATCAGGGCTTCATCTGAGAAGAAAATTTCATGATTTGTTGTATAGTGTGATGCAGGCACTACGTTTTTGTTAGAGAAGAATATTTTTCATGCCCTTGATGAAAATCATGCCCAATTGCTTAATCTCTCTTGATGTATATCAGCAGGGAGAGGAGAGCAATAAAAATCATATATTCTGGAACTTTAAGGGAAGCAATCCTATCTGATTTTGTTTTCAACATTATCTACTCTTCTTAGGAGTTGTTTGAATTCAGGTGCAGTGGCTTAAGCTTGTAATCTTAGCTTTTGGGGAGGCACAGATCAAGGGATCTAGATTCAAAATGAGCCCAGATACTAAAATTCAAGAGACTCCAACTCACTCACTGGTTGAACACACTGCAAAAGTAGCAGGATGACAGTCGTGGCTTTTCTGGTCTTAAAGTGAGACCCTGCCTAAAAAATAATTTACACAAAAAGGACTCTGAAGGTTAGATCCAAGTGGTAGAATCCCTGCTTTATAACTTAAAACCCTAAGTTTGACCACCAGTAGTGCCGAAAATAAAGGGCTATTTGAGATTACTGAAGGTAGCTATTTAAATTCTTTATAATATGATTTTTATCTGTCAAGAATATATCTGAATTCCATTGAATAAGTGATAAAATAATAATATCATATGCAAGATAGCAGTAAGGATCATGCTGGTGATGCTTTTAGTACTTTTTTTTTGCAACATTATAAAGCTAGTGGTACAATCGATAAAATTTAAAGGAAGAAAAAAATAATAATCCCAACTATGATTGTAATACATGATACTTAAAATATGCTGCATCTTCAAAATATCAGTACAGGTTCTTCAGAAATTTAAATTATGTAGTCTTTCAGATAAGTAACACTGAGCTTGTATCACCATGGCCATTTATTTTACCTCAGTTGCTTAGGATGATGTTTGTGCAAAGGATAAAAATAAAAGTCTTGGTTTAACTCCTTCAAACAGCAGCCTAAGGTGTACCATGAAATAAGAAAGGAACAATGCTTAATCAATCAAAGGTCATCTTCAGGTGGAAGATAACACAAGGATGTGTACTAGATACACAGAAGGATGTGCGTTACCACATTTCTACCAGACACATTCTTGAATATTTTCAAAATTAGTGTCTACCTCAGAATTGATGTCTTCAGTGTTTGTGAACATGGGACTGTTTGAAGGAATTGGTGGAGAGGAGGATACAAGAATAGTAGAGGGTGAACAATATAGAAATACAAGCCAAGCACTGATAGCTCATGCCTATAATCCTAGCTATTTAGGAGGCTGGAATCCAAGGACTAAGATTCAAAGCCAGTCTGGGCAGATAAAATAGGGGTTCTTTTCTCTAATTCACCAGCAAAAAGCTGGAAGTGGAGATGTGACTCAAGTGGTAGAGCATTAACCTTGAGCTAAAGGGAAATACCCACTGTGTTGAAGCTCTGGTACCAGCACACACACACACACACACACACACACACACACATACACGATTACAAAATGAAACTCACTGAAAGCTGCTGAATAATAGGGGATAGTAAAGATGAGAGAGTCAAGTTGATTAAAATACTATATACGCCTTGTAGAACACCATAATAAACCATTAGTATATACTTAAAAATGAATGAGAGAAATGCAGAACAGGTTCTGGGGATACTGGTGGGAAGGGAAAATACAGTCAAAATCCTTTTTATACATGTATGGAAGTGAAATAATGAGGGAAGTTGACATTGGTTTGGGAAGGAGAAAGGAGAGGAGGGAGACTAATGGAGGGAGTCTTCTCAAAGTACATTGTGTTCATAAATGTACAATATGTCAGACTGAAACTCTGTACCAAAGTACAAAAGAAAAATTAATAAAACTATGGAAATTAAATAATGTATTTATTGAAATTATGAAAGATCATATAAAAGAGTTAATGTTACCCCAGAAGCAAGAAAATATAGTAATAAATTAATGAATTTTTTTCATCCTTCTTTCTGTCTTTCTTCCCTTTCTTTTCTATTGAAAGGTCATGTGGCTCATTGGAAAGACAATGGGTTGTAGACTCCAGAAAACTAAGATGTGAGCTAGATTCCTAATTGTGGAATATTTTAGCCCATAGTTATTTTTATTTTTTGTTTGTTCCATTGAAGAACAATAATGTGACTGCTACAAGGCTGTTCTGTAATCTAATGAAATAACATCTGTACCATTTCTAGAAAAAAACTTGGCTGTAGTAAATGAAATGTGTTCTAGGTGACCACATATCTCAGATGATTCTCCTTCTGGACTTCCTAGGATTTTTCTTTGCTTACACTCTCAAAAACGTCCATTTCATTGCTGGTAGATTAAGTGGACCTCAATGAAAAATAAAATAAAAATAATGATCCTCCTTCCCTGTATCACTATACATGTGTCGCTATTAATATATTCTCAACTGAATGAAGAAAACTATCAAACGCCTCTGTTTCTAATGAAGATTAAGTTTTAAAATGTAACATTTTAGTTTAAGAATCAATTTAATCTTTCATTAAAAATATCACAAATAGCTTATATGATAAAAAGTTATAGATTAGATTTCTTCCAAATATTTAGGAAAGGCAACAACATTAATGATAGAAGTCTTTTAAATCACTTCTTAAAATGAACACTTAGTGAGGAAAGTCATCAAATGTCTGTCATACTCCAATCCCCTACATTATTGCCCCAAATTTCAATGGCAAGGCCTTTAATCCACTATTTAGAATTCTGTGGACTATTTGAAAGAGATGGCAGGTGGGAAAAGGAAGTGAAGGGTTACTAACTTGTCCATAAATGATGGCCATCTTCCATTTCTGGCAATTATAGAAACTGAACCCTTTAGACCTTAGTGACATCTCTATGCATGTGTCAACAGCAAAAAGTAGACTTGCAAATGGGTCTCCTTTTTCTGTCTCTGAAGAGAACATTGAATTATTCTAAAGACCATAGTGGTAGATTCTAGAAAGTTAGTGTCATTATTACTAAATTGAATTTTAGTCAACAGCTTTTATTCCCTATACTTCTGCTTGTAGTCGTCTTAGTTGGAAATATATAGTCAAGAAAACATTATAAATACATATATATATACATATATATATATATCCAAATTAATGTGGTCTTTGCTTTTTTTTTTGGTTTCTCACTTAAAAATGCAGACTTTTCAGATTTCATTATTTTTCATTTCCAATTTACACAATTTATCTGTATTCCTAAATGAGAAGAGGTATTTTTAGTCAGTAGAAAAAAAAGACAGCTGAAAACCAACTTCTAGGCACTCATAAAATAATAAAAGCCTATAATCCAAACTAAAAATAGCTGTTATTTCTTTGCTAAAAAGCATTTTGCATTAAATGTACCTTCACCTATTCACATAAGTTCACTTTTGATAGTCTTTGGATCAATGTAGGTGCATTAATGGTTTGATGCTAACTTGATTATATTGATTCAGCATCAGAAAGTGATCAGTGCCAATTTTATGGGAGAAAGTCTTTTCCTACATGTGGTGAGGTGTATGTCATGAAACTGAACTTATGCTATAGTCTTGAATCAGTGTTTTCAAATTTACCCGCAGCTGCTTTGTGTGTGTGTGTGTGTGTGTGTGTGAGAGAGAGAGAGAGAGAGAGAGAGAGAGTGTGTGGCATATTCTGTTATCATTATAATTCTAGTCCTCTACAGCTGAGAAAAAGTTTGTGAGGGTTCAATTTTGTGTTTAGTAGAGTTTGAACCTCAAGTCTATTTTTTTTTTATCAGTTGTGGGGCTTGAACTTTGAGCCTGGGTGCTGTCCCTCAGCTCTTCAGCTTAAGGCTAACACTTTTAAAATTGAGCCTCTGTGCCACTTCCGGCTCTTTCTGCTGATGTGGTACTGAGGAATCAAACCCAGAGCCTCATGCATGCAAGGCAAGCACTCTACCATTGAGCCATCTTCCCAGCCTTCGAGGCTATTTTTAAAAGTATGTTTATAGGGCAAAGAACTTTTTTCTATATAGTAACCCCCAATTAATTTTATAGTTGTTAGTTTTATCAAAACATTTATCAAAACATTTCCAGTTCCAGTTCCAGAAACCTAACTCTAGCCAATATCAGCAAAATTGGAATTTATGAGATTATGAAAGATAGAAGTCCAAGGGAAGCTCAGCCCTCAGGCATGGTGTATCAATCGAGGTCCAATCAAGAGAAATGAAACCACAGAGTAATTTGGACAGGGTGAGTTAATATCAAGAATTGTTAACTCTAACAAGGAATTAGAGTATCAAGGGGTTGGCTAATGAGAAGTGGAAAGAATACAGAAAAAACTAAGAGGAGAAGCCATGGCTCTATGGCAGAGACAGAGAACACCCAAGGGAGGACCCATCCCCATGTCAAAGATCCAGGCCTCAATGGAGACGGCTTCACCTTGAATTACTGGATAGCTCAAAATCTGTACTCTGTCCACACAACTTGCTTGAAATCCTCCAACAACTTGCCTAAAATGAGGCCCCTAGGAAGCCAGGAGGTACATGGAGGTACATGGGTCTGAGCAGGAGGGAGTTGCTGTCCCTGTGATATTCTAGCCCTCTGCACTTGCAGATGTTTATTTAGTGCTGGGGCTGCTGTGGGTATTGCAGGAATCCAGCTGTGTGCCTATGCAGAAGAGGCTTGATCCTGGAGAAGCTGCATGTAGTACAGAAGCCAGCAGACAGCACACACCACAAGGCAGAAAGGCCCCATTTTCTTTACCCTCTATTAAGGAGTTGAGCATGGAGTCAGGTGGCAAAAGAGGACATTTTAAAGGGACCACACCCATTTTCACAGAGCAGACAAAAAAGCATCTAGAGCAAAGGTGACCAGGTCTAAAGACTGAATTGTTGTAGTAAGAGTTGCTTTTCTTCTCCATATTGTTTTCTTCTCAAGTGGCCTTTTTCTAGGCTGGTTGTCTCCATGTTTTGTTTCATTGAGTTCAGGAGCAGAAGAGAATTTCTCTTCGTAACAAAGATATCTGAGAAGCCAATATTATTGATTCTCATTATCCTGGCTTGTGTCACCTGCCATTCCCAAAAGTATCAGTTGGCTGAGGTAAGACTTTACTTTTACCTCATGTGGTATAATACACCCCTATCTTGCCCTTCACCAGTGTGCTCTTAACATAGTAAGTGCAATTGTTGCTAGGCCAAAGTTATGTTGAGTTAGCAATACTAAAGAATGTATTATTGCCTGGCGCCATTGGCTCATTCCTGTAATCCTAGCTACTCAGGAGGCTGAGATTTGAAGATCACGATTCAAAGCCAGCCAGGTCAAGAAAGTCCAAGAGACTCTTATCTTCAATTAACCACCAGAAAGCCAGAAGTGGCACTGTGGCTCAAGTTGTAAAGCACTAGCTGAGGGACAGGGCTCAGTCCCAGAGTTCAAGCCCCACAATGGACCAAAAATTTTAAAAAAGAATGTGTTATGTGTCCTACAATTGTGCCTTGCATCTATATGAGTTTTAATTTTAAAATCATTGTCACAGGACCGTAGACCTTGAGGTGAAATTAAAGATGGGTTTAGTCAAATGCTTTAATTTCTAAAAACAGAAGCTGACAGTGCTATGTATCTCTCAGTCCAAGCTACATGGAAGGCTGAGATAGGGAGGACTGCTGTAGCAGACCAGACCAGATAGAAAAATTGACAAGAGTTCCCTTCTGCCCACATCCCCTCCAACATCTGTTGTTAGAGTTCTTGATTATAGCCATTCTAACTGGGGTGAGGTGGTATCTCAGTGTTTTGATTGGTGGGAGTGTAAACTTGTTCAAACACTTTGGAAAGCAGTATGGAGGTTCCTCAAAAGACTCCACATAGAGTTCCCCATTGACCCAGCAATCCCACTTGTGGGTGTTTACCCAATTGATCACAAACAAGACCATACTAAAGCTACCAGCACAACTATGTTTATTGCAGCATTATTTACCATAGCTAAGATATGGAACCAACCCAGATGCCCCTCAGTAGATGAATGGATCAAGAAAATGAGGTATATATATACAATGGAATTCTATGCCTCCATCAGAAAGAATGGCATTGCCCCATTTTAGGAAATGGAAAGACTTGGAAAAAATATATTAAGTGAAGTAAGCCAGGCCCATAGAAACATAGGTCCTATGGTTTCCCTTATTTGCAATATTTAGTATATGTCTGAGACAAGCAGAAACGGTCAGATAAGTTAATGTTAGGCAAAATGAACCCCAAGATAAGGACTCAAATGGTTTTTCATTCTTGCTATTGTTTCTAATATATTTATAAGGTGATTATTTTGTTGCTATGTATGTACCTCCCCCATGGTATAACCCCTGTTTTCACTGTATTTGATGTTGGTATAATTTGTGGAGGGGAAGTGAAAAAAACCAATTGTTTAAATAGGGATATAGGTGGAGCCATTGCAAAAATGAGATGTACAAGACGTTATGTAGAAAAACGAACTTTACAACTTTGGTGGGGGGTGGAGTGTAGTTGAGGAGATGGGAGGGAAGGGATGGTAGGGGGAAAACAAAGGAGGAGGCAACAATGCTTGATAAGAAATGTACTTATTACCTTGCTCATGTAATTGTAACCCCTGTGTATGGTATTTTCACAATTAAAAAAATCTTATTATAAAAACAAGAAAAACTGACAAGATTTTCTTCATGGAAGGGAAGCTGGACATGATGGCATGTACCTTTGATCCCAGCAATGATGGAAGATCTAAAATAAGGTGATCATGCCTCCAGCACATGTGGGTAGAAAACAGGACCCTATTCCAAAAATTAGCCAATGAAAAACAGACCTGGATGCATGGCTCAGGAGTATTATAGTGTCTTAGCAAATCTGAAGCCTTGACTTCAAATCCCCAGTACTACCAAACATGGAGTTGGGGAGGGAAAGAGAGAGAAAGAGACTGAGTAGGAGCCTGGGGGGGGGGTTGGTAGTCAGGAAACAGAGACAAACAGAGTCAGAGGGACAGAGAGACTTGTTTTTATGAATTTGTTTTGAACCAGAATTTCTATTAAGAGAGTTAAAATATAATATTGTTAATGGTGAGAAGCCCTATTTGCATAAATAATAGCCATTTTTCTCTTACCAATAATGGCCCTATTTTATCTAGTACAACTCAGCCATATGAAGGAATAAGCTATGGGGATACAAATTTGGGTGGAGGTCAAAGGCATTGTGATGAATGACTAGCATATCTCAAGTTGCAGGATTTTTATCTGTGTCACACCGTTGAAATAAAGCAATGGAAAACTTTGCTGGATTGTTAAGAGGCTATAACCATAAAGAGGTAGGCTGAAATGGTTTATGTAGGGGCAATTTGATATTTCTATATCCTGATTATTGTGTTGGTTGCACAAATCAATACAATAAAATAAAATTTCATAGCACTGTACATTTATCCTCATTGAAATAATAAATGAGTATATATAAATACTGGCAAAACCCCCAATAGCCATGCAGTTTTTGGTATTGTGAAAATATTAATTTCCTAGTTTTTATTACTTTTACTGTGAGTTTTAAAGATGTTATCTTTATAGAGGGCTGAGTAAAGGGTAAATAGGAAATACCTATACTGCTTTTGTACCTTTTATTCAAGGATACAGTTACTTCAAACCAAAGTTGGCAAAAATAATAGTCTAAGGAAAAAAATTGAGAAGGATTTATGACAGAGGAATAGGAAACTAAAAGCCAGTTCTTTTTAGTTCTTTTATTTTCTCATTGTGAATAAAAGTAATTATTAATAATTAGATATTATCAATTATCGATAATTAGACAAAAATAATTTTCAAGCTGGGCACCAATGGTTCACATCTGTAATTCTAGCTACTTAGGAGACTGAGATTTGAGGATCACCATTCAAATCCAGCCCGGGAAGGAACATCTGTGAGATTCTTATCCCAATAAACCACCAGAAAACTGGATGTAGTGTTGTGGCTCAAGTGGTAGAGTGCTCTCCTTGAGCTGAAGAGCTGAGGGGCAGTGTCTAGGCCCACAGTGCAAGTCCCACAACCATCAGAATAAATAAATAAATAAATAAAATTCAATAATTAGCATAGCTATAAACAAAAGTCAAATTAGTACTTACACTATTCTAATATAATATAAATATATAAATGTATATATAATATATATATAAATATATAAAAATAAATATTGTATTACTTTTTTAATATATTTTTATTGTAAAGATACTATACAGAGGGGTTACAGTTACATGAGCAAAGTAATGAGTGCTAAATATTGAATTTCTAAAAATTGTTTTTAATGTTATATTTCCAGAGAGGCAAGTCGAAAAATATTATAGCTCAAAAATATTGTAATAAAAAATAGAAATTAAAAAAGAAATATGTATGTAGAAAAAGAAAAACCAAAAAAATTGTAATAACAGAATACAAAGTATAACAAAAGTAATTATAAAAAACACATATAATTTAGGTACCAGTGGCTCTTACTAGCTACTCAGGAGAGATCTGAGAATCATAGTTCAAGGCCAGTCTGAGCAGACAAATCTGAGAGATTGTTATTTCCAATTAACCTGCAAAAATCCAGAACTGGAGGGTTGGTTCAAGTGACAGAGTACCCGCAGTGAATGGGGATTAGGGGGAAACAAGAAAGTGAAGGCCTTGAGTTTAAGCTGGCACAACATTAAAAAAAAAATACATGCAAATAAGGAAAAAAGAAAATTAGAAACTTGTGATAGTGAATAAAAGTGGAGACATTAATATTTTAATTTAAATACTATTTTAAGGATTATGCAAAAAAACTATGCCTTTGTGTATATATACAAGAGTGAATATGCACACAAATGTTTCCTAAGTAAACCCACTGAGAAGGACAACAAAGTATGAGGCCTCAATGGCAGTGAGCAGTAGTAATGTTCAGATTTTGGTTTTCAAGCATAACGAGGGGCTCATTGAAGAGCTCATTGACTCTAGTGTAGGAGCAGAACATCTGGAAGATCTTGTGTGCCAAACCATAAGAATATGCTTTAAGGCAATTGAACAATTTATTGACACACAGACCAACCTGAAAGAGTTCTCAATTAGCAAACAGAATAACCTGACCAACAAAATAAATATATATTGCATTGGATCATAAAATTGGTTAATCACCTGTAGAAAACTAAAGCTAGATCCTTATATATCACCCTGCACCAAAATCAACTTCAAGTGGATCAAAGACCTCGGAGTCAAAGCAGACACCCTGAACACATTACAGGATGGAATAGGAGAAACCCTAGGTCTCCTTGGCTCAGGCCGACATTTTCTTAATAGAGACCCAGAAACACAACAAATCAAAGAAAGGTTGGACAAATGGGATTGCATGAAGCTGCAGAGCTTCTGCATGGCAAAGGACATAGCTAGCAAAATCAATAGAAATCTCCCATGTATTGGGGGATCTTCACTAGCCATACAATGGACAAGGGTCTCATATCTAAAATGTACTTGGAACTCAAAAAATTAAATCCCTCAACAACAAATCCTCAAAAGAAATAACTACCCAATAAGTAAGTGGGCTAAAGACTTACAGAGAAACTTCTCTGAAGAGGAAAGAAGGATGGCCAATAGACACATGAAGAAATGCTCAACTAGCCATAAATGCTCCCTAGCCATAAAAGAAATGCAAATCAAAACAACATTGAGATACCACCTCATCCCAGTTAGAATGGCTAGAATCAAGAACTCTAATAACAACAGATGCTGGAGGGGATGTGGCCAGAAGGGAACCTTACTGCATTGTTGGTGGGAGTATAAACTTGTTCAACCACTTTGGAAAGTAGTATGGAGGTTCCTCAAAAGACTCCACATAGAGCTCCCCTGTGACCCAGCAATCCCACTTTTGGGCATTTACCTAAATGATCACAAACAAGACCATACTAAAGCTCCCAGCACAACTATGTAGCATTATTTACCATATTTACCATAACTAAGATACGGAAACAACCCAGATTCCCCTTAGACTCTTATCTCCAAGTAACCACCAAAAAAGCCAGAAGTGGAGCTGTGTCAAAAAGGAGAGCATTTGCCTTGAGCAGGGAATTCAAACTCCAAGACCAGCACATGCACATGCACACGCATACACACACACACACACACTCACTCACACACACACACACACACACACACACACAATCTTGATAGTTCTGCATTTGAAATTGTTAATGCAATGTCTTCCTTACTGCATGTTCCTTTCCAAGAAGATGACTTGGATCAAGTATTCGCTGTTTCCTCTTCCCCTTTCCTCCCAAAGCAACCTCTTTCTTTCTTTCTTTTTGTTAAAAGCAGTAAAGGCAAATGAGGTATTTGGGTTCTGTGTGGTCTGTGGGGACGGGGAAGGGAATAACCCTTCCGAGAACAGTCAGGATGATTATCCAGTTGCTTTGAGAAATTTACCGACATCTGTTCCAGTGTCGTTTTTACTGCACAAATCTGCCATTAACAATCAGCAAGGACTTTAATTAACTGAACATACCAAGTAGCGAAACTTTGATAAAATGGCACCATCTGGAATAGGAAGCTGTAAATTTTGCTCCTCAGCTGTGTTGATTAGGGTTTTTGTTAAAATTTGTCTTGATCAGAAATAATTCCCCTGCTGTTGTAGTGTACTTTATTAGAATCAAATGCCTTATACTTTGCTCAAGTGTGCCACCGCAATAAAATGTGAATTTCCTGAGCTTTGGATTTTTCTTTTGGCCTTTTGTTAATGTCCCATTAGCACTCATTTACTTTTCATGCTCAGCAAAGAATTATGTTGATCAAGAAGAGGTCAGCTAGAAGCTAGAAGGCTCCAAACCCTTGACAATTATTCTTAATGAACAGATCTGAAAACTTAATGCAAAGTCAGGATTGTCTCACTGAAAAAAAAATGATTTCATTTTGACCATGCTTCCTTGCTTCTCAAGGCTGTTCATGATAAGGCCTGGGTCATAGATTAAGTATCTCTTCTTCAGAAATATTCTTTTTTGTCCTTTGTATATGCAGCATTACATCATTTTTATTTTACCAAATTAACTCATTCAAATGATTTATTTAATCAACATTCTCAATTTTAGACATGAACTTGGGAGTTCAAGTTGAACCTTGTTCCAATTTAGTTAATGGTTCTAGTTAAGTGTTTTTACTCCACATCTAGAGGAATAATAAATTTGATCAGGTGCAAGTCTTGACTTCCTCTAATGTAACTGATCTATAAGTATAAGGAGCTTGAGATGGATTCTGAGAGAAGCTACACATTGAGCTAGCACATGCTTCTTTGCAAGCAAGCCATGCTTTCTGTCAATGAAGTTGAAGTATATCACAGAATAGTATGCATAACAAGCCATCCTTGAAAATAAATTGTTCGGCAATAGTGTTTGGCAATCACAAATTACATGGACAAAGGTTCTACAGTCTACTTCCCAGGGCATTTGAGAGACTGAGAGAGGATTTTTACAGAACAGGTCTACAGGTAACAGCAGTTCCCACTGACATGGGCTTTTTTGTTTTTGAATTTTGATTAGGGGTGATTTTGGAAATTCCAAATGGAAATTAAGAGGTTAAGAGTTAAAAGAGAAATATTTTTCAAAAGATTTCTGGTAACATTATTACATTTACAAATTCACTTGAGAAATTTTTAGCTAAACTTCTACTTGCAAAATGAGAATACAAATATAAATTCATATTTTAGTGAATTAAAGCTTATAACTGTTCCCAAATATGCAGGGGTTTTCCCCATATATGGCATTTTCCCAGTCCTAATCATAGTTACATCAATCTGAGTAAAGCCTGCCATCTTTCAAGTAGTAGAAAAAACATATGGGATACTTAAAAAAGAACTCTTAAAAAAAGACTTATATTGTGTTGTTTAATCAAACCAAAGCCACACAGTGTCAAAAAGATGTTTTCAATTAGTGTTAGCACCTTGTGGACAGCTTTTGAGTATTTCTAAAATTGTTCATTTATAACAATTTTTTACTCAATGACTGATCCAGTGCTAAACAGTCCTATTACTGAAAGTAATTTCTGACAGTCAAATACCAGAATGCTGACTATGCACCAAGATAAAATGAATGATGCCTGAGCCACACAACATTCTTATGAATGTCCTGCCTAGATCACTAGAGTCTTTGGACCCTTGCCCCAGTCATAGAGCCCAGTTCTTTGAATATATACATGGGTATTTTCAGACCTTGCCACTCTAACTCAGTATCTGGGCAGCTGTCAACTTGCAAATCCCAACAGCACTGTTGGGACTTACAACTGTTCCAACCACTCTTTAGAGTTCTTTTGGTCAATTACATCTTTTCCTCTCCAATGCTGTAGGCTCAGGGCTAGCTTCAGAAATGTATATGACCTCATTCTCTTCATGGTCCTGTAATTTCTCTTGGGTATTTGAAGTGCCACTGTTCTAGGCTTCCATGATTTCCCAGTCATGGAGAATGTATTTTCTCAGGCAAAGTGAGTTCAACCCCATTGCTCTTGACCTCTCTAAATATTTCTCTTTATCTCTGTTCTTGCCCTCCACCCCTGTAACCCCATGTGTTTATAAAGCTAAATGCAATGTTGACCTATCTTTTCTGAGAAAGAATGATTTTTTCCTTACCAATGAACACTAACAAGGACTTTTATGTTCTTGTTCTGACAGTTTTACGTTATTGTTTGTTGCTTCTTGTAGTGATGAAAGAGACCAGATGTTCCAACATTCCCTTTGTTTTTCTCCCAATTCCAAAATATACTTTTATTTTATTGTGATCCTTTTGAGAAAATGGTGTTAAAGGCATCAGAGTAAAGCCAGCCAGGTCCTAAAGGATAGATCTTAGAGTATAAATGGGTATTTTCAGTCTTTGTTTTTCTAAGTTAGAATCTGGACAGGTGCTAACTTTTCAAGTTCCAGTAGCACAGCTTTGAAAACTATCTTACTTTCACTTAAATTCTCCATTTCTTTAGTCCTTTCTGGTTCAAGTTGAATCATTCAATCTTATTCTTCTTTTAGCTGTCTCAGGAAGAAATACTTTGAGCTTCTTCTGCTAAGAAAGAATAGTTCTGTCTACTCTTCCTTCACCTCTCTGGGGAAAGGATGCTTTAAGAACTGGATTTCCAGACATTGTGAAGAAAACACCCCATCTTCCTTCAATCCTTCTTCATCCTATTCATAATATTTCATAACTAAAAGCCATCCAACAAAATAAAGATTGAGAGCGGGGCACCAGTGGCTCACACCTGTAATCCTAGCCACTCAAGAGGATGAGATCTGAGGATCACGGTTCAAAACCAGTCCAGACAGGAAAGTCTGTGAGACTCTTTTTTTAAAAAAAATACCTTTTTTATTGTAAAAATACTGTACAGAAGGGTTACAGTTACATGAGCAAGATAATAAGTACATTTCCTATCAAGCATTGTTTCTTTTTTTTTATTGTGAAATGCCATACAGAGGGGTTATAATTACATGAGCAAGGTAATGAGTTCATTTCTTATCAAGCATTGTTGTCTCCTCCTTTGTTTCCCCTTCCCATCCCTTCCCATCTCCACCCCCCATCCACGCCCCCCATCTTCCCACCAAAGTTGTAAAGTTCGTTTATCGACATAACGTCTTGTACATCTCATTGTTGCAATGGGGCCAACTGTATCCATATTTAAACAATTGGTTTTTTCCCTTCCCCTCCACAAATTATACCAACATCAAATACAGTAAAAATAGGGGTTATACCATGGGGAAGGGACATACAAAGCAACAAAGAAATCATCTTATAAATATGCTAGAAACAATAGCAAGAATGAAAAAGCATTTGAGTCCTTATCTTGGGGTTCATTTCACCTAACATCAAATTATCTGACCTTTTCTGCTTGTCTCAGACATATACTAGTTATTGCACTCAGAGAACCAGAAGTGGCACAGTGGCTCAAGTAGTAGAGCACTGGCCTTTAGCTGAAGAGCTGAAGGACAGCAGCATTCGGGCCCAGAGTTCAAACCCCATGACCAACCCAAAAAATATAAATAAAGACTGAGAGAAGTCATGTAGTGGGAAAGTGAACTAGGAGTCCAGGATTGAAGAAAGTTCTCACTTTTCCTTTTCCTTTCTTTCTTTTCTCTTTCTTTCTTTTCTTTCTTTCTTTCTTCCTTCCTTCCTTCTTCCTTCCTTCCTTCCTTTCTTTCTTTCTTCCTTCCTTCCTTCCTTCCTTCCTTCCTCCCTCCCTTCCTTCCTTTTTTCTTTCTCTCTCCTCTCCCCTTCTAATATTTTGAAAGACAGTTTTACTCATGTTTTGCAGCCAAAATGTGTATAAAATAGTAATTTTCTGATTTACTAAAGGAAAACATCCCATAGGATTAACAACTAATAAAACAAATACAAAAACAATTGGTGAGAGCTGATAGATGATTTAGATGATTAATTCATGAGCTGAGATAAGTATCTGCTGCTTATGAATTGGACTCTGGCTTCTAGAAGTCACAGAATGTGTTACTACAGAAGCCTCCAACGTATTCCTTCTATCATTCATTAGAAATTAGGTAAATAGCTCCCATAAATCTTGGGTCAAAAGTCATTACCCACAACCTATTAAAAGTTTTGGTAAAGCTAGACACTGGTGGCTCACTCCTATAAGCCTAGCTACTCAGGAGGCTGAGATCTGAGAATCATGGTTCAAATCCAGCTGGGCAAGAAAGACTGTGTGATTTTTATCTACAGTTAACCACCAACAAGGCAAGAAGTGGAACTGTAGCTCAAGTGGTAATGGGGTAGTTTTGAGTAAAAATGCTGAGGGGTAGTACCCCCGGGAGTTCAAGCCTCAGGACTGTTACACAAAATGTTTTGGGAAAACTTAACAGAGATATCAGCCTTGGAACCCACAGGTTTAGGACAGAAAGACATACTATTCATACAGCACAAACAAAACATAGGCTCAGATTGGCTTCCCAGAAGTATATTTGAAAGCACTTGGTCTTTAGAAGCAAATCCTTGTTTATACCTGCCTTTGGAGAGATAATATAAAAATTTGAGATCAATTTTCTTAGCTGTAACATTTTATTTTATAATCATAAAATCAGGAATGTTGGGAAGATAATGAAAATTTATTACAAGTTCTTGGAATGTAACATAATACGTCACAGATTTTATTAAGGCTTTCCTTCAAAAATTTTTCAACTTTATCCTTTAGATGCATGAGTTACTTTTTTTTCCTCTTTATTTTGCAGTGTTGATGATTAAACCTAGGGTCTTGTCTATACTAGCCAAGTGCTTTGCCACTAACCTAAATCCTCAACCTAAATTACTAACCTCCTTAGATTGTATTTTCTCTTTTTTTTTAATTGTGAAAATACCATACAGAGGGGTTATAATTACATGAGCAAGGTAATGAGTACATTTCTTATTAAGCATTGTTGCCTCCTCCTTTGTTTCCCCTTCCTATCCCTTCCCTGCCACCCTACCCCCAACCCTCGCGCGCCAACGTTGTAAAGTTCATTTTTCGACAAAGTCTTGTACATCTCATTGTTGCAATGGGTCCACCTGTATCCCTACTTAAACAATTGTTTATTTTCCCTTCCCCCCCCCACAAATTATACCAACATCAAGTACAGTGAAAACAGGGGTTATACCGTGGGGGAAGGACATACATAGCAACAAAGAAATATCTTATAAATACGTTAGAAACAATAGCAAGAAAGAATAAAACCATTTAAGTCCTTATCTTGGGGTTCACTTATCTGACCTTTTCTGCTGTCTCAGACATACACTAGTTATTGCAAATAAGGGAAATCATGGGACCTATGTTTCTTTGGGCTTGGCTTACTTCACTTAATATAATTTTTTCCAAGTCTTTCCATTTCCTAACAGATGGGGCAATGTCATTCTTTCTGATGGAGTCATAGAATTCCATTGTGTATATATATATCACATTTTTTTGATCCATTCATCTACTGAGGGGCATCTGGGTTGGTTCCATATCTTAGCTATAGGGTACTTGTTTTGACTCCAAGGTCTTTGATCTATTTGGAGTTGATTCTGGTGCAGGGTAATATATAAGGTTCTAGCTTTAGTTTTCTATGGTGATTTACCGATTTTGCCAGCACCATTTACCGAAGAGGCTGTCTTTCTTCCATTCTATTTTTTTTAGGTCCCTTATCGAAGATTAGGTAGCTATAGGTCTGTGGATTCATTTCTGGGTTTTTAATTCTATTCCATTGGTCCTGAGGTCTCTTCTTGTGCTAATACCAAGCTGTTGACCTCCCATCTAAGAAAAGCCCAGGACCGGATAGATTTACAGCAGAATTCTACAAGGTCTTCAAAGCAGAGCTCACTCTAATACTCCTCCAACTCTTCAATAAAATTGAAAGAGAAAGTTCACTACCAACTCTTTCTATGAAACCATGATAACTCTCATCCCAAAACCAAGCAGGGACTCATCAAAGAAAGAGAACTATAGACTCATTTCTTTGGTGAACATCCATGCAAAACTTCTCAACAAAATTTTGGCCAATCGACTTCAACAATTCATCCAAAATATCATACACCACGATCAAACAGGATTCATTTCAGGGATGCAAAGCTGGTTCAATATACACAAATCAATTAATATAATTCATCACATCAACAAGAGCAAGGATAAGGACCACATGGTTATCTCAATAGATGCAGCATTTGACAAGATCCAACACCTCTTTATGATGAAGGCTCTGGAAAAACAAGAATCCATGGAATATTCCTCAATACAATAAAGGCTGTATATGACAAACCTACAGCCATCATTAAACTTAATGGCCAAAAACTAAAGCCATTTCCTCTAAACTCAGAAACTAGACAAGGATGTTCACTTTCTCCACTTCTCTTCAATTTAGTATTAGAAAGCCTAGCTACAGCAATAAGACAAGATGCAAACATAAAGGGGATCCAAATAGGGAAAGAGGAAGTAAAACTCTCCCTCTTTGCAGATGACATGATCTTGTATTTAAAGAATCCCACAGGGTCCACTCCCAAATTACTCGAGCTGAGTAAAGTAGCAAAGTAGCAGGGTATAAAATTAACCCTCAAAAATCAATGGCTTTTCTGTATGCCAACCTAGAGAAAAGTGTGGCTGAAATCAGGAAAGCAACTCCATTTGTAATAGCCCCACAAAAAATAAAATACCTAAGAATTAACTAAAGAAGTGAAGGACCTCTGCAATGAAAACTTTAAAAACCTGAAAAAGGAAATAAAAAAGGAACTTAGAAAATGGCAAAAACTCTCATGCTCCTAGATTGGAAAGATTAATATCGTGAAAATGGCAATACTTCCCAAAGCTATCTACAAATTCAATGTGATACCTATCAATATTCCAACCTCATTCTTTAAGAAAATAGAAGAGGCAATCCAAAAATTTATACGGAACAATAAAAGACCCTGAATAGCAAAAACAATCCTTAACAGAAAGAACAGTGCTGCAAAGCAAATAGTAAGTCCTCAGCTTACCTCAAGTCCCTGGCATTCACGTAGGAGGAGGTATGTAACAGGGAGGCCGTTCCTTTTTCTCAGAAATGAGATTTTTGGATTATACCATAATTCCATTTTTAGCTTTTTGAAAAAAGTACATATTATTTTCTGTATTGGTTTTACCAGTTTGCATTTCATCAAGAGTTTACAAGAGTTTCCTTTTATTGCTCAAATTTCTACTATATTTACCTATCAATCCTTTCTCAGGTATATACCTTGAAAATATTTTTTCACAGTATATAGATTTTGTCTGTACTAAGTTAAGAATTTCTTTCTGGAGCCAAATCAATTCATTGGTCTATTTTGCATTTGTTATCTGTATTTTGGGGTCACATTAAAAAATCATTTCCAAGCCGGGTGCCGGTGGCTCATGCCTGTAATCTTAACTACTCTTAACTACTCAGGAGGCTGAGATCTGAGGGTCATGGTTCAAAGCCAGCCCAGGCAGGAAAGTCCACGAGATTCTTATCTCCAATAAACCACCAGAAAACTGGAAGTGGCACTGTAGCTCAACTGGTAGAGCATTAGCCTTGAGCTGAAGAGCTGAGGGATAGCTCTCAGGCCCAGAGTTCAAGCCCCATGACGGACAAAAAAAAATCATTCCCAAGACTGATGTCTAGAAGATTTTCCCTGTGCTTTTCTATGTTTTATAATTTCAGATATTACTTTTTTAGTCTTTATTTTTAATTAATTTTTGTATGTGGTATGAGGAAAGAGAATGATTTCACGTCTGTTCATGTGGTTTTCCAGTGCATTCTGCATACTAGTATCCTTCAATGAGAAATAAGTTCTATAATAAAAGAAGACAGCATAATGATTATTGCCAGCATAATGATTATAAAACCTTATTGAGTTACTTATTAGGTAAGTGACAATTGAAAATGGTAGTTTTCCATAGAATTCATTTTATCAGGATTAGTAGTTGATATATGAAAAGATCGTTAAAACCAAATATAAAGAGTACAGTAATCCTTTCATTATGAAGAGTGTTTCTCAGGGGTTACAAAAGGTAGGCCCCTTATCCAAAGCCTGCAATCTGTGTAAGGATCTGCTTCAGATAGATAATGTTTTGTTGAACTTTTTACACTTAGCCTGATCTTTATCTGGTGTTCCTCCCAATCCTCGCTTTCAAAATCCAGGTTCCTGTTCCCCTTTAGTTTTGATTAAAGAGGATGTTATAACATTAAAGACTTACTAGAATACTTATATTGTACAGAGTGACATTGAATTTCCTTCAGTCATACTTCTTTTTTTATTGTGAGAATACCATACAGAGGGGTTACAATTACAAGGGCACGATAACAAGTACATTTCTTATCAAGCATTGTTGCCATACTTCTCTGTCTGTAGAATAAAGAGAATATTCCCATTAGTCATTGCTCAATCATTGGTAATTATTTTCCTATGGAAAAGTGATGAAGAGTCAGACAGACCATAAACTTCTGTTATCACATACATTCTTTCCATCTTTTCTTGTCTATGTTAGCCTAATTTGGGACTATGTAAATCAAGAAAGAAATATTCAGGACCACAATAGGGAGTCATTGGTTTTATCATCAAAATGACTTCAGTTGCTTGTCAGCTGATACTTTGTTGTTTTGTTTGTTTTATTTTCTTTTTTCAAAAGGTTCCACATATTTATTACTTAGCTCATTCTTAAAGGTAACCAAAGAAACTTCCATTTAAAACACCCACCTGTCTGTGGGCCTTGTTGACATTTTCAGCTTAATTGGTTCATCATAGAACATAAACATGTGGGTGTTTGTTATAATTCCTTACAGACTCAGCCTGGTTCTCCTCTTAGAGGCGTACCTGATTTTATTACCAGTTTCCATCCAAATCTGCAGAAATGGACAATTTTGCTTTTATTTCTTGGCCAGGAATCATTTTGATTCTGAAAGTCATGTGAGAAGACCTGGTGGAAAACTGGGACGTGATGACCACCAGGGTGGACAAAAGCTGGAGAGCTGATTTTATTTCATTCATTCATTATTATCATTATAATGTACTAGTCCTGAGGCTTGAACTCAGGGCCTAGGCACCATCTCTGGGCCTCTTTGTGCTCAAGGATAGTACTCTATCACTTGCACCAGAGCACCACTTCCAGCTTTTTCTGAGTAGTTAAGAGATAAGAGTCTCACAGACTTTCTTGCCTGTGCTGGCTTCGAACTATGATCTTAGATCTCAGCCTACTGAATAGCTAGGATAACAGGTGTGAGGCACTGGCCCCCGGCCAATTTTATTTTATTTTTTAAGGCAGGGTCTTCCTGTGAACCTCAGGCTGACCCCCAATTCAAAATCCTCCTGCCTCAGCCTTTGAAGTAGCTGCTAATACACATGCGCCACTTTGCTAGACTCAGCTTTGAATCTTCCTTTACATCTTCCAGGTACTGTTTTACCAACCAAAATATTCAGAAATTTCCTAAGAAAGTGGCAACTAGCTTTTAAGTAATTAAGCAGAAATAGAGCTGAACTTTTAGTTCTTCTTCTCCACTTGGGTCCTTTCTCCCCAGAAACCTTTTGTCTGTGTGACTTCTTCTCTGCAGTGTTTTAATTACATTGATTGATTCTCTGTTGTGGGAAGAGTTGTGTGTCACGTGCAGTGTTGCCTGTGTCCGCGATCTTAACCTCTCTTCTTTCACAAGAGTGCACAACAACTCTCTTCACAATATGTTGTTTGGCATTATGTAGATTGGGAGTTGGGTGCTGAGAATGGAACTTAGGACCTCACTCATGCTAGGCAGACACTCTACCACCAACCCTCCTTCTTTTAAACATAGGTAATAGGGTGCTTGTGGAGATGTTAAAATTTGAGAAAATTTGAAAAGTTACACAGATGCAAAGGCTGTATAAAAATGCTCCTAAGTTCAGTTGCATGGCTCCTTCTATCCTTTGCTTTACTAATGAATGTTGGTATGAGCTACTTGTCATATACCTTCATAAGATGCCTTTAAACTTGCCTGGTAGTACAAGTTGTGAGGTTCATGATAAAATCAATGCAGTGCCCAACTGATAAAAGTTACTGCAGACTATATATATAAAGACTCCCTATCTTCTCAGTGTTGATACTATTTCTATGTCCAATATATGGCTAGATCTCATTTCATTGTTGAGGAGGTGAAGACAGAGAGGGAAATGAGCACTCAGTGGGATGTGGAAGGGTCTTCCTGGCTTCCATTCTAGCTCTTTACCTGCTACTGGGCCTTGGTGGTACATAGATTTTCCTTATTTCTTTAATACTTATCAAATTTTGAAATTGTACTGGGAAAAATCCAGCATAAAAATGTTTTAGTGCAAATTTTATATTGTATTAATAAAAGGTCTGCATCTGTAGATCTTATATCCTAAATTAGAACTTTTAATTTTACATTATATGTTTTCCTATTGACCTGGGCCTTGATCTGATGTATGTTGGCATAGTTGATGCAGGAATTTAAGAATTTAGCTTATGTTTGGGACTTGGCTCATACCTGTAATCCAAGATCCTTGGGAAGCAGAGAACAGGCAGTTTGCAAAGCCAGCTTGTGAAAACAGCTTGAAAGACCCCATGCAAACCTATAGAATGGCTGTGTCCATCATCTCAGTGTGCACAAATAGGAAGACGATGGGCTCAGCTGGCCTGTGGACAGTTGACTCTATCTCAAAAATAACAAGTGCAAAAGGAGCTGGATATATGACTTAAGTGAGTTCAAATCCCAGTACTAAAGAAGAAAAAAATAATTCATCACACAAAGAGCTGAGGATTTAGTTGAAAGATACAGGGCAAAGGCCACAAGTTCAATCCTGAGTGCTGCTAAATAACAATAAACATCTTGTTTGACATAGATGACACTCATATCTGACATGCGGCTCTGAGGCTTCATAGAGAGAACTGGTCTCAAAAAGAAAAGAAGAAATTCAGCTGACACAAGACTACCCCCATGTTTCCTCCGTTGCAATATACTCAGAGTATTTTCTAGTCTGAATAATGTGGCTATTGTATACATGTATTGAGCAACATGATTACAATAAAATTTGAAAAATACCTGTTAAAATGCACATACATGCCTTTACAGTGAATGAGTTATAAATCACAATGTGGAAACTGATGTTTCTGTATGTTTTTACCCTCCTAATTCCTCCTGGATGGAAAACATAGGCACCTATGTTCCCAGTGTTCCTGGCTTTATGAAGGACCATGAACTCCGGAGACCCTGTAGTGAGCAGTGGCTGTCTCTGAGCACACCTATCCCAGGCTGCTAGTGCTTCTGAGAGGAGAAGACAGCCACTTGGTATCTAGGCTTCTGCATTGTGGGATAGGTGGGACACCGTTTTAATATGAAGACTGTATTTTCCTGATGCTTTCATGTATGTCCAATGATTCTAGTTGTATGTTTTCTACTATTTTTGAGTGCCCAGGAATTCCCTCTTCATGATCTTGAGCCTTACTGATGGATTTATTTATACTCTTAAGTGTTTCTTTTTCTAAAACCACTTAAATGTATTTATAACAACCAGGGCAGTGATTTTCCACTTCTCAGAATAAAAAGAAATCATGGAGAAATGTATTTATTAGGTTCCAGTGGCTCACATCTGTAATCCTAGCTGCTTGGTAAGCAAAGAACAGGAGAATTGTACTTGGTTCAAGGTACAAAAAGTGCAAGAGACTTCTCCCCCACTGCTCAACATACGTCTGGGTGCAGTGGCACAAGCCTGTCATCCCAAGCTATGTGAGTAGCTGATATTGGAATATTGTTGTTCCAGGCCAGCCTGGGCTCAAAAGTCTACAAGACTTTAGCTACATGGAAAAAAAAGCTAGACACTGGAGCTTGAGCCTGTGTGATCCCAGAGATGATGAGAAGCCAAAAAGTAGAAGGATCACAACTTAGGGATCTACCTAGGTGGGAAGGGAATCCTATTCTAAAAATAACCAGTGAAGAACAGGGCTAGGGGTTTGTTTTGGTGGTATGACACCAACCTATTAATTAGCCCAGTACCACTGAGAGAGAGAGAGAGAGAGAGAGAGAGAGAGAGAGAGAGAGAGATTTATTTTCCTATTAAAAACTATCTATTTTTAATATAATGTTCTCCTGAAAATAGCCATAGAAGCCTCCAGTGTAAGAGAGCTTTCATTTGTATAATTGTCAAGGTATTTACTGACATGTTCCCTAATGTTTATGTTGCTTATAGAACACAGCAAAGTCTTCTCTTCTTATATTCTAAGATAATAATAATAATAATATCTAGTAAAAAGAAGCATGCTTAAAAATGCCAGCAACAAAATGACTGCTTAGGAAGCATTCCATCTCAATAGCTTTAAATCCGGATGGTTCCCATTTTCTGATGGCTTTACATGTGAGGGTGTTAACTTTATCAGAGTGAGAAGACAATGTGCATTCAGCAGAAACCATAGTTTAAATTTGGAACTTAGATCTTTTTCCGGGCTTATGATATGTTGTCATGATTCTCACTCACACTGCTGAGCAACATACAGTGTGTAACAGCCCCCAGTCCTCCAGTCAGTCCATTTATTGTTGAAATTGCATATTGTTGTTTTCAAGTGATTATAGTTGTATTGGGGCTTATGCCCAATCTAATGCAAGAGTGTCTGTGTTTCTGCATTTCTTAAAGTGCAGAGATTCAAAGATTGCCTTTAAACATCCATATAACGAGGTATAAAAATCTACAGGTGGGCTGGGAAGTTGGCTCAGTGGTAGAGCGCTTGCCTTGCATGCCTGAGGCCCTGGGTTCGATTCCTCAGCACCACATAAGCAAAAAGAAAAAAGCCGGAAGTGGCGCTGTGGCTCAAGTGGTAGAGCGCTAGCCTTGAGCTGAAGAGCTGAGGGACAGTGCCCAGACCCAGAGTTCAGGCCCCACGACCGGACCCCCTCTCCAAAAAAAATCTGCAGGCTTAGACATTTCAGCTTACTCTCAATTTTTGTTCAACTGGCTTTCAATATTTCTATGGTGATTTTTCATGGCTGGTAGATATTATCATGTGAAGTTGTTTCTGAGACTTGAAAAAAAAAAGCAAGCCAAATTGGAAGGAGTGTCTGGAAAAAAAAATGTGTTAGGTAAATACTTTTTTTCTTTAATTTCCTCACCAGCAACAACTCTATCCTGCTTACACATGATGAACTTAGTTGTACCCTAGGTGGGAAGGTTCTAAGGATTTCAATCAGTGAGTATCTGTGTGAAGCTAGACATTACCACATGAGACTCAGGAAGGAGTCTTCATTGGGTGGGCAGCAAGACCCAACCAGGAAACCAAAACATCTTGTTCTCCTCAATGACCGGCACTGCCCATGCCTTTAAATGCTTTTTTCTTCAGTGTGTGTGTGTGTGTGTGTGTGTGTTTGTGTGTGCGCGCGCGCACGCGCACGTGTGGCAAACCTGTGCCAATCCTGGGGCTTGAACTCAGGGCCTGGTTGTTGTTCCTGAGCTTTTGTGCTCAAGGCTAGCAATCTAACACTTGAACCCACTTCCTGCACTTGGGTGGTTAATTGGAGAGAAGGGTTTCTTGGGGGACTTTCCTGCCTGTGCCAGTTTGAATCATGATCCTCAGATCTCAATCTCCTGAGTAGCTAGGAATTATAGGTGTAAACTTCCAGCTTCTTCATACTTTTACCCATCAGTGCAAATTCTTTTTTGAATTCTGATTCTGAAATCAGTATCGCAAGATTCGAGAGAGACAAATGAAGGTTCTAGGATAAAGGAAAGAAGCAATACGCCATTGTTTCTTATTGTGGCTAAAACACTTAGCCAATTACTAGAGGTAGTGTATAACAAACAAAATACCTTCGTGGGCCAGTGTAATAATTTGAAGAAGGTGCTTAAAAATCTGTTTCCAATTTATTATGTTGTGAATTGAGAAATAATTTAAAGTTTTGCCTATATTTTTCTTTTGCTGAAAGACCCTTGCAGTAGTTTTTATTTTATTATTGTTGCTAATTTTCATTCTTGCCTTCCTCATCCCCACTATATATACAGCAAATGTGATTTTCTTTCTCTCTCTGTGAAAAAGTTATAAGTAACTAATTTACTCAGAATATGAAACCCAAGGCATGAAGGCCTTGATTATAATTCCAGCCATCACTCACTAGTTAACAGTGTGTGGGCTAATTATCCTCAATTCTAAAATAAGAATAATAACAGCTACCTCATAGGATTACTATGAGAATTAACTGAGATAATATTCCTGAAGACTTCAGCCCTGGATGTCTCATAAAAACACACAAACATAGTCACACTGCTAGATCCTCTCCTGGTCTCCACCTGTCTCCCTACTCCACTCTTCACTCTCCCACAACCTCACCACTAAATAATGCATCAGTAATTGTAGGAACATTAGCATGAATGCCCAGATGCATTTGTTACTGAATTAACTCAGCAGTGAACTTGGCATTCCATCTCCAACCTTTCCCCTTATTAATCCTCTTCTCCAACCCCCGCCAACATAAGGCTCCACCAGGACACCAGGCTGTGAACTCAGTCACAGCACATGAGCACTTTTCTCAGTTTCCACTGGTTTGGTTCTGCCTCAAAGACTAGACTAATTTGTGTTGCTTACAATTAACTAACTCAGGCCGTGTGATGATGTGCCACAAAGAAGACAGCAGTTCAGAAAAATCGTCAAGTCTATTTATAGCTCGCTTAAAACAAGCAATCTCTTGTGGAGCCCAAGGAGTCCTCCTAAAAAATACAGACAGTAATTCATTGGCCCCAGAAATAACTAGGGCAATTGGAGGGAGAAAAAATGCAACAAGGACATTTCCTCCAGCGTTCTACAATATTTACAGAGCATTTTGTTCTGCTCATTGTTTCTCTTCATGCTCACACAGCCCATCCCAAGAAAACAGGCAAAGCAGACTGGCTTGTCTATTTGGTAAAATTGATGCCTAGGAGGTGAAATAAATTGCTGGTAAACAGTGGTGTTTGATGTATAGGAAAGGAAACTAGCTAAGAAGTGAGAATTACTTCTCATTCAGATAATCAGACTATTCTGTAAATAATTACCTTTAGTAAAAATATGTAACTAAAAAAATAATATTTCACAAGTAGTTGCAAGCTTTTACTGTTGCTTCTTCACTTGTGGGTAGAATATAAAAATCTAAGAGATAAAAAACTTAAAGACTCATTCTAAAGGGAAAACGTTTATAAATGTATATGTACCTCAAGATATATAGAAAGATTATATTTTGTGCAAGAAGTTCCCATTTGAAAACCTATAAAGTAAACTATACACATAAGCTAAAGCAACTTTAAAAGGATGGTGAGATTTGTATGAAAGATTTCAATCCATCTTGTCAGCTCTGAAATGATGACATTATTTTCTTAATATGGAAGTTGTTTGTATAATTCTAACATATACACAAAACATAAGATTTAATATGAGTTAAAAAGATTTTATAGGAGTTTATGAAGCAGAAATTGTTTTTCACTTAGAATTATCTTGATTTGAGAAAATAATGATAATAATATTTTATGATATTTTTAAAGCTTGTTACCTGGAAACTCTAAGCAAAACCTTTTCAAATTGAGAATGATGGCTAGTCAATTAGTATAGCTACATTAACATGTGCCATTGTGTGTGTTCATGTGTGTGTGTGCACATGCATGTGTGTGCATGTGCATTTGTATATGTGTGTGTGTGCGCACAGTAAAGAGAGAATGTATTGCTTAAAGAATGTCCCTAGGTCAAATGCTTGGCTCTGTGCCATTTGAGATGATTGGATTTACTGTTCTCTGACCTCCCATTGTCCCAGCTCTGATTTGTGGTGCTCAGAATGTCTTGAAAGACAAGGTGTCTGTGTTTGGAGTTTAAGGTCTTCCCCTGACAGCTGCTCCTCTTCCCCATGCACACTTTTTGCTTGCATTCACCTTGTGGTGACCTTGCAGGACTCAGCATTTTCACCTGAGCTCGGCGACGGGAAGCCCACTAGCACAGGGAGAGCATCGTGGTTTTCATTCCTGGGTGATGGAGTCATGGGAGGAACTCAGGCAGCACAGAGAGTAGGACCTGAGCCTGGCTCCACTGTGCGTTAAGCCGCTCAGGACAGAGCAGCTGCTGTCTCCCAGCCTGCATTTGTCACTGACCACTGAAGTGTATGTTTGTGCAAGGTGAGAGCCGGGAGCTTTTTCCTTTATTTGAAGACAAATTGCCAGGTATGGCTGTTGATTGTGTTTGTTAATTTGGGGCTATGACTAACTACATATTCAGGATCTAGACCTTGTGTGGTAGTATTTATGCCTTGTTCTGTCACATTCGGCTCTCCACGGAGTGAAAACTGTGGCAACAACAGATTCTTCTGCACTGAAATTTGATCTTGTTAGTGCCATTTTCTTGGATTTTGTCTTTAATTGATGCTGCCAAATGGTGTAGTTATTCATATACAGAATTCCAGTGCTAATTAGAAGGCATATGAAAACTGATTGAGCTATAAATCTGGATTGCTTCTTCTTTTCTTTCTTTCTGATTTCTTTTTTGAGTACTTTCTATACTCTAGTCTCTGCTCTGCCCACATGTTAATTGTTGAAAGTTTCAAGAGAATACAGTGGCTTGGAGTCTTGTCTGACAATAACAGTTATACTGTGTGATTGTTTGTCAAGAGAAAAGTTTCCACATGGCCATTCATGCTTGTGTGTGAGTGTGCGAATATGTGAGTGTGTGTGTATGTGATTTTTTAAAAACAACTGTTGGAGACAATTTTAAATAATATTAAATCTAAATAATATTTCCTGTGTTATCATGTACTTATAATTACTTTAACCAACCCATAGAGCTTTTGCTATCAGTATTTTTTTATTTAAATTTTATTTTATTTTATTTGTGAACATACTGTACAGAGGGGTTACAATTACATGGGCAGGATAATGCGTACATTTCTTACCAAGCATTGCAGCCTCCTCCTTTGTTTACCCTTCACATCCCTTCCCAGCCTCCCCCTCCACCCCTACCCAATCCTTCCCCCCCCTTACCCCTCCCCCCCGCACCGAAGTTGTAAAGCTCATTTTCGACATGACAACTTGTACTTCTCATTGTTGCAACAGGTCCACCTGTATCCTTAAACGACTTGTTTTTCCCCATCTCCTCCCCAAGTTACTATCAGTATTTTTGAATTGTGCACAATACAGACAATACAGCTACTACGTGAGCTCATTAAAATCCATGAGAAAATACAGTATGATCACTTCATACGTTTATACAATAAGAATGGAAAGTATTCTCAGATATGGACCTTACTGGAACCAATTTTATAAGCCATCCAAGCAAATGTAGAGAGAAGATGCATTGGTTTGGAGTTACTAAATAGATATAGAATAGAAATATATTCTAGAAAACTGAAAAGTTTAAGAATTTGTTATTTTATAAGTAGCACAAAAATTAGAAAAGCTATTAAAATTAAAATGAACAAAATGTATATTAAATTTAAAATAATTATAAGGAGATACTAAAAATTCTCCAACTCCTCAAATTTTTATGTGTAATGAAAGAACAATAACATACTTAAAGAAAAGCAGAGTCAGCAGAAATGAAGCCAAGAACAAAAATTCTTAATAAAACATGCTGTCAGAGTGGGGAATGTACTTGTCTGTCTTAATTAAGTTGAATTCTTTTACCAGGATTAATAAAATTATAACAGTGCATTTAATTTTTTTTTAATTTAAGCTAGGGGACTGATGGCTCATGCCTATAATCCTGGCTATTTAGGAGACTGAAACTTGGAGGAATGGGCAGTTCAAAACCAGCAGGGCAGAAAAATCTAAGAGATTCCATCCTCAGTCAAGCAGCAAAAAGCCAGAATAGAGAAGAATGCTTCAAGTGGTAGAGCACCAGAAGCATGCAAAAAAGCTGAGTGCTTGAAACCTTGCTTTATCAGCACACACACACAAATACATATAGATAGATAGATAAATACATAGATGGGTAGATAGGTATATAGATAGATATTTATAGATATCCATTTAAATAGACTTCATAGACTTTGAAAACTAATAAGTAAATTTTATGAAAATGTGTCTTAACTGTATTTAAAACAATAAACAACATACAATACCAAAAATCATTAATTCTACTTTTAAATTGTGTCAGTTTAGGAAGGATGCTCCAATACTCTAGAATGCTACCTATTTCTACATTCGTGTAGACTGAAATTTTTGGGGGCACTCACCTCATGGCCTCTTGCTTTCAGACTCTGCAAGAATAGTGTAGACTGATTAACAGAAAACATCTGACTCCAATAGTGGTTTCTGATAGAGTTTAGAACCATATTGTTTCATTTCACAGATATGTAACTTGAAATAAGCAAAGAATTGATGATGTGCTTTCATGTTGAAACTTATATTGCACTGACTTGTGCTTCCATAAACTAAAAGTTTACTGTTTCTTTTAACAAATATTTAATATGTGGGAGGTCATCTTATCACTGTCCTGTAATCATGAGGGTACCATGTGAATGTTGGTCATCTTCCATTCTAAGAGAATAGTCATTCATTGCATGAACATACAGTAAACAGCCAAAAGAATCCTTGGATAGTGCCTGTGTTTATTCTTTAGATAACTAGCTTACTGCCACAGGCAAAGAGGTTTAGAAGGGTTAGAGATTATAAATGCTGACCTCAAAGCACATACCAGTCTGTTCAAATAGATTTGCTTCTATGCAATTAAGCTCCCTCATTAAGGGAAAAGATTAACCCTCACTTATATAGTTGAGACACACTTCTAAAGTTATAAATTGTTTAAACATCTTAACATATAGGGGCCTTTCACCCTCTCTTCCAAATCCATAATTTTATTTTAGACTTCAAACTTACCAAGTACTTAATCTTCTGTATGTTCTTTCTTTCCACCTATGCTCAATCTCTTCAGGCAACTTATACTCTGAGCAAGAAAGCAGTCATTCGTTATCCCCTGAGACTTAAGAAAGATCTACCACCCCGGACACCCAGTGATCACTGCCTATTGCTTGAGAAAGGTGGGGTGATTCATGGGAAAGATTGGCTGCTGCACAGGCCATGACTTGCAGATACTGTGCTAGCCTTTCTGCTATTCTTGCTTCTATATCCATCTAGTCTAACTTAAGCTTAGAAACCTACAGTAATTGCTTCCACATGCCAACATAGTTTTACTTTCACAGACTTTGGGTAACCTGAGATGAAATGCAATTTGTAGTCTTTGAGGGTCAATTAAAGTACTCTCAGTACTTTTTATCTCTTTAGCATCTAAATTTTACTCTACCCACTAACTCCTTCCAAAGAAATATAGATTGAGATCACAGAATGACGACTCACAACTTTTAGTGGTTACTTGTAGCTTCTTTTAGTAGGCCCAGGTTGTTTGTAGAGAAGAAACATGGACGGCAGGGTGTAGGATATAATATCTGATATATTATCAGATAGGTATTGGCTATAGCTTGAATATGAAATGTTCACCTTAAGCTCATGTGTTAAAGATGGTTGTGCTATGTGGGACCTTGATGGAGACTTAGAAGGTATGGCCTGGGAGGAAGTGAAGCTACTGGAGGTGTGCCTTTGAAGAGTATCATGCCCCATCATTTCTCTCTTTTAGTTTCCTGCTGATCGTAAGACCATTAACCTCCACACCACTCTCCTGCCACTCTCGTTTTCTACCTTGCTCCAAGGCCCCAAGTAATAGATCCAGCTGACCTCACACTGAAACATCCGAAAATGTAAACCAAACTGAATGTTTCCTCCTTTTAAATTGTTTCTCTGATGTATAGAAAAGCTAGCCATGCCCCTCTGAAGCTTCAGTGTCCTGACATTATAAAGCTTTCTTAGAACTCTGGGCTATAAGGATTAGAGCTGAGTAGAAATATATGATGGCAGGTGATTGGTTCTCTATCTGAGACAAAGATTCTAAGTATTTTCTTCCAGTCTACTCAAGAGTTCTGCCTCATTTGTCTTCAATCTAAGATATTTTCTAGGAAAACAGAAGATGTACCTTAAGGGTGACCTGTTTTCCTTGGCCACTACAGAGGTACCCAAAGAAGTAATTATTTCAGCAATATATTAGACATCATGTATCCAAAAGGTTTTAGATTTCAGATTCTTTTTGTTTGGGAATATTTATACAAATATAGTGAGATATCTTTGGAATGCAACCCAGACCAAAAGCCAAATTGATTTGTTTCACGTGCACTTTATACATATCTCCTGAAGATAATTTCACATAATCTGTATCTGTTTTTGACTGTGCTCTGTCACTTGAGTTCAGGGATGACACTTTCATTGTGGTATCATGTCAGGACTCAGAAAATGTTACAGTGGAGTTTGTGCATGTGGAGTTTGAATTTGGGGAGTATGGATACTCATTCTGCATTATGATGAATACAATTCCTGTTTTTAAAAAATATATAATCAGTAAAATTCCTATTTTTTGTAAAATATCAGGATTGTTTCCACCAGTGCAGGCTTCAAAAATATTCAGCTCTCACCATAAGCAATTTTGTTTAAGATACTGATAACCTATGTATTCTTACTCTCTTGTGGAAAGGGGTCATTTGACATAATTCACTGGACCATGCCAATAGGTTGATTTTTTTCATACTGTCACATTTTCTTTAGAAAGAAATTCATTCCAGACCTGGTTTCAAATATAAGTTATACTGTTATACAAGTATGGTGAAACTTAGAGTAGTAGCCTGCAGTTCATCTGGGTTTGAGAGGGGCCCAAAAGGGTCAGTCAGGAGGCAGGAGCCAGGGACAAATATCATAGGCAAACTGAAGTAAAAGCCTTTTCTAACACCTAAAGGAACAAAGCTTGCAGGGTACATACCTCTACAGCTCTCCATGGTCTCTACAGGTAGGGACCATCCCCAGTTTTGTGGTGCTTCTCGGCCTAGACTGATTCTCATTCGGGTAGTTGAATTCAGGTAGTGGGCTGTTGAATATGAGCCTTACGATTGGAGCATGTGTTATGAGCTGATCAGTTTGAATTTGAAAGGAAGGCTCCCAGGTGGGATTATGACTTCAAGATAACAACTAGCCCTGGGAACAGGTTTTCTAGGATCACAAGACCCTGTCAAAGCATCCGAAATAAAGATAATGAAAAGGTATGACTGATACAGACTGACACACAGAAACAAGAGGAAACTAGTATCTTTGATTTTTAAATTCAATACTATACACTCACAAAAAGATTAAAAAGAATTGAGTTCTCTTTAGTAAATGAATTTTTCCATTTATTGCCCTATACTGCAATTTGTTATTTAGAGTCCAGCAATAAATGCTTCCAAATTAGTATTCTCATGGTCTAACACATTAGGCTGGAATTATTGAAGGAGAATGTCTTTGGAGAGTCCCCATTCACTTTTGAATTGAATTATCTTTTGGCAAATTATTAATAAATAACTGTTACATGAACAAGTAAATGAATAATCAGACCACACTTATTGGCAGAAAAATCTACAGACTCCCTGAGAAGATTTTATGCTACTTTCAATGTGCTTTGCATAATAAAAAAACTCTAAAGAGTGAAATTAAATGAGTTATATTCTTCTAATGAAAGCTGATTCTCCTATCACTTAGAAGCATTTAGGACCAGTCATACCCTTTCTAGCAATCATAGAATAGGTCAAAGGACATATATAGATTGAGAAGTGATTCAATTTTCAGCAGAACTGGTAAAATTCTCATTTTTCAACTAATGAAAAATGAACACAGGTGTTAAGGAAACAGTACAAAAATGATTACTTAAAATTAGAACAGATACATATCTCTTTTGATTACATGAGGAAAATCCTGGGAAAAAACCAACATGATTTTCTCCTGCATTTCTCCTTTTAGTCAAACACTTTAAAAAAGGAGAAACCATATATAGGTGTCTCAATGGAAATGAAATTTTATTTGCCTCTATGTGTGTGTGTGTGTGTGCATGCGTGTGTGTGTGTGTGTGTGTGTGTATGTGTGTGTGTTTACAGTACTAGGGCTTGAACTCAGGGCTTTACACTTTTGCTTGGCTTTTCACTCTTGCTTGGCTTTTCACTTAAGCCATACCTCAAATTTAGCATTTTGCTGGTTGATTAGAGTTGCAGATTTTTCTACCTGGACTGGCTAGGAACCATGATCCTCTTGGCCTCAGCCTCCTGAATAGCTAAGATTATAGGCATAAGACACCAGTGCCCTGCTTGGAAATGTAATTTTTATTCTATTCAGTTTTTCCATTCCAGCTATTGAATTTCCCTCAGGGTCTTAATATGTAAAAATGTGGAACTTCAAAACCATGGGAGGAGGGAAAATGAGTTAATAAAATTATTGAGGTTTGGTACAATTAAAAAAATATTCCTTATACCAAAATAAATTTTAGAGAGTTGAAGTTATAAAATATGAAATTGAGAATATGGCTAAAGAAGGCTTTCAGGTGCTTACTTATACATAGTACATATTATAGAGCTAGTACCTGCTATATACCCAGTACATGCCATATATGCAGTATATGCCATATATCTAGTACATGCTATATGCACCATACATACTGTATACCTGGGACATGCCATATACATGATACATGCTATATACCCAGTATATGCCATATATCTAGTACATGGTATATACCTCATATATGCCATATACCCAATACATGATATACCTATCTCAGCAGCAGCCTTGGATTTGGAAGGCAGCTTGGTGGACTTGGTAACAGTCATGGCAGTTACCATGGAAGAAGGAAGGGGTGAAAGGTGGGCCTTTCCCTGTACAATTCACTCCCTATGATTTCCAGGCTCCCAAGGTCCAAAGAAAGTTAGAATATTTGTAAGTTACAGGTTTACTTTCTTTTAGTCTTTGTGTGTGTGTGTGCCTGTACTGGTGCTTGAACTCAGGGCCCTGTGCTCTTACTTATTTTCCTCAAGACAGGCACTCTACCACTTGAACCATACTTCCATTTCCAGGTTTTTTTTCCCTAGTTAATTGGAAATAATCATCTGACAGACTTTGTGCCTCAGGATAGCTTCAAATGTCAACCCTCAGCATTGTCTTCTGACTAGCTAGAATTACAGGCATGAACTACCAGCTTGGGGCTTCAGATTTCCTTTCTTAATGTCAAGCCTATGTCTATGTTTTATGCTAAGACCAGATGTATGTTGGAAGGAAAAACTGGTGGATTGATTTCTTGTTCTTAACTTTCCTCATTCCTAAATCTGACATCTGGGTGAAATTTCATAGTGTGTCTGGTATCTGCAGTTTCTGATCAGTGATGTCCACTGGTGTGATGATGGATAAAAAGCTGCCAGCTGGGCAATGGGACCTTCAGTCATCAGACTAGACTGAACCTGTTCTGAATGCAGGGTTGTGTGTGTCGTGGGGAGCAGAATGGCTTCACTTGGAAAGAGCTTTGTTTTGCATTTTTATTTTTAGTATCTGCATATCCTTGCTTCTTTTTCACTTCCAATTTCCTCCCATGACCTCCCATACCATCTCACACCATCCTCTGACCTGAATAAAAGCAACACTTATGTCATTTACGCCAGGTTTCTCCGGCTGGCAGGCTGTTTGGAACAATGTGCAATGTTCCTAGCAACAGATTAAGGCAAATCCACAGTACTTCAAAAGCCTGCAGGCACTGGAAAACCACAGAGGGCTACCTAGTTATATTAGTAATTATTGCCTTGTAGATTGCCTTGTAGTTACAAAACCCAGAAATGTTTAACATTTTAAGATTTATTTTTAATAGAAACTTGGAGGCTATACCAGTTTTCTAAAACAGTTGTGATGAATTAGAGCAAAGTTCTATTCAAGAAGTCCAAACCTGTATCTGTAAAAATTTGGGAGGAAAGTATTTCTAAAGTTCATGAGAAGTCACAAGGGGGGTGATTTTAGCTATCAGAAGTATTTTATATTCTTTAAGAACAGAGGCACTAGAGACAGGCCTGTTGTGAAATCCTTGAATGAAAAAGTTATTCAGTTTTTCTATGATTGAGTTCAAATCTGCATTATTAGCACCAATTGTGTTGGAAATGAGAATATATATATGATACCTGTTTATAATAGAAAAATTAATGAAAAAGCTAATTTGTGAATGGAACTATTTTATCAAGCTGACTCACAATAATTTTTCTAGATCAGGTAGAAAGATAAAGTGGAGAAAAGTTATTAGATATTAAGGGGAAAAGTTAGTGGCAGATAAAACAGTAGGAATCCAATTGTCAAAAAATAGATATCTTAATACTACTCTGTGTGATCTCTTTCTATGGGCCTTAGCATAATAGCTTACTGAATAAAAGTTTAACCAGGTGCTGGTGGCTCACACCTGTAATCCTAGCTATTCAGGGAGCTAAGATCTGAGCATCATGGTTCAAAGCCAACCAGGCAGAAAATTCTGTGGGATTCTTATTTCCAATTAACCACCAAAAAACTAGAAATGGATCTGTGGATGGGTAAGGGAAAGAAAGAGATAGTAACCATTATAGAAAGAATGAGATAGTAACCATTATGGTAAAAGAATTTGTTGCTTTGTATGTCCCTCCCCCTCAGTATAATCCCTGGTTTTACTGTATTTGATGTTGGTATAATTTGGGGAGCATAAGGAAAAATACAAATTGTTTAAATAGGGATACAGGTGAACCCATTGCAACAATGCGGAGGGGAGTGTAGTCATGGAGATGGGAAGGGATGGTAGGGGAAAAACAAAGGAGGAGCCAACAATGCTTGATAATAAATGAACTGAGTGACCTTGCTCATGTAACTGTAACTCCTCTGTACAGTATTTTCACAATAAAAAACTTATTTAAAAAAATAAAAAATTTAAAGTCAGATGTAAGGGAAAACAAAAAAAGAAGACAGAAGATTACATGAGGTAATTTTTTATAAAAGACTGTCAATTTTCAGTTCAAATTGCTTTGAAGAATATTTTGTTTTTATGGCCCTTACTTTATTAAGTCCTAATAACTTTTCCATTTATATGAAAACTAAAACCTTTATACTTTCAAGATTCCCCTAGGAAGTATCCCAATCTCCAGGTGGGAACTACTGAGATAATAAAAAATGTGTGAACTATATTGTGAAATCTAATGGCCAAATATCAGAGGTAATAACTTCACACTTTGATTTTCATGAGTTTTATAAGTGTGTTTTTATCCTTTTAAAAGTAGAAGCAAAGATCTGTAACACTTATAAGTAATTTGTCTATGAGTGTGCTGGAATCACACTTGCTGTAAGTCTGATTTGAAGGGAACTATCATTTAGCTCTGAGATTATTTTACCTCATACTTGCCAATATCCTAATAAGCAATCTCTAGGGATTTGTCTTTTCTACTTATATTTATTACAAACAATACATTCACAATATGATCTTCAAAATGTAAGCCCTTTTTTGTAGAAAATGGTTCTGAAAAGAAAAGCAATTGGTAAGGCTACTAATAGTGTGCAGAGCTACAAAGATATGGACAGACGCAAGTGGAGGTTTGTTAAACAAATAATTAAGGAATTTAAATTTGACTAATACTAACAATGGGAAAAATGTCATTATTGACAGAGTAATGAATGGACCAATCAATAGTTTATCCTAAGTGTGACCTAAGTAGAGCCAACTTTAGTCTTGGGCTGATAAACATGATTTACAAGTCTGTGTTGTTATCTTACATGAGTGTGGGATGTTTTCTTCACATTCTTTGCATTGCACTAAATTTAGCATTATACCAAAAATGTCTCTGTGTGTCAAAGGCATGAAAAAGGTGTCAGAGAAAAGCCATTAGGACCACAGTCTAGTTTTTTCCCAAGACTGTTGTTACAAAGTTCTGCAAATTGTGTTGTTTCATGTCAGAAATTTGCTGCCTTATAATTATAAAAGTCCACAATCAAACTCTCTCTCTCTCTCTCTTTCTCTCTCTCTCTCTCTCCACTAGTGAAGTGTCTGCTCTAGGTTTCTTTTAGCATCAGGAAAAGTTGGGAATTTCTTAGCTTTCTGATAGCTTTCTTCTCTCTGCCTTATTTATCATGCTCCCTCTGTACATGTCTGTGTCTGTGTCCATGATTTCCCCTTTTATAAGGAAACCTGTTGCATTAGCTCAGATGCTATTTTTGGCTTCATTTTTCTCTGAACTACTTCTATAAAAGCCAGATTTTCATATAAGCTCTCATTCTGGGGTAATGTTAGAACTTTATTTTTTTCCTGTCATTCTCTGGGGCTTGAACTTCAGGGCCTGGGTGCTGTACTGGAGCATTTATCCTCAAAGCTAGTACTCTACTACTAGAGACACAGCTCTGTCTCCGGCTTTTTCATGGTTAAATGGAAATAAGAATCTCAGAGGCCTTCCTCCTTGGAGCTGGTATTATTAAGAATTAAAGTTTATTGGCCATTTATTCCCTTTCTGTGCATCATTTTTAGGCAGGGAATCCAGAAAACCATCATCTGCAGAGGTAGCTTAAATTCTTTTTTTCTGAACTTAATTTACTTGTATATGCTATTGAACCACAGTCCTAATATCTCAGCCTCCTGAGTAGTTAAAATTACAGGCATGAGACACTGGTCCCCAGTTATATCTTTGTTTAAGGGAACACAATTCAACCTATAATGTTGACTCTGGAGAAGTAATAATAATGAGTAAACCTTGGCAAATTCAGAGAGGAGGACCCCATGCTATTCAAAGTGCGGGGTATGGTTCAGCAGTGTCATCTATTCAAAGTGCGGGGTATGGTTCAGCAGTGTCATGATGTCAGAGGTGGATAGAAATGGAGAGGCTCAAGTTCCATACTAGACCTGTAGACTCAGAATAGTCTGCGTGACTACCTGTATCCACAAGTGTTTCCTTTATACATGGAAATTTAAGAAGAGCAGTTGACATTGAGGAAAAGTCTCTACCCTCCAAAATACCAGGAAGAACAAAAGAGAACTTTATTTATGAGCCCGGGACCCATCAATATGCACCCACAGCAAGTTTGGGCCATTATTTAACAAAACTATTACATGTATCTTTATAAAAGCAATGTAGATCTCTGGAGGTATTTTTAAGAATTAAAGTTTATTGGCCATTTATTCCTTTTCTGTGCATCATTTTTGGGCAGGGAATCCAGAAAACCATCATCTGCAGAGGTAGCTTAAATCTTTTTCTCTGAACTTAATTTACTTGTATATGCTATTTTGTCAATCCAACTGGCTAAGTCATACAATTAAACCCTGAAATAGGGAAAAATATTACCCAGCAGTGGGATTGAAAACACGTGGTGAATTCTTGCTTCGCTTCTGGCTCTCCTGTCCTGTGATCTTAAGCTCCTCTAAAAATATAATTCAACTGGAAGTTATGATCGTAAAGTCAATGTTAAAAGGAATGACAAGAGTTTAAAATAAAAAAAGACTGGGTTAAAGTTTGCCCTGGAGTCATCTTGGGCAAGTGCTTATAATAGCAGGACAGATGCAGCTTCCCAAGAGGAAGTCTAAGGTCATAGTTCTCAGGGGAGGAGAAACTCGAAGGACACATGATTAACCACAAAAATTATGGCACTAAATTATGTTCAGGAGTCTGTTCCCTTAAAATCCAGAAAATCAGCGAAGTATACAACATAGCCATATTCTGATCCCAGCAACACTGCCTTGGAAGATTTCTTTATATGGAATAGAAACTTGATGAGTTTTATCTTTCAGATAACCTTTCTTGGGTGCAAATAACAGAAATAGAAAGGGAGAACATTTGTTCTTACAATGTGCCAGTTATTCACCTATATTTTACATAGTTGGACAATCTTAATCCATATAACACAGCTATAAATGAGAGATGAGAAAATTAGAGCTGATAAAGTTGAGACAGAGAATTAAATACATTCCAATATTAATTCTTGGCAGCATCATAACCCAGATTTGATTCCAAAGCCTACATGCACCATTGTTGTGGATACTGGCCCCTCAGGAGACAGGTAATCATTCTGAAGAGGCCTTTAAGAGTCCCAAATAAGCACTTTAAAAATGTGTGCTCAAAAATCTCTGTTATTACACAATTATTCTTGAAGATATTATTTCAGCCCATTTTTTTCCTGGAACTGTATTTTTCTTGAGGTATATTTTCTTTCATATATAAACCAAGTCAACTATCCCCAAGTGCCCTGCTAGTAAGATCACTACCATCACTGCTAGTCTGGCCAAGTACCTGCACTCCTCCTGATTCTTCTGCAGGACCCCTGGGAGGTTTTCTGTTCTTCTCCTAGCTTTTAGCTTCTGCTGTGCTGAGTACCAAATAACAATACTTATTTCTTGTTATACTGGTCTATAAAGATTGAATGTCATTTGCCAACACCTGCATATTGTCCACAAAAAATGTTCTTTACTAATTAATTACCTTAAATGAAATCCCATAAGTGCTTGGCACCTGGTTAATTCCAGAGGAGAGGTGACTCATAAAACACAATGAGCTAAAAGCAGTAGATACTCCAATTGCTTTTGAAAGCTATAATGAAACAAGGACTCAATATAAAGTAATTACAAAAATTACCTTAAACACTAAGTACTGTAATTTAAACTATCTATTGCTTAATATAGTCCTTGCTTCAAAAGACCTTTCTCAGAGGCAAATACATACTTTGATTTGAAGTTGGCTATCAAAGGATTCAAAATGTTCTAGTGTTACATGTTTTTAACCTTTTATCACTACTTATCTAAAATGGAATCTCTAATTATAGTATATTTGTTCACACAGAACTCCTTCAACAGTGAAGATAAAGCATTAAACTTGCATAGGTCTTCCCAGAGTTCTATGACTTTTGAGATTAAAACAATCTCACTCCATAGATGGAGCTGGTGCCATAGGAGTGTTTTAAACTGCAGCTAACTTAAAAGTTCCAGATGTGCAGGTTATGCAATTAGACAACACTTGTCAATTTAGCAAGTTTCTACTTGTGTAGAAACTCAGTGACCTGTGCTTGTTTGGAGAGACTAGAACAACAATAAATTTACATGATAGAATACATCTAAGTAAACTCTAATAAAAAATGACTTTTAAAAACTGGTGTTGACTTCATAATTCACCAAATGGCAAAATGAATTACTTCTCCTGAGTTTGTAATTCACCAAGTGACAAAAAGGATTACTTTGCCTGAGCTGTATTTCAAATCTTACCTTCAAGTACAGGACTTGTATAAATAAAAACCATAGAGAAGAGCTGTGCTTGGGAGAGGTCATGGCTCAGAAGCTGGAGAGGTCTGATAAGCTATGTCACCCTGTGCACAACATTGCTGGGTTTTTTAAAATCTCATATGGTTTGTTTCTCAGTCACCACTACTGTGAATCCACAAGGTTTAGAATATTTAATAAGATTAAGTTTCATAGTTTGGGCTCTGTGTTATAAAGAAGCTCATGACATCTTCCAAGAAGCAGAAATCATAAATCCTTGAGCTAAAAACTTTACCTGTGATGAGCTAACATCATTGAAATATAGGTCTCATAACTTAAAATTCAATTAATTGTATTCAATTAATTATATTGTCATACAGCTTATTGATCATGGCTTTTAAGTTGTCATAAAGCCATCAATCTTATCTCTGTCAGCAGATCAGCCACTTTCCAAAATTTGGGGGCAGAGGGAGATAAAGGGTTCAAACAGGTGGAGAGATGGACCAATTATGCAATTAGAAAACATTTGTCAATTTAGCAACCTGAAAACTGCTGATCATTTCAGGTATCTCACTTATTCTCTTCATGTTGACTTGGTTTCCTAGAGTATTAAAAAGATCATATAGATGGAAACATTAAAGTAGCAATGGAACTAGGAGGTGGAGAAACCAAACAAGATACTTCATTTACTTTTGTTCAACTTTAGACTTGCCAGCTATTGTTTGAAAAATCAATTCCAGAATAATCATTCAGCAGACTATTGTTTTTCAGTAGAATCTATTTCTGTGAGTTTGGTAAAGTATATCTATGGAAACTTAGGGTGTACCCATCTTTAGGAAACTGTAATTAAAGAAGAAAGAATAGAAGTGCAAACAGGAATGGTATTATTTGTTCATCTAAAGACCTTTGTACTTTTAATACTTTTCAGCAGATAAGCTATGATCAAAAACCCTATGGAAAGGGAGCCTTTTATTTGAGGTCACTGGTTTCTAAAAGACCACACACACACACACACACACACACACACACACACACATACACCACACACACACCACACATACACACACAACACCAAACACATTTAGTCCCTTACAACTTAGTTCTTACTTTTGGAATCAGGCTGAGACTCTCTTTAACCCAGCTCTGAAGACAATGGGTGGATCCCTGGAGAGTGTTTTGTTTTGTTTGTTTGTTTGTTTTGTAAGTATGGGAAAGCTCAGTGGATTAAAGTAGGATCAAGACACAATGTGGCAAGACTCCTTTTGTCTGTCAGATGTAGTTATACTTTTTCTGAGTCCTTAGTATATTTACATTTTATTTACTTATATAATCATTAAAGCATATGACTTTTGGGTCATATTGTTAGGTAAGAATATATGAAATCATAATGTGTTTCAAAATTAAGGAGCATGATGGAAAAATACATTTTACATTGTAAGAAGAACTGTGTTTTTACTATGTAGAACCTATATA
The DNA here is from genome assembly GCF_000151885.1 of Dipodomys ordii. Lineage (NCBI taxonomy): Eukaryota > Metazoa > Chordata > Mammalia > Rodentia > Heteromyidae > Dipodomys > Dipodomys ordii. The sequence goes on from NW_012267265.1 coordinate 13,685,217, forward strand.
CCATCATGCTTCAAAGCCTAGCAGTGCTGTTGCTAGTTCTAGCTCTGCCATTTACTGGCTTTTCGGATAAGTCACTTAAGCTTCCCTATCTATAAAATTGTAACGAAAATCAAACCTACCATGTGGGATAAATATGAGAATTACTTAGAATAGCTCCTGACTTATATAGCCCCTATTCATGTATTAGACATTATTGTATCAGTAGTGTGTTTTGTTTATTTTCATTTATTTTTAGTAGAAACTTTTCTTCAAATGAAATTGGACAGAGATCCAGTATACTTAAAGCAGATAAAGCTGAATTCTACCTGGTTGGAGGAGTGTTAAGAATTCTTCCTTTTGCCACATTTAATTTTATCTGCATTCAAAACATATTCAGGAAACTTTTTTCATTCAGCAGTATTGACAGGCTTAAGTATCATCAGGATGCTTGTTGTCAGGCTATGCAACTGGCAACACAAATAGTTTTGTAGATTAAAACAATATCAATAATAACATAGTGCTTCCACTGAATGAGTCACTATTCTAATCAATCTCAGCCTGTTAGTCTGTTCCCCTTAGGTAAAAGAGACCAAGCTGAGCAAGATATGATTCTCAAATGCTTAAATAGTATATTTATTTATAATCTTAATATTTTTATTTTGGTGCCAGTACTGGGGTTAGAACTCAGGGTCTTATTCCTTTGCTTGGATTTTTCACTCAAGGCTGGTTTACTATCATTTGAGCCACACCTCTGCTTGAGATTTGGTTTATTGAAGAGGAGTCTTTTGGAGTTAGCTACCTTGGGCTGGTTTTGAACTGAAATCCTCAGATCTCGGCCTCATTAGCTAGAATTATGGGCATGAGCCACTAGTACCCAGCAACAATGTTTTAAATGTAACAAAAAGATATTGCATGCTAGACTGATATCCTCATATTTCTTGAACATAATTGATAGAAAGGGATGCATATGTACCCCTACATGGGGAAATTTCTAACTATGCTAAATATTCAGTAGTCCTCTTCCCCATACACACTCTGACCCCTCAGTAGAGTATAGGGTAAATGAGAGTTTAAAGCCTGAATTCACTTTGCACGCAAATCCAGCTCTCTGTCTCTGTGTGTATCTCTGCCTCTCTCTCTCTCTCTCTCTCTCTCTCTCTCTCTCATACACACACACACACACACACACACACACACACACACACACACATCTGTGAGGTTGGATTATAGGCTCTGGGCTTGAATTCAGGTCCTGATTCTGCCACATTCTACCTAGGTTATGCTACACAAGCAGACAACTTAACCTGTGTTTCTCAGTGATTTCATCTACAGATTGAATGGAGAGGTATTTTATGTTATACTTGCAGGGCAAGGACTGAACCCTGCAAAACATTTTTTATTATTGTTATTATAGGACAGCGAGGAAGTCCTCCTAGTCTAAGAAATGCACAAGGCATTATAAAACTGCCACTTAACCTCAGTCTGGTCCAATAAAACCAGGGTAATAAAGAAAACAACCCTAAGAGTCCATCGTGGTGAATTCAGCCTGTTGAAAGACCTGGTAGGGCACATTTAAAGATGTCAGCTGTGGCAAAAATTAGTCAACATTGTTTGTCCAGTGCCTGTGATGTCTAGGTCACCAGCTGTCTGGAAAAAGCACACAGCTTCCTTTTATTGTATGATGAGGTCTGCCAGCCAGCTGGCACTGGAGCAAGAGGAAGGGAGCTCATGTTAACAAACGTTACTCTGTGCCAAGCATGTCAGGAAAGTTTTCTCATTTGATCCTTCCCACTTGATAGCTGGTGCTATCAGACCCTTGATGAACACAACCCTAAGGAGGCTCAAGGAGATCAAATAACCAGACTAGAACCCACAAGGAAGAAATGGCTTCTGTCTCCAAGGTCAGCAGGCTATACCATTGACGCCTCTACTGATAATGTTCCAGATACCTCTGAAAGCTGGAGTTAGCTTTTTAAAACAAAAAGTTCACCTTAAGACACAATCCATTTCACACAAAGATGTTTAAAACTTCTATAATCAACACATTCTAGTGATAAGTGGCCTCTATCTTTTTCTCCTTTTTCTGTCTCTCATTTCCATTTTTGCCTTGTCCCTTGAAAGGTTTCTCTATATCTTCCTTATTACTAAGGTAATGATAAAGAGGAAAACTGCAGCAAGGAAAAATATTATGTGGCTAAATAAAAAAGTTTAAATGTATGGAAAAAATTAAAATTCATTGCATTAGAAGTATACAAAGTTGTTTCTTCGTATCTGTAAGAACTGAACTTATGGAAAGTGATAAATGTCACAATATGTAGATTATTTGTAGACTCTGCAAGTTACCATTTGAATTTTAATGGTTGCTTTACGCTTTTAAGCTTATATTGATAGTGCAGTAATATTTTCTATTTAGGTTAATGCTGCCATTAAAATGCTACATCATTAGTCAGTTCTTTTATTATCTCTCTATGTCTAATAACATAAATAGATTAACAGAATTAAAAATGAGATCAGAGTTGAGAGATAGGCATTTCAGTTCCAAGTTCTTTCATTCACTGTGATTTAAAAGGTAATGAAGGGCTAATACCCAAGCTCAAGATGCAAATAAGATGAGAGGCAAAGGGAATCCATGATAAGAAAAATTTAATAAGCAAAATCATAATTTTATACTTTAAATCTTTAGACTCATTTACTGAACATTGGAAGGCAGATTGTTTTTTTAATAATGTGAATTTTCCTATCAAAAATATCTGAAAGTGTGCTGGGAAGGTGGCTCAGTGGTAGAGCGCTTGCCTTGCATGCATGAGGCTATGGGTTTGATTCCTCAGCACCACAAAAGCAGAAAAAGCCTGAAGTGGCACTGTGGCTCAAGTGGTAGAACTCTAGCTTTGAGCTGAAGAGCTGAGGGACAGCGCCCAGGCCCAGAGTTCAGGCCCCATGACTGACCAATATATATATATATGAAAGTATTTAGTAGCATACAAGATTGTGATGATGGAAATTAAGTCAGTAGAATAAACTGCTGCACTATATTATAAAATAGTGAAAATATTTCATAAAATAAGTATCTTACACATGGAAAAATAAGCAAAAATATGTTACTTTACCACTAAATATATAAAATTTATCACTTAGATGCATTTTCAATAATTATATACTAATGAAACAACATTGATAATACATGCATACTTACTCCTTTAGTCATGAAATGTAAAAATATATTCTAATGGTTTACTTTGCTCAGGAAAACATTAACTGAGGTTATGGATGTAGTGAGAGAGAACTTTTGAATGAATCTCTGTTTTTTTTTATTATATTGTGAAAATACCATACAGAGGAGTTACAATTACATGGGCAAGATAATGAGTACATTTCTTACCAAGCATTGCAGCCTCCTCCTTTGTTTCCCCTTCCCATCCCTTCTATACTCCCCCCACCTCCTCCTACCTGATCCTCCCCCCCCACCAAAGTTGTAAAGTTTGTTTTTCGACATAACGTTTGTACATCTCATTGTTGCAATGGGTCCACCTGTATCCCTAGTTAAACGATTTGTTTTTGCCTGTCCCCTCCACAAATTATACCAACATCAAATACAGTGAAAGCAGGGGTTATACCATGGGGGAAGGACATACAAAGCAACATAGAAATCATCTTATAAATATGTTAGAAACAATTGCATGAAAGAAAAAAAAACATTTGAATACTATCTTGGGGTACATTCCCCTAACATTAACTTATCTGACCTTTTCTGTTTGACTCGGACATATACTAGTTATTGCAAATAAGGGAAACCATGGGACCTATGTTTCTTTGGTCCTGGCTTACTTGACTTAATATATTTTTTCCAAGTCTTTCCATTTCCTAACAAATGGTGCAATATCATTCTTTCTGATGGAGGCATGGAATTCCATTGTGTACATATACCACATTTTCTTGATCTGTTGATCTACTCAGGGGTATCTGGGTTGGTTCCAGATCTTAGCTATGGTAAATAATGCTGCAATAAACATAGTTGAGCTGGTAGCTTTAGTATGGTATTGTTTGTGATCGTTTGGGTAAATGCCCAAAAGTGGGATTGCTGGGTATAGGGGAGCTCTATGTGGAGTCTTTTGAGGAACCTCCATATGCTTTCCAAAGTTGAGTCCCTGTTTTGATCCCCAGCACCCCGAATACACACACACCATACATATGCACACCCAAATTTAATGAAATATCACATAGTATATAACTCTTCCCTAAGATTATTCAGTGTCTTATTTGGCACCACTATTATTAGTCACATCAGTATTATTAACAATTACTGTGCATCATGATATAACAGGGACATTTTGGTAGCCATATTTAGAAATAGAATAGGAAAGTACTTAATAGGCAAACCTTAGTACAAGACATTGAAGGAATCTAGAGTCTACAACAGAATGTGCTGGTGGAAAGCCAGCTCCATCTGAATCATTCATCACAGTATCCTCAGCACACAGCTCTGAGCTCAGGGTACTAGAAGCCATTAATAAATAATTACGGAGTGAATATATGAAACTTCTCCCATGAAATAGAGTTAATTTAAGCCAGCTTTTAGTGATGTTGAGAATTTATAATATTAAAAACATTGCAAAGATTCCTACCATTCCATAGTATTGACAGTTACATGTCACAAAAAACACAGATAGCATAAATCCAGTGTTTACTAAGTTGTAATGTAAAGTTTTTGTCTAAAAGAGTACTTAAATATTGATCTGTCATTACAGATCTACTTTTTTTACCACCATTTATTTGGTGGCTGAAGTCTAAGAAATTTTTATTGGTATAATCAGATTGTTGGTGTACGTCATAATTCTGTATTTTTACATTTTGTTTTTGGTTCAAATGCATATGTAGAAATAATAGTGACCATGGTGGATTTTATAGGGGTGGTGAGATTGCTAACATGAAGGATGAAGAACAGAAATTGGAGGGAAGTGAATGGGACCAATGGGCACTGACCCCTCCACCTGTCCTGTTGGCCTTCATGGGCATGCCATTGCCTAAGAGGCTGCAAAATATACATCAGGTGTCAGTTTTGAGATTACTTTGTTCTTTATGAACTTCATCACTCCTATTTTAACCCTGAAGCAAGGGAAAAGTAGATGTCATGATGGACAATATGTTTTTCTTCATTTTGCATGCCAACGATTAAACAGTGTGTAGACAATAAAGGAAGCAATACCTTTCTTAGATAATTTATATTGATCACTCAGGTCAATTTTCTACTGTAACTACCCAGCTCTCAAGTTGGGTAAAATAAAAATTTTATTTGAGTTATGGGATTTCCATATTATTAGATACTAACTTTGTTATATACATATTATTGGAAGCTAATTTTGTGATGTGTACACATAAAAGAGTTTATTCACAATAATAATTACTACTGTCCTATTTTCAAATTAGAAAACTGAGGCTGAGACAACAACTCAGAAGTGGAGCTATAGCTCAAGTGTAGACCTCTGGCCTTGGGAAGAAAGCTAAGGGACTGTTTTTAGACTCTGAGTTTAAGCCCCAGTACTGACACAAAAATTAAAAAGAAAAGAAAAAGAAAAAGGAAAGAAGAGAAAGCCAGGACTGATAGAGACTTAGTAGCATGCTCATATAGCATGAATGTAACTCTAGTCTTACTCCAAACAATAGACATACCAATGTATTAGTAATTTAATACATTAGCATGTATCTAATAGGTATTTGGAATTTAAATGCCATATGCAACTTTTCTTCTTGAGTATTTTTCACTGTCTTTTATATTCTTTCTTTATAGTACTGGTATTGAAGTGAGGGCTTTTCCTTGTGCTTGTAATACTGGTACTATATCACTTGATATATGCCTCCTGTCCTACTTTTTGCTGGTTACTTTGGAGATCTTAAATTGATCTTAAATTGGATCATCCAGATCTCATACTCCTAAGTAGCTGGGATTGCAGGTGTGATCCTAGCTTCCTTACTCATTCAATGTATTCTGCTTACTGTCCAGTCCCTTAAAGCTGTATTTGTAATGAATGCCTCCCCTACCCAGAAAGAAGTAACTACCACAACAGTGCAAGTTAAAATAATGGATTCTGTTAAACTTAAAACACTGTAACTAAAAGAGTAAAAGCTACTACTGGTGGATATTTACAAGACTACTTAGGACTCATTCTTCCATAAATAGCAAACTTCTGAAGTCGATACCATAACAAGAGAAATCTGGGCATCAGTGGTGCAGGCCTGTGATTCTAGATATTCAGGAGGCTGAGATCTGAGGATAGCAGTTTGAGGCCAGCCTGGCAGGAGAGCCCATGAGACTCTTATCTCCAATTAGCTACCAAAAAGCCCAAAGTGGAGGGATGTCACAACTGGTAGAATTCTAGCCTTGAGCAGAAGTTCTAGGGATAGCAATCAGGCCCTGAGTTAAAGCCCCAGGAGCAGCACAAAAGAGAAAGAGACACAGAGAGACAAAGAAAAAAGAAAAATGAGAGAAATATGATTTAAATAAAAATTACTAGTAATTACACTCTTTAAAGAAGACTGCCTTATTTTAATGTCTAGTACGGGGCATTATTTATTGATATAGCTAGAAGATAAAATGAAAGGGAAGCAAAGCCTCCCTTCTCATAGATATCTTGCTTCATATACTTTGTTTATAGTGAGGTAAGAAGTGGAGAAATTTATTATGTCAACTTTCTAAGTCAGGATTTTTGATTAATGATGCTTTTTGTTGAGAGGTACTACTTTAATATCTTACCTATTTCTAGTGCTGTAAAATAAATCAAATAGTGCAATATAAATCACATTATATCAATCAATAGGGTTAGGGAAGTGTGTTTCTATGTCAACAGTTTAACTTTCTTATTGGAATAACTATAAAATCAATTAACTTTCATCTAATAGATCTGGGGTAATTCTCAGATATTGTATCATAGTTATTAACCAATTTTCATTCTACCCTGTCCATCTTTGATAATTTGTCAGGATTCTAATACTGTTTCCATCACCATGCCAAAGCTATCTGAGGAAAATTGATTTTTTTCAGCATTTTAATTAGGAAATGCAACAGGAAATGGATTTGCACGTTTGGTTTTCCAAAATACAGTTAAATAGTATATTACTCTTATGTTATGGGATCACATTTAAGATCAGAGCAAGATTTAGAGCAATTTTATTGCCAGCATTTGGTTCAACTCATATTTCAGTTAGAATAGCATTCATTCTATTCTATTTATTCATCTAATTCTTTCTATTAGAGAATTCATTCATGCAATCTGGATTTATGCATTCTGAGAGATTTGGGTGCCAGCCATTTCCAAAGGCAAAAGAGAGGAAATTATGGGCTGTATTAGGACACTCTGGACATCAGGTTTCTCCCAACAATTTCTGGAATATGCAAAAAGTTCAAGTTTTCCATTTCTTCAATATCTGGGTTTTACTATTTATAAGAGTACATTATGAATTTTTTACAAGACAATCTGAAGTGTCACTGGTTTTTAACCCATAGAAAATATACTTGATTGTTTTTATATTCATTTAATAATTCCATTAGTTCACATTACAAGATAAGAATGTTTGAAGGCTAAGAGGAAGGTAAGGTGAACTGGTAAGTCCTTGTCCTTGACAGCCCTACATGCCAGAAAGAGAATGTTTACTAGCAATGTGGTATATGTATGAATGATGTATAATAAAGTAAATGCAAAGAACAATATGCCAAGTAGTAGGGGGCTCTGAAGATGGATAGTGAAATAAAGAGGGACTGGAGCAAGGGACCATTCTATGTAAGATGGCTGAAATCTTAATGAAGCCACTGTGGAATAAGCTTTACAGGAAAAGGAAGCTGCAGATATAAAGGTTCAGATGTGGGAATACGCCCAATTTCTGAATACATGTAACAGGATGAGTTTAGCTGGGATTCAGCCAAGGTAGAGCAGAGAGCAGATCAGGTCAAAAATTAAGATGCACATATAGTCCTCATTGGTCAAATGCATGGTAAAGTGTCCTCACAATTGGCGATCTATGGGTAGGGGATGGTAGGGCTGGGAAGGGGTCAGGGCCATGGACACCAAGCCCCCATCTACTATGTCTAGCAAGTTTGTCTAATGTGTCCCAGTGCCAAAGAATAGCATTCATTTTGCACAGGAAGGAATTTACACTAAGAGAGTCCGGGCACATGTTTTGCAGAACTACACAGTGAGTGAATTGGACTGTTATTTAATCCTAGATCTGTCACCTTCTCTCTATTTCATCATTCTCATCTCTGCAGTGAGACAATGCTGTTTTCTACTTCCATATGCAAAGTCATTAAACAGGGGACTCACAATGTCTCCCATTTGTCAGAGTGTTCATATGCAATAGACAATAGCCAAGCTGTGTATTTACATATATGTTTTTCAATTAGCTGAAAACACAGTTAATCTGAAAAGATGCCTATACAGGAATCCCATCAGTATGTGCAGAAATCAGCTTTTAAATATTCTTGACAAACAACATTTTGAATTTAAAAATTAGAAAATGAATTTTCTTCAGTTGACAACATCCAGGCTCCAGGAACTTTTGAGACAATGGTGCTAGTGTGTTGTTAGCAACTGTAAGTTTACAGAAAGAAAATGTTAAAGAACAACAAACTGTCAGCTTACTTTGTGAATATTTTATTTCTTCTCTTTTTCCTGTCCTCCCTTTCATAATCTTTCTTTTCATATAGGTGCATATATATTATATATATAATTATATATGTATATGTAATGCATGAATATATAACTGTTAGTAGTGTGTAAAAATGATGCAAAGAAGGGTTACGGTTACATAAGTCAGGTAAAGAGTGCATTTGCATGCCGGGTGCCAATGGCTGTTGCCAGTAATCCTGGCTACTCAGGAGGCTGAGCTCAGAGGATCATGGTACAAAGCCATCCTGGGCAGGAAAAGTCCATGAGACCCTTATCTCCAATAAACCAACAGAAAACCAGAAATGATGCTGTGGTTTAAGTGGTAGAGCACTAACCTTGAGCTGAAGAGCTGAGAGATAGTGTCCATGCCCATAGTTCAAGCCCCACTACTGACAAAAAAAAAGAGGGCATTTCCATTTGGACAATGTCACCTCTTCCCTTGCTCTCTCTCAACTTTCCCCCTCTCATCCTCAGCTACAAGTTGTATAGTTCATTTTCAGCACATTGTCAAGTGAGTACTACTGCTACATTTGTTTACCCTTTCTTTTTCTACAATGTTACTAAACATCATCTCTAAATTTTAAAGCTCCTTTTGGATAGTTCTACAATTTCATAAATCCATGCTATTTTTATACCTTTCTATTTTTTTTTCCTTTGGCATAGAAATCCCACAAACCTCCTAGCTTGGTGGATGTTTTCTGCACATTAAGCCAGATCTAAAGTAGAGCTGGCCCTCCATTTGAGCCAGTGAATGAGCTCAGCCATCTTGTGTACTCTTAATCCCTGGAGTACTGCCACTTGTAATGGTATTTTCAGGGATGACTTCACAATATAGGAAATAGATACTCAACCAGGCTTGTTATAACACCTTACAGACAGTATTTCCAATGGAAATTAATAACACTTCGTAAGTAATATTCTGAAGTTGTCCTAAGACTGATGGGCTATTTATGGGGTCCTGGTTCTATGTGAACTTTGTTTTATTCTTAGGAAAGTAATACCAGGGGGGCTGGGAAGGTGGCTCAGTGGTAGAGCGCTTGCCTTGCATGCCTGAGGCCCTGGGTTTGATTCCTCAGCACCACATAAGCAAAAAGAAAAATGTCAGTAGTGGCGCTGTGGCTCAAGTGGTAGAGCGCTAGCCTTGAGCTGAAGAGCTGAGGGACAACACCCAGGCCCAGAATTCAAGCCCCACGACCAGACCCCCCCCAAAAAAAAGAAAAAGAAAAGAAAGTAATACCAGCAAGCACTGGTGGCCCACACATGTCATCCTACCCTCTCAGAAGGCTGAGCTCTGAGGATTGTAGTTCAAAGCCAGCCCTGGCAGGAAGGCCCATGAAACCTTTATCTCCAATAGCCAGCCTCCAAACCAAAGGTGATGTTGTGACTCAAAGTGATATGGGGCTAGCCTTGAGCAAAATACCTCAGAGATAGTGCCCAGGCACTATCCAGGAAGGAAGGAAGGAAGAAGGCTGGGAAGGTGGCTCAGTGGTAGAGCGCTTTCCTTGCATGCATGAGGCCCTGGGTTTGATTCCTCAGCACCACATAAACAAAAAGGAAAACACTGGAAGTGGCGCTGTGGCTCAAGTGGTAGAGTGCTAACCTTGAGCTGAAGAGCTGAGCGATAGAGCCCAGGCCCAGAGTTCAGGCCCCACGACCGGATCAAAAAAGAAAGAGAGAGAGAGAGAGAGAGAGAGAGAGAGAGAGAGGAAAAGAAAGAGAGAGAGAGAGAGAGGAAAAGAAAGAAAGAAAGAAAGAAAGAAAGCAAACAAACAAGCAAGCAGGAAGGAAGACAGGAAGGGGGGAAGGCAGGAAAGCAGGAAGGCAGGACGGCAGGAAGGGAAAAGGAAAGAAAAGAAAAGAGAAATATTACTTACTATGTGATCTGCAGTCAAGTCTACCCACCCCTATCACTCCTGAAGAGTGCAGGTAATACGTAATATACAACTCTTTACTTTGAAAATATAGTTTTAGGTACATTATTTGATTTAATGCCAATGATTAAACTATGAATTGTTTCGTGTTCAAACACCAGCCCAATGTGCTTAGGCATGATAGTTATTGAGGACTCAGAAGTCTTCAGAGCCAAGTTACTGTTCTTTAGGAATTTATGATGACAGGGTGGTGAAGTGAACTTCAATTACTTCCAAAATTCCTTGATGTTTCAAGACTGAGAAAAGTAGAACACAAGAGCTCTATTTCTTTTAAGAGCTAGCCCTCTATTGAGGTAGATTTTAGCATCCAAAAGAGAGACAAGACCCAAACTTTGTGTTTGAGCTCCCCTGGTCTTCTTTGAGCCTCCCATGTTGTATCATTCTTCATTATCATTTTAAAGTGACAACCCCAAGTTTTAGAAATGATAATCTTTTAAGTCAAGTATTCTCCCAGGAGGGAAGAGATCATTCTCCCTGAGATTAAACAGGCAAAGCTTTCTGATAAAGATTGTACCCTCAACAGCCCTTAATATTTAATACCAGTATCATAGAGGTATTGACCTGAGAATGAACAATAAATTATAAAAACGCCCAGAAGCTCATGTCCAATGAATCAGAGCAATTGATTTCCTTTTTAAACATGAGCTTGCCACGGGAAGTGTTTTCATGTGGCAGAAACAGTGCCAAGAAGCTTAAATTTGGAATGGATTGGACATGTAAGACAAATTACAGGGCAAGGTTCTATTTATGGAGAATATAAAAAGCAAGTATATAGAGAGGTGGGGGACAGAGGGTGACTTATTGAAATACAGTGACACATGAGGGCACATTTATATATATATATATATATATATATACATATATATATATATATATATCATACACAAAAAATGCCACAAAGGAACCACAATTTATACAGTCTCTCCAAAGTCTAGATATTAAATATCTATGATATTTTGTGACATCTCTTCATTATGGTTTAATATGAAACCTGTCAGCCCTCTCCATCGGAGACAACCCTTCAGTGGATTATTATGGGATTCAGTAGTGTCAAACCACTATCCTAGCAGCCTGCAAGGAATGGTAGCATTTACTGCATACATCTCTATGGAACCCCATGCTGATTTAAAGACACAGCGTTCACTTTGAATAAAGCACCAATTACTGAAAGAAAGTAGGCACCAAAAATAGAATAGGTATCTGAAGGCAGGGCAACCTTAAAGTGATGAATGATTAGGAGTAGATTTAATATGGTACCCTTGGTTGCAACATAAAATAATTTGTCAGCCACTAGTAATATGAAGGTATGGAGAGCAATTGCTCATATCCATCTCTCTTTTCATTAATTACTAAAATGAATTATGACCCTTTCCTTGTTCATCATCTTTTGTGAGAAGAATGTTTATTCATAGTGTTATGTCTTTTTTTTACTGATATTTTGAATAAAATGCATTAAGAGGAATGCATTATATTCAATATTGGTTTCCTCTGATGCTTGTATTTTTTGAGGCACTTCACTTTATATAACTATATAGCCCAGGCTGGTCTGAAACACATTTAGTTCTCAAACTTATAATTATCCTCTTAATTTGTGCTATGTGCCTTTCTCTTTGATCCATTTTTATCAACATTTAATATCTATGCCACCTTTAGAATATGAATTATTATTCTGGGCACACACATGCATGTGCATACGCATTCATACACACCATTCTTCTACCTTACTGGATTGCATGATTTCATTTTATGGATTTTAAAACCAGGACACAAACGAGAAAGGATTTCCTAAGGCCAGATACAATTTTAATAACATGACAAGAGCAAAAATATCCAAATTAAATATAAAATGTCTCCTAATCTGCTTTCTTCTTCAGCTAGCTCTCGCAAGTGATTATACTTTTCCCATGTCTTCTAGAGTATTTATTGTGCTTTTCTACTTACAGATTAGTGATTATCCTTTTCTCTTATGAAAGAACACCTAACATGAGATAGAACCCCCAAAAGATTAAGTGCTGTGTAATACACTATGCAAATTTCCTTGGTCAAAGCACCACAGACTGAAGATATTAATCTTATTCTTCAGCATTCCTTATTTCTATGCTGGAACTTCTTGGCCTGGGAATCACTAGGCTTCTTCCTCTGATGGCTATTGTTACTGCTTTGTAGATTACTGTCTGCCATTCCAGAGGAAATAAAGCACGAAGCAAGACATACATGGTGATCATGGCTTAGTTACATTGCCTGTGTATATAGTTAAGAAAGCAAAGAGGTATGAATATTATTTCCCTTCACTTTCCCCCTTTTCAAATCTAGTCCCAGATATTTTTCATGCTCTTTTATAATATTACTACATTCTTCTTTTCCATTTTTCCCCTGTAACTAACATTGTAACCTATTTGTTTCCTTCATGCCACAAGTCCTGAGAGATTCCCTTATCACTTAAAATTTCCCTTACCTGCAACTGGATTTGTACATTCATGGTACACAATACATCTCTACTGTAATACAACATTTCCCAGCTCACATCTCTACTTAGTTATTATTGATGGTTTCCTAAATTTGAACTCACCCTAAAAGCATAAGCTAAAATTTAAAGGGTCTCTCAAGTTAGACCTAACTGATTTCTTCCAATATTGCTCCTTAATAGTCCCTACAATAAATCCCTACTATAAATAAATAGGACAGACATTGGTTATTCCACAATGAGGTCAACTTCTAATGCTAATTACCTCACAGTCTTCCTCCTCCATTCTTGTTCTCTCTGTTGTAATCTTCCTTGAAGAGCCTAGAGTTTGCATTTCTTTCTGAACTCACCTCCTCTTCTGAATTCCTGCCCAGTCTCTGCCTTGATATGTAGACTCAGATATGCAATTCTTGTTTAATGTCCATCCCCAAATTAGCCAGCTAAAGTTCCACCATCTATGCACTCTTTTGTTCTGATTTATCTGTTTAGTTTCCTGTCCTGTCTCAAGAAGTAATACCATACATATAAGGGTCCCATACATGATTAATACACAGGTCATATTGCTCCACAGATTTCTTCATTTTTCCTGTTTATTGCTTAATAGGGTAGTTGCAAAACTCACTATCACTTAGAGAATTACAGTCGTTTCTTAAATGTCTCTCCTCAGTGAACAGGTTTTTCACTACAAAACCAATAAAGGAAGAAAGTTTTAATCAGACCCTGTCCCATATCTGCTTGGAGCTGTCCACCCTTAAGTCTGTGACATAAAAGATACAGCATGAAATATCTCACCCAATCTTGGGTCACTTTCCCCATGACACATAAGCTCCAACCATGTTGGCCAAGAGGCCTTTATGAATGGCTGAATAAAACAGGTTTCATTTGTTTTCTTCATGGCATTTACAATGTCTAATCACTACTATGTCTAAATACTACAATGTCTAATTCTTCTCTTGCTTGATATCTTTACAGAAAGGGAAACCATGTGTTACTAGCCTAGAACATAAGCCAATGACATCATGCATGGTTGCAGTTTAAGACCAGCCTGGGAAAAAGTTAGCATCTCAATCAATAAAAAAGTACATGTTGTGTGTATGCCTTTTATCCAGGCTATACAGGGAGAATAAATAGGACTGTGATGTATCCCTGGACAAAAATATGAGAGCCAATTCAAACAATAACTAATTCAAAATGGACTAAGAAGCTTTCTGCCTAGTAAGTGTGACATTTGAGTCCAAATTCCAGTATTAACAACAAGAAGATAGACTTTCCTTGTCAAATTGGGAATATACAATGAGTTGAGAGGAAGAGGAAACCTCTGTTGGGAAACAGCTTATTACTCCTGGAATAAAATCTGGATGATGGTTAGGAATTCTGACTATGACTTCAGTAAAGCCCTGCCAAAGAGAACAATACAGCTATGTAAGATGATTGAGCTCACCATGTAAACATTGGTACAAATGAATGTGGAATTTAGTGTATTTTAAGAAAGCCAGAACTTCTGTCCTCTAGCTTCTGTGCAAAGATCTCGAGGCCAAACCTTGAAGACCTGACCTTGATCTTGATGGTCAGGAAGTTGTCTGACCCTGAAGGAAAATGAGATGTTTCTGATGACCCAATACAGAATATATCTTTGGAGAGGAGCCATGAGAAGAACATAAATGATAGAAGGAAGAAGAGACTGTCTTTCAGAGATGTCTCCATGAGTAAGAGAAGCAAAAAAGATCCAGAAACACACACCAATTAAGGAGAAGGTGCCTAAGTTTCCTCCTTGTTTGATTTTTCCTTTTCATATGTTAGGAAGAGAAGAGCTCGCGCTGAGTGGTTCCACTAAACTGTGTCTTAAAAGTAAATAGTTTATAGTCACAACTTGAGAATATGAATACACTGGAGATGAGAAAGCTGTCACTGTGAGAGAATATGTTCCATATGTCAGGTCCATCCCTCTCCATATATGAAGTGGTGTCCTCTGAGTAAACAGCTCTAGTTAACCCTGCAGTATTCAGTTAACCACCAACTACTCATAGCTGACCATCCACTACTTATTAGGAGGTCTTGTCCATGTTGAAAGACTTGGTGGAATTTGCTATTTCTCCTAACCTTCTCTTGAGGTATGTTTCAGAAGAATGCTTACTTATTGAATCTGTTTGTAGTAACATTCTACCTCTTTTTATGAATGAAAAGCATCTTTAGTTAATCCTAGATTTTCTAAGTTAATGGTTAAGTCTTAAGATCTCAAGAGTTGACAACTAAGGTGAAATCAATTTTTCACTTTGCATAAATCACTTTTCATAAATTATGATTCTACTTTCATGGCATCTTACTTGTGGTTTTTGGAAATAATTATGTAATTTAATAATAAGTAAGCCCAGAGAACTGAATCAAAGTATATAGAGTAAGAGAGATTATTCATTTGAAGACTATTAATATTGGAAATAATTTCCAGTTGTATTCTTATTAATTTTTTTACGTTCACTTTCTTAATTTAATTTTGTTGTCAAGTTGATGTACAGAGGAGTTACAGTTACATAAATAAGGTAGTGAGTACATTTCTTGTCAAACATTGTTACTCCCTCCCTCATTTTTCTCCCACTTCCCCTCCCTCCCAATGCTCCACCCCCTCCAAGTTGTAAAGTCCATTTCCAACATGTTGTCTTGTTAACCCTGTTGACATTGGTTCACCCTTTGTCCTTTGTCTCACCACTTTGTTGTTCCCCTTCTATTCCCTAATTCAGGCAAACCTATATACAATATACAGGGTACCAAAATCAAAATAGTGACAAGGGATAAACCATAGGGAGAAAAAAAAACTGCAAGAAAAAAAAGAAATAACTTCACATAGTACATTAAAAGCAACAACAAAGATAAACCTCTTGCTTCCATATCTTGGAGTTCATTTCAATTAACATCATCTTGTATGGTCAAGTCTTATCATTTCCTTACAAGTTGGGTGATGTCATTCTTTCTGATAGAAGCATAGAATTCCATTGTGTAAATATACCACATTTTTTTGATTCATTCATCTACTGAAGCACATCTGGGTTGGTTGCATAACTTAGCTATGGTAAATAATGCTGTGCTAGGGGACTGGGAAGGTGGCTCAGTGGTAGAGTGTTTGCCTTGCATGCATGAGGCCCTAGGTTCGATTCCTCAGCATCACATAAGCAGAACAAGCCTGAAGTGGCACTGTGGCTCAAATGGTAGAGTGCTTACCTTGAGCTCAAGAGCTTAAGGACAGCACCCAAGCTCAGAGTTCAGGCCCCACGATTGACAAAAAAAAGAAAAGAAAAGAAAAATGCTGTAATAAACATAGTTGTGCTGGTAGCTTATATGCTGGTAGTATGGCCTTATCTGTAGGATCATTTGGATAAATGCCCAGAAGTGGGATTGCTGGGTCATAGGGGAGCTCTATGTGGAGTCTTTTGAGGAATCTCCATACTACTTTCCAAGGTGGCTGAACAAGTTTACACTCCCACCAACAATGTAGTAGGGTTCCCTTTTGGCCACATCCCCACCAGCATCTGTGGTTATTAGATTTCTTGATAATGGCCATTCTAACTAGGGTGAGGTGGAATCTCAATGTTGTTTTGATTTGCATTTTTTAGTTTAAAATTATTGGGAAGGTGATATACAGAGGGGTTAAAATTACATATGTAAAACAATGAGTACATTTCTTGTCAAACTTGTTACCCCTTCCTTCATTTTTCTCCCACTTTTCCTCTACCCCAACCATTCACCAAGTTGTAAAGTTCATTTCCAACATTTTTTCTTATAAGTATTGCTGTTGCACTGGTTCCCCCTTTGTCCTTTGTCTCACCATTTTGTTGTTCCCCTGCCCTTCCCTAATTCAGATAGATGTATATACAATACCCAAGGTACCAAAATCAAATCAGTGACCACAAGGGATAAACCATAGGAAAAAAACCTACTAAACTAAAAAGAAATCACATCATGCATTAAAAACAACAGCAAAGATAAATCTCTTGTTTCTATATCTTGGGGTTCATTTTGCTTAGCATCAACTTATATGATCATATGTACATAGCTATTGAGCTATTCTGCTCATCTGCTTATGGCCAGAGATGTTGAGCATTGATTCATGTGTCTATTGGCCATTCTTATTTCCTATTCAGAGAAGTCTCTCTTTAAGTCTTTAGCACACTTATAATCAGGCGGTTGTTTCTTTGAGAATTTGTTGTTGGGGAATTTAATTTTTTGATCTAAGTATATTTTAGATACCAAATCCTTGTCTGTTGTATGGCTAGTGAAAAACTTCTCCCAATCTGTGGGTTTTCTATTGATTTTGCTAGCTATGTCCTTTGCCATGCAGAAGCTCTGCAATTTCATGTAATTCCATTTGTCCAAACTTTCTTTGAATTGTGTGTCTCTGGGTTTTTATTAGGAAGGTTTCAACATGTGCCAAGGAGCTCTAGAGTTTCTCCTATTCCTTCCTGTAATGTTTTCAGGGGTCTGCTTTTTCCTCAAGGTCTTTGATCCATTTGGAATTGATTCTGGTGCAGGGTGATATATAATGATCTAACTTTAGTTTTCTATAGGTGTTTAATCAATTTTGCCAGCACCATTTACTGAAGAGGCTGTCTTTCTTTTTTTTACCTCCTTTATCAAAGATTAGGTGGGTATAGGCCTGTGGGTTCATTTCTGGGTCTTCAGTTCTATTCCATCGGTCCTCATGCCTGTTCTTGTGTGTGTCAGCACCAAGCTGTTTTTATTACTATAGCTTTGTAATAGAGTTTGAAATTTGATATTTATATTTCTCAAGCACTGTTCTTTCTGGCAAGGAATTTTTTTGCTATTTGGAGTCTTTTATTGTTACCTGTGAATTTTTTGATTGCTTCCTCTATTTCATTAAGAATGATGTTGAGATATTGATAGGTATTGCATTGAATTTGTTCATTGCCTTTAGCAGTATTGCCATTTTTCATGATGTTAATAGGATCTCTAATACACCTAAATGACTGAATACTTAAGCTTAAATATTTATATACCTATTAATCCATGAATTATTGTATACACATTTCTAAAGATGTTAGAAATGATATTCTGGACCATAAACTGGTCAAAAGAAAAACAATGAAAGTTAGTTATAATGGATTATTTGTTGCAAAGAGATATTTTGCAAAGTGTGCTGTGTATGTTTCTTCATTCATTGTGTCTGTGGTCATCAATGTGAACCCTTCCTTGCCTTACTTACTGGTTCATTAGGAATTAATTACATTTGATATCAAGTAAATAAATGCATACATAACATTAAGTGTATGGTTTTTGTGGATGAGTCAGAAAAAACAAGTGTGGCACAAAGCAGTTAAATCATTTGTATAAACATATCCATCTCCTCAGCTCAGAGCTATAACTGAGTCTTCAGAAATCTGAAATAGTGTCTTTTGCGCCAAAAGTATTTCATCATTTGAGACTTCTAACTTGATAATGTACACATGAGCACAAGCATACACACACACACACACACACACACACACACACACACACACCCCTTAAGTGCTACAAGCATTGCTTTGGGTTACTCTGTCAGCAAGCAAGAGCTCTACCTGAGTTTGTCAGTTTTGTACATGATGTTATTTTCCACATGAACAAACTCACCTTTGATTCTTCCACATCTAGAAAGATGCAGTGCAGAGACCTTTTGCTTCTGGTTTTCCAGACTATTTCCAAGAGAACAGATGATTAGTAATTTGCATGTTTCTATGCTCAAATGAGTTGGAGACCTTCAGCATGGGCTGGGGTATTCTGTTTGCTATCTTGCTGTTTCCTGTATTGCTTACTGCTGCTGTTCTGCTCTCTGCTTTGAGAGGGCAGATGTATGAGAACCACTCTCATGCCTTCTCTACTCCTACTCATCCTTCTGATACAGTTTGCTATAAGAACCTAACCCTCCCCCACAGTATAACCCCTGCTTTCACTATATTTGATGTCAGTATAACTTGTGGAGGAGATGGGGAAAAACCAGTTGTTTAAGGATACAGGTGGATCTGATGCAACAATGAGAAGTACAAGTTGTCATGTCCAAAACGAGCTTTACAATGTCGGTGGGGAGGGGGAAGGGGGTGCGGGGGAGGGGGGAAGGAGAAGGATTGGGATGGGGGGGAGGGGGAAGGCTGGGAAGGGATGGGAAGGGTAAACAAAGGAGGAGGCTGCAATGCTTGGTAAGAAATGTACGCATTATCCTGCCCATGCAATTGTAACCCCTCTGTACAGTTTGTTCACAAATAAAATAAAATTAAATTAAAAAAAAAAAGAACCTAACCAAGGCAAAAGGGCTCCTCACTGTATAGGGAGGGCGAATCACCACAGCTGGCTGCATTATGAGGGTTATGAACCTATACCCCTTATATTTGCCTCATTGCCGGCCCATGTCTTTATGAATACTCCCATAAGCCTTCCATGAAGGATCATAGTAATTTCCATTATCCCATTCCTAATGGGATCATAATGTATACAACATATTAATGCTACTATGCCTTGGAGGTATTTCAGTAGAATAAAATAATCTTTAAGTCTGGACTTTGTTCATATTACTCATAATCATTTGAACAGATCACTTAGCTGTATTTTTCAAAAGTAATCTAAAGCGCTAGATCCAGGAAGATTGAATGGAGTCATTGATGTTTATATAAAGCACCTGACACTTAGGAATTATTTTTCCTATAAAAATACTAATGCTGATTGAAGAGCACTGTTTTCCTTCTCAAATGTCAAATGCCACGCAACTTAAATGCTGTGTGCTTCTTCCTTAACATGTCCACATGTGACCCAACCTCCGTGTCACAGATTCTCTTACATTTGTCCTTGATGACAAATTTAAGACATTATCAGAATTGCATTTATTAGCTAAATCACGAATGTTGCAAATACTTGGATTTCTTGCCATCCAGGAGGAGGAGATGATGACAGAACTGCAGTGAGCGTGGAAATAAGCAATAGTAAATTTAGGATTTTCCTGTTTATTTTTTACTGGGACATCCTTTATCCTCAAAATAGCAGAGATCATTTAGCTTGCTCAATAAATTAGTCAGTGCTATTTTGGGGAGAAAAATAGAAATAGAAACTTGCCTAGAAGTTTCATCTCCCATTCATTTTTAGAATTCTATTTTTATATGCAACACTTAATTCACATTGGTATTCATGGGCAATAATGATTGAAATGATTTTTTTCAGATGTTGAGAAGAAATTCCAATCTAGATGATTTAAAAGCCCTATATTTAGATATCTTTACACACACACACACACACCACATGCATGCATACTTGCACACAGAGACAGAGCCTGACAGAGACAGGAAGAAACAGAGAGAGTGGTATTGAGCAGCCTCTCTATACCAGAGGCCATATTTGATGTGGATGCATGCAGGTTTGCATGGACATACAGATAGAGATGAAGTTGTGTTTTTCTGTTGTGATTTTTAAAAATCTTAATGTCCTTGCCATTGGAAAACCTGAGCCATTGGGGCACCTACTTTTCCTTTGTTAACTATGGGAAATAAATAAAGCATTGAACATTTGATGATGAGATAAAACTAGAATATTAAAGAAGGGAAAAAGGAGTAAGTTATAGCAGAGGAATGTGAAGTATGCAAAGTTGAAATGGTATACACACTTAAAAGAAAGGTTAAAAAAAACTAGATTCTTTTAAAGTCAACCACAACTAGGACACACATCTTTGATTCTTGTAGCATTCCTCCAGTGAAATAACCAGGGCTTCTAGGAAAATGGCAGAGTCAAGGGTTGGGACAGAAAACTCACTGAGATAACCTGGAGTGCATTATAGTGTTGGTACATTGTAGAACATTAGGCAATACTATTTAAAAAAAAAAAAAAAGAACAGTGAAGACTGAGGATTGTAATCCTGGTCACTTAGGACACAGAGAGATCAGGAGGTCATGGTTTAAGAAAACCATGTTAGTTAGTGAGACCCCATCTCAATCAATAAGCTAGTTGAGTCATCAATGTGAGAAACATAGTTTAAAAGACTGCAGTCTGAGAGTGGCTCTGAATAAAAAGTCCAGACCCTATCTGAAAAATAACTAAAGTAAACAGGGCTAGCGTATGACTCAAGTGACAAAGTGCCAGCCAAGAAAGCATGAGGGCCTGAGTTGAAATCCTAGGAGCACCAAAAAAAAAAGATCAAAGATACAGCTGAACAAGCTCCTAATAGATAAAATTGTAATAATCTGAACAACAAAAAGTGGTATTTTATTCTCTCAATTAAAAACCAATATCAATAAATGATAACTGTTAGAAATAAGTGATTATATAAACAAGAATCCCTAATGACTAGTGTAGAAACAGTGCTTGCAAGTGACAGTAATGTGGCTATGAGTAATAATCTTCATCCAAGAAGTTCAAATAAATCCAGAAGGAAGAAACTCACCTCACTAAGGGGATCAAAGTTAATATCTCTAGACAGGTCCCTTTGGTAGAGACTCAATATGACCTGACAAGAAGGGCATTTCCTTCTTCCCCACCTGCAATTCCAGTCAAAAGATGAAATAAGTATTAGACAACTCTTCCCTGGAAGACATTCTACCAAATACCTGACTAAGCATACCTCAAAACTGTCATCAGTAACAAGGAAAGTCTGAGAAACTGTCACAGGCTGAGGGGTCAAAGGAGATATCAGGACTCCGTGTCACACAGTGCCTCACCAGGATCCGAAAAGAGAATTCAGTAAACATTGAAGAAATCTGGATAAAGTATGGACTTTAATATTTATGGCATTATTTACAACAGTGTGCCATCTTACTGCATCTCTCTCATGTGAGAGAGAGGAGTTGTATGTGGAGAACTAACTACTAATTTCACATTTTTTCTACAAATCTGAATCTATTCTAAAGTATTTTAAAATCAACCATGATCCTATCATTTTAATAGAGATGCCAACTTCTTATTTCAATTAATCTTCTAATCATTGCCCTTTTCTAAATAAAGATACGAGGATGATTAATGTCCTCATTTTGATACCAACTAGTACCTATGGCCTTTGGGTGATGATTCACCTAGACAATTGGCCCTATCCATCTGTTTTCCCCAATTTATCAGTACTGCATTTTCCCACTAATAATAGATCACTTGACCACCCTGCTCATAAAGTCCCTGTTATATTATTTCTGACCTGACAAGTTGCCCACCCAGAAATATATAAACTGAAGGTGCCTTAGCCCATGATAGTCAGGCTGAGCATCTTGGAGACACTTCTAATCCCCCAACCTAAAAAATAAATAAAGTACAATGGAGTTGCTACAGCTTTGAAGAGGACAAAGAGCAGCAACAACCATATGTTCCACTTTATATATCCCTGTCTTCCCACATGTAGCTGTTGGCCTGTTTCTGGCTTCCTCAAGTGGGCATCAGAGACTGTTCTTCCAATCTTTGGAAAAACTTATCATGGAAATGGGGCTGGAGCTGGTCAATGACATAACCAACCCTCAGTGTCTGTCACTGAGTATGGCATTGTGCTACCAGGATTGCTTTAGGTCTAACTCCCAGGCATTATTACAGTAAGATGTATCCATCTGCATTTTAATGCTGAGTTTTATGCTTATCAAATACTTTACTATAGCCCTGTACTGGAGTAAAGAGGTTGAAAGAACCACAGAACTATGAAGCTCACTTATCTGATAACTACCTAAGTATCAGAATAAAGGCATTTTTACACCAACTTGGAGAAAAAAATTATTTTTCATGAATTTACATTTACTTTTTAGTTTAATAGAGATATCTCATTAAAGGCACCAATTACACTAGACTTGTGAAACTATTTCTGAAGTTGAAGCATAAATTAAAGAGATAAGAAAATCCTATTAAGGATTCAGAATAAACTACTTGTTAGTGTTCTTCAGGATATGCATAGAGGTCAGCTCATTACATACAGCTTACATATGAAGAGCTGGGATCTACACACATTATTCTGGCCTGGGATCTTTGCTCTGCCAGTTCTGTGCCTTTATGCCTTTGACTAATGTTTCTACATTTCTTTTGTTGTTGTTGGTCGTGGGGCTTGAACTCGGCTTGGGCACCGTCCCTCAGCTCGTCAGCTTAAGGCCAGCGCTCTACCTCTTGAGCCACAGTGCCACTTCCGTTTTTCTAGTGGTTTATTGGAGATAACAGTCTCACGGACTTTCCTGCCCAGGCTGGCTTTGAACCCTGATCCTCAGATCTCAGCCTCCTGAGTAGCAGGAAATACAGGCGTGAGCCCCTGGCGCCCAGCTGTTTCTACATTTCTGTGCCTTTATTTCATCATCTGTAAAACTGCGGATAAAAATGCTAGCTCCCTTTGGTATAGTATGGCTCAAACCAGTGTGTGTACAGCTCCTATGAGAATGCTGACACACATTAAATATCTAGTAAACATCAGCTGTTGGTATCACTAAGTTAGTAGTACAGGAGAGCAGTGCATGTGAATTAAGCCAGTGTGCAGTATCGTTGACTATACTACATATACTTTATCTTTTTGTTCTGTCTCCAATCTTAAATGCTGTCATCCAATTGTCTGGAAATAGGAGACCACTTCCTGCCTATGTAGTTAATGCTTTCTTTCTGTGTTCCATCTGCATTTTCTTTCACAGATGAAATGCTAGTCGTAGAACTCATCTATTAGGTATGGCTATAAAGTAGACTGACTTAAATTATGCATTTTACTTCCTAGGTAGAAATGTAAACTCAGCAAACCTTGCTAGCCTCTTCGTCACATGTTGATGAAGATTCTGATTTGAGTACCTAACTGTGTATGGTAGTTTTTATATTGTTTCAAAAATTATGAGTCTACAACTCCAGTATTAAACTTTGCTAATTAATAGTCTTTTCTATTAACACACCTGTTTGCTGATAACATGAACATATGAGATTGAGGTTGTTTCATTTGTGAGGACAGATACCTATAGGTCTTGGTAGTGTTCTGAGAACGTTAAAAAATCCACTTTTGCTGGATGCTGGTGACACATGCCTAAAGTCCTAGCTACTCAAGATGCTGAGCTCTTGGGCTGGGAAGGTGACTCCGTGATTGAGTGCTTGCCTTGCATGCATGAGGGCCTGGGTTTGATTCCTCAGCACCACATAAACAGAAAAAGCCAGAAATGGCGCTGTGGCTCTAGTGGTAGAGTGCTAGTCTTGAGCTGAAGAGCTGGGGGACAGTGCCCAGGCCCAGAGTTCAGGCCCCACAACCGACCGAAAAAAAAACAACAAAAAAAAACTGACTGCTTAAAAGAAAAGAGAGAGAGTCTGAGATCTGAAGATCACAGTTCAAAGCCAGCTCAGGCATGAAAATCTGTGAAACTCATCACTAATTAACCACCAAAAAAGCAAGAAGTGGAGCTGTGGCTCAAATGGTAGAGCATAAGTCTTGAGCCAAAAAGCCAATGGAAAGTACCCAGGCCCTTATTTCAAACCCCAGTACTGGCATGAGCATGTGCACACATACATACACACACACACACACACACACACATCAAAACACACAAACACAGAGATCCACTTAATCACTATATAATTAATTCAAACTTAATAGTTAATTATTTTTAATGTGGGTTTTGTGTTCTTACCATTGATATTAGGTAAGTACATAGGCAACATTTTTCAGACATATCAGGAAAGGGACTTGGAGTAGGCAGAGTAAACAGTAAGTCCTTTGTTGCAAAGGTGGCAATGTTCTCTGCTTTATTTATTGTTTCACAAGTTTACCTTACATTTCCTTGTACTGAATAGTTTTTGTTAAATGGTACAATTGTATTTCTATCTCCTACCCAGGTTAATGTTGAAATAAGATGAGGAATTATCAAGTAAATATGAGATTAGTCCTGTTATTTCCATGTGTTCTATATTTTGAATAAAGACTTACTGGGAAATTCCTACCTGGGAGTAGGAGTGTTAATATTCTCATCACTTCCAAAGAATGCACCCAAATCCTTCACAGAACTGAGGTTTTAACTTCTATAAATGCCTCATGTTATGTTCCACAAGGAAGAGATTTCTAATGGGCCTTTAGGTTATATAGACTCTTATAATAAGACTCTTGAGAGTCTCATTAAGGAGAAAACATAAAATTATGAATATAAGCCAGCTAAAAAATCAAAAGAATTCTATAACAAATTTTAAATTTATGAATGCTGGAAAATATCCACCATGACAAAACATCCAGAGAATGCAAATGATTGTTATCTACAAAATACCATGCATAGTTTTTCTTTCCTTAATGGGTTGTATTCTCTTTGGTCGTGTCTTTATTTGACAATTGTTTTGTGAGAGCACTTTCTACAAAAAGAATACAAAAACAATCCAATCTTTCCTTAAGCCACCATCCACTAAGTCTAAGCTAAATGTGTTTACCAAACAATTTCCTCTTTACCTGGAGAGCAAAATGCCAATCCCCAATTCACTTACCTGTGCCAAAGGAAAAGTATAACAATGAGTGAATTGGAAGATGGGAGAGACAGTTAATAGACTGTGGCTAAAATATGTGAGCATGTGGGCGTGTTGATGGAGCTCCTTCAGGACCTTGGAAAAGGCACATGTAATTGAAAGACCTTGAAGCTTAAGTGTTACTGCCTTTCTGAGGGTGGAAGCAATGACTCTCATTGGCCCTTCCTCATACCAAAAGCTACACATGTTATCCAGGGTTTTCCTCCCTCAATGACTCTTCACAGGGGTGACTTTACTAAGCTAAGGGCAAGATGAAATTACTGTTATCACACACAAAAAGGACTGGAGCCAATATTTGTAATGTTTCTCATGTTTATCTTTACACTAGCTATTTAACCTAAGTCTGGTGTGTACTACATATTCGGTTCAATTACTAGTGTATCCATGGGAAAATTGTGAAAATATTTATGAATTATTTATTCTCATGCGTCAGACAGGTTGAGTCTATCTAACCTGCTGTGTTCTGATTAGAAACTAGTGACCTCGAACTTGACAAAACTTTTCATCTCTAGCAAGTGCCATTGAATTTCATGTCTTGTATTTTATATGAGACAGAATCATTCAACACATTAATACAGAAATCACTCTAAGCCTTAAAATATTTTACCCCATAGGAACCCATTAGAATTAAACTATAAGAAAAGGAATAAATAATTGATGTTTGACTTTTCTTTCATGATTGGGAAGCTGCTGATTTTCTGGACCTCAAAATATCTCATAACTAACACTACTGTTGTGCACAAAAAGGTCCATGATTGTAGTTTCCCACAGCACACATCCTACTACTGACTAGTATATTATTGGGTTTGTAATATAAACTACCAAGTGAACACATTTCAAATTCTGATTGGACTGTTGGTAGTGGTGTCAATTTTAAGTGAATAACTCAAATTCTAAAGTCCATAAGAATAATTAAGACTAAAAAAGATATCTAACACAACTGACACATTATGAATACCTGAAAAAAATGCTGTCTCTTCTATGCTTTCCTTCTTATTTCCTTTCCAATGGAGCACATATCTTCAGTCATAAATCACTTCCTTCATATGACAAATACTTGGACTCATCTACTATGTATCAGGACAGTGGCCAAGTAGGAAAGATTGACAGACTGACAAAGACCACAGTGCTCTATCCCCAAATCTCCATCCCTGCAGCTTGTAGGAGCACAGGCCAGAAAAAATAAGCAAGGGTGTAGCAATCCAGGGAGTGTTCAGAATGTTCAGAATGAGCTGAACCATCCATTCTTGTCTGCTACATGACTGAAATCTGTTTTGCATTTGATCTTCAAGAGTCCCTTTTCAGGCAAAAACACTTCACCCATTTCTATTTCAGTATATTCATCTACTATTGCTATTACCTGAGCTGTTGTGAGTTCTACCACTTGCATTTTCCATAATGGGGAGGCATTGGTGTATTTCTGTGCCCTCCTGTACATCATCTGACATGCAGGAACATCAGATCAGTGACTTCACAACATTTTCAATTGGGCTTCCACTTGATGAAAAATAAATGAGTTAGTTAACCAATCAACCTAATGTAAATATAATTAGCTGTGTATATGTTTTTATTAATTTTGTTAATGTATGGTATATTACTGTGAAGAATAAAATTTTAAGAGCAATTGATTCAACTAGATAATTCTACCATTATATTATATATAGCTCCCAAAAAACTGTATTTTATAGAATTGCTTAATAAAAATACAAAGGCTTAAATGTTCACAATTAAAATCACCCCCCAAAAATAGAACAATTTGAAAAGATGGCATAATAGGAAAGATAACAATCTATACAAATATTAGTAGTTAAATGTCAAGGGTGTTGGCAGCATTTGGAATCTCATCGAAGGTAATGGGGGACATGTGACTACAGCATAGTAACTTGATCACCAGCCTTCAGGTAAGGCCTTCTCGTTAGTGCCTTACTTTATATGTCATAAGAAGCCTGAGATATGACACACTTCTGGTTCTACTTAAGAGCTATCCAAGTTCCTGAGTTCAAGCTCTGGAATTTACACACACACACACACACACATTTGGATTTATAATTGTGAAAACAAGATAACCTACAGAATATGCAATCCCAGAAATGGATAACTACATTATCAAAAGTCAACTTAGTTGATGCTTCAGCATTTTATACCCACACTTTAATATCCAAATGTTTTAAGAAATAATTCTATTTTTTAAGTTACATGAGAAGAGGGAATGCTTTCATAATGAAAGGAAAGCATCTATATCTTCATAATGTCAACCAGAATTATCCTTATGCCTAATGTCTATTATTTCAAGTGATGGTTGTACTCAAAGATGATTATTTTATTCCCTTTAATTTTCAGTTGTAAATATTTATAGACAGATGTGAATGTGTAGTTCTGATATTTTGAAAAGACAAAATTGAACTATTTTGTGTTAAGGGTCAAGTACAGTGTGTGAGTGGAATTTCAATAAAGACTTCAGGAACATTATATAGTTACAATAGTTGTACATCACATATTTTACATGATATAAGGCAGAGTTAGCCAATTTTTCCAAGTTACAATTAACATCAATAGTTATTAGTTCCATTCTCTTGAAAATGAAGAAAACTGCCAGGCTCCACATCTCATGCCTATAATCCCAGCTACTCAGAATATAGAGGTCAAGAGAATCATGGTTTGGTTTAAGGCCAGCCTAGTTAGTGAGACCCCATCTCAATAAATAAACTTGTCGAGATGGTGCACTGAGCTACATGGAAGATGAAAAAAAAAGAGGATTGCAACCTAAGGCCAACTATAGGCAAAAATACACAGCCCTATTTTAAAAATAAATAATGCAAAGAGGACTGAGGACCTGGACACGTGGTAGAATTCTTGCCTATCAAGAGCAATGACCTACATTCAAATCCAGTGCACTGATGAAGAAAAAAGAGAGAAGAAAAATCCTATGAAAGGAGGGGAATTAAGGAAGGGGTCACAATGTTCATACAAGAATGTGCACATCGCCCTACTTATGTAACTGTAACCTCTCTGCACATCACCTTTAAAATAAAATTTAAAACAATAAAAAGATCTAATAGTAATTAATGTTTATTAATAAGTGAAAGTTCACTCAAACCCAGATAACGTTTTCAGCCAATCTTCAAGTGGCATTAAAATTACACATAAAAATCATCCAACAGTCTCTTCGTAGCATCTGACTGTGAAAATAGCATGTCATTTTGTTGTTTCTGATATTGCATAGCCCATTTTTTAATTGGAAAAGTCCAAAGTACTTAGCACTGAGCAGCTCACTATTCTTGAAGCCCTCCTGCTTTTATCCCTCAAGAAGTTAATAAAAATAGTGCTTTTCAACTGCTTTCCTCTCTGTTCATTTCTTTCACATTGTGTCTATTTTCTCTGCAACCTTGCAATTTTTCTCCTTTGGCCAAGCTGTATGATTGAAGGTGTCACAACTGCAAAGGCATTGAGGAGCTAGGTGAAAATGTGGGATAAAATCTGATAGGGCAATCAGTCTCCACCAAGCATGAGCCACATGAGATTGTAGAATGCGCAAAGGAGCTGGACCTTTCCTATCTGGTTCATATAGATGAAATTCCAATATTGTGACCTTATTCAATACATTTTTTTCAGTACAGTATAGTCAGTAATGTCATGTTCCATGAACATATCAGTTTTAGTATGTGAATTGGGATTTATTTCCATTAAATTAAATGAAATACAATTTCTTTCTATACAACATATTGTCTACTATGACATGTCCTAGAGATTTATAACAACTATAGAGATTTATAACAACTATATGGCTATGAGATTTATAACAACTATATGGCTATGACCAGCTGTTGTTTACACAAATTCAGGTGACATCGACCTAGCAAAATGTTACATTACAGACCAAATTAAGGAAATTAACAAGTTGTTCTTACATTGTGATAAAATATGAATTTCTAGTGCAACCATTATTTCTATCTTCTTAATAATACCAGGTCATTCTGTAAATGAAATTAGGCTTCCCATCTTGTGATCTATGAATATTGTATATGAATAAATATCTATGAATAAAATGAATATTTTAATATATAAAATGTTACTTCTGTAGAAGCTATTTTAAAATTACATTAAATAGTATTTATGCAGGAATTCATCAAAATCAGAAAGAACATGAATAACTAAATGGCTTGTTAGGACAGTGGCTTTTGAGTAGTTTTCATTAATTAATAAAAATAACTATCATGCTTTTTCATCACTAAAAGAAAAGTAAATGAAATCATAGTAGAGGAAGAATAAATTGTTCCGGTAGTTTTTACATGATTTACGTTAATCTCTAGGAAATTTTTTTCTCAAATTTACATTATTGTTAAGGCAGATGATAATTTCCAAGAACTATCATTTAGGCCAGGTGCAACTGGCTCATGCTTATAATCCAAGCTAAAGTGGCTGAGATCTAAGGATATCAGTTCAAAGCCAGCCCAGGCAGGGAAGTCCATGAGACTCTTATCTCCAATTAACCAACAAAATGCCAAAAGTAGTTATGACTCAAGTGTTAGAGCATCAACCTTGAACAAATAAGCCAAGCAAGAATATGAGGCCTGACTTCAAGCCTAATATTAGTGAATGCACGCACGCATGCCCACACACATACATATACACATACACACACACACACACAATTCCTTTTGAGTCCTTGTCTACTTTTATACCACTAGGCTTGTATTTGCTACCTGAGAAAAAAGCTCATAGACCTTGATATGCTAAGTATCTTGGGTTGTTTGAAGCTCTGATGCACACTTTCCACTGGAAGCTGTAGCATGTGGTTTGAGATGCAGGTGGTACAGAAACCCACACTAGGCCCCTGCTCTAGTGGATTTTACATGCTGATGACAGAAACAGAAAATCAATTAGTTAATGCTTAAAACAAATTAGTGACAGTGCTATGTATAAAAGAAAATGTGTGCTATTCCTGAGGAATGATAACCAAAGTCAGAGTTCATCTGGTAAGGCTATGTGTGTTGTATGTTTGTTGGGCTTTTATATTCCTTTTGCATATCTTAGTAAAGGGAAATTCCCTAAGGAATATTTTACTTTTTAGAAATGTTATGTGGAATTAAAAATCAAAAGAGACTGCTCCAGGAATTGTATCCATAATTCGGATTTAACTGGAGAATTCTTATTACTAGATTTTCTTTCATTGGGCTAGCAATGGAAAAGCACCAGCTGTGCAGCTAGACAGATCTGGGTTGCAAATACGTGTCTACTTGGTAGGTAGTAGATATATTTTTCTGTTGATTCCCAGGTTCCCCTTTTTAAAATGTGTATACATTGTCAGTCACGTGTGGTTCTTGTGATAATCAGATGACATAACATAATGCTTAATCAATAGTAGGTACTTTCCAGAACCACTGGCTTATGCCTGTAATCCCAGATACTCAGGAGATAGAGACCTGAAAGATCACATTGCCAGGTCAGCTAGGGGAAAATTAAAAAAAAAAAAAAAAAACGCTGGGAAGGTGATAGAGTGCTCAGTGGTAGAGTGCTACACAAGGCCCTGGGTTTAATTCCTCAGCACCACATAGGCAGAAAAAGCTGGAAGTGGCACTGTGGCTCAAGTGGTAGAGTGTTAGCCTTAAGCTGAAGAGCTGAGGGACAGTACCCAGGCCCCACAATGGACAAAAAAAAAAGGCCCCATCTCAAACAAGCATAACTTATTCTAGCCTTGAAGGAGGCCATCAGTAGGAGGACCATGGTCTGAGACTGGCTTCAGGCAAAAACCTGAAACCCTACCTGGAAATTCAACTAAGCAAAAGGGGCTTGAGGAGAACCTAGCAAGCATGAAACTGAATTCAAATTCTACTACTGCCCCAGCAAAAATAGTAGCTTGGTTGTCTTCCTTCCTTCTTTCTTGTTTCCTTCCTTCCGTCTTTGTTTCCTTCCTTCCTGCTTTCTTCCTTCCTTCCTTCCTTCTTTCCTTCCTTCTACCTTCCTTCCTTTCTTCCTTTCTTCCTTCCTTCCTTCCTTCCTCCTGTTCTCTCTCCTTTTCTCCTCTCTCCCTCTCCCTCTCCCCCCCCCACACAAAGACATACACACATTCTACAGCTCTGTCAACTCTATGCTTATCATTCAACCCTCCTGATAATTAAGTTAGGAGATCTAATTTCCATCTCTACTGCTAACCTGCTACTACTACAGGACCTTGGCAAGTTCATTAAGTGTTCTTGTTTTCTAGCTGTGATTTGTGATGGGAGGAGCATATACACAATCATCTTTGGAGTTCTCCTCTATCCTACTTTTATTTTGAAATGTGATTAAAGAAAAGCAGTGAGCGTTCCCAAAAAGTTAAGGAAAGAATCCTTAAATAGGGAAGGTTTAATTCAAACAATATAAGCAGTGTGCTTAATATTTGAACTCTGCATGAGAGAGTTTGTGATATGTTTCAGAAAAGCCAAATACATTAGGATTGAAGCTTGATGCCTGGCACTTCCGGCAGCTAAAATACATCAAGGAGGTAAGGACAGAGAGCAGGCATAATTGCTGGTACTACTAAAGTCACACAAGGACCAGGGGGAAGGCCTAGCATAACAGCCCACCAGCATAATGAGACTATGATGGTACAGAGTGCATATGGCCAAGAAAATCCAGGGAACATTAAAGAATTGTTCATGCATATTTAGAATGTGACAAAAGAGAATACAAAGCCCTGGCATCCATGTGGGACTAGCCAACGAACAGTCATTTGTTTGAGGTCTATAGAAAAATGATTATCTACCACGAACTAAGCAGAACATGAATCAGGATTTTCTCACAGCTGAGTAAAAACCTAAGTGTTAGGCAAAACACAACCAGCAAGTGCATGTTCCCTGCTGTGGGCATCACTGCATCTGAAGGGAAGAACTTGCAGGTCTATCTCTGACTAGTGAGGAAAGACATTGAGGTTATTCAAATGTCTCTGCTCCGTCTTTGCATACTTAGGACAAGCTGATGGGCAGAGATAGTTCTGAGGAAGAAAGGTAGTAAAGACAGGACAGTGGAAAGAGCTACAAATGTACCATTAGAATTAAAGATGAGTGCTAAAAGTTGGCATATAAGGAAGAATTTGGTAAGGTTCATTATAAATTTACGAGGTACTTCCAAAGATAGAAAGTCCCTATCTGATAGAAAGGATTTATAAGAGATTTGTGGAGAAGGAGAGAATTCCACAGTGTGTTGTAGATTTGAATTCTGGTTGAATATTAGCATCAATTGAATCGCCTGGGTTACTTGTGAAATATGTGTGGTTTTCTTTGCTTGCTTGAGTATTAAACTGGAAAGGTCCTGTGATGGTACAAACTAGTACCAACACCAAGAATGAGGCAAGAATGATGACTAAAAAGAAACTTACTCAGGAGAAAGAGGAGCAGCAGGTTTTGCTGGTGCCAGTTCTGGGATATGATTGGAATATTGCACCCAGGGAGAGGGAACATACCACAGCAATACACAAAAAGGGCCCGTGGTACACCCTTAACAGAGCAGCTAACCTGGAAGATGTGGAGGAGCCAATTCAGTATAAAATCTCCCAACCATCAGTGGTGAAAAGTTCTAGAGAAATGGTACTGGCACATGGTAAAACATTCACATAGAATTAGCCAACTGTAAACTGAGAAGCCATATGATCTGTATTTCTTACATTTTTATTTTGTTTGATTAATAATTAGCTTTTTTGAATATTGAGCTAACATTTTCCAAGAATGGTTGCTGAAAAATACTCCATGTCACATTTTTTTATTCATAAAGTAGAAATTTAAATTTAAAAAGCTCCTCACCAGTAAAACTCCTTTGGTATTTCCAAGACAAGTAAGTGAAAATTATTTGTAACATCTCTTCTTGCACATGCACAAAAAATAGCAACACTTGTATTTTGTTTAAGAACACATAAATTGTAATTGATAAGTAACATAAAACTGAATAATATTATTTCATTAACATTCTCAACCTGCACCAATCATTGGTTAGTCAAGTGGCAAATTCGAATCTATTTGATATAACCTATTTTTTTCAAAGAAATTTTGCCCAAATTCTTTCTAGGTTCCATCTAATCTTAGAAGATTCCAATCCATTTAAACAAAAGATGCTGAAAGGTTAATGAGGGGAAGAAAGGAAGAAAAAAAAAAACTTGTTGCCTGCTTTAACTTGAAAGACCACTGGGACAGTAAACCACTTCAAAGCTTGTCTTTTAATCTTCTCATTGTTTGAGCCCTTTGTTGTGAGGGGACAAGGGGGTGTGATTTTTATCCTGGTAATCAGTTTCTGTCAAGACTAGCTTTCTAAACATTTGTTAAGGGTTAGTTAGAGAAGTATTATGTGTGGTCACTGGTTTCACACCCTCTGATAAAAGGGGAGATGATGTCCCAAGTTGGGAAATGGGTGAGATTCCTGTAGAGGTCCATAAGCTGACGTCCAGCCAGGCCTCCTCCATTTTCCACAACCACCTATTGTAAAAGAAGATTGCACGTGGCATGCTCAAGTGGTGGATGCTTTGACTTCCTTCTAGACTATATGAAAGGTAAAGCCATTCTGATTTTCCTCTTGTTTGTAGAAATGTTGGGACAGGTTTGATAAAAAAGATATATTGAAATGAGAGAGGTTTTGAGTGTACAAAGATATGGTTGCATGAACCAAATGTGTTGTTTTAGTGTCTTGTTGGAATTTTCCCTCTGTGACATCCACACATGGTGGTCATAAATATGATCTAAAGCATTTTCTACTTTCTACACAGTTATGGCAACAATGGGTTTTTTTTTTCTTTTTTACAGTTTTGGTTTTATGTGTCTGTTATGAATCAGAAAGAAGCTCAAGAGTGATCTAAAGTGATTATGTAGAAAGAAAAGGGGACTCCAGAGTTCTTTTAATTTTATGCAAATACCTTTCTTCAATATTCAGATTTATTTGTTCTGAGCTAACACATTTTAGGAAGATATTTTAGAATGTGATTTCTTTATAAGATTTGATTTCACCAAGATTCCTTTTTGGATAGTTTAATAATTGTGTTTGTGGTCTTGATTAAGCGATTTAAAGCTAAACATTACACAGCTCCCTTAGCCTTTTAGTTCTGTGATCTGCATAGATAACTTCCCTTAGTTTTCTTTTGCTTCTAGAATCTTGATATTCAACTGTAGATTGTTGAAGTACATGCTTTAATGTACTCTTTTTTCAAATTGTGCATTACAAATAGGAACCTTTCCCTTTTTATAAATCTAAATGAGAATACATTTTCTATAGTGTAAATATCCAATTAAGAGGTTTTTATTAGTTGTCTCAGAGAATGCACTAATCTATGTTAATGTCTCCAGAGTTCTATCTTTGAACAATTATTCATTGTCTGAAATTTTAGACTTTGAACAATTATTTATTGTCTGAAATTTAAGAATTTGAAGTATAACAAAAGCATTATTGAATGTTACATGCTACATGGATGTGATTGTAAAATAATTAACAATATTTTAATTTTAACTGTTTATTTGTATATTTCTAGTTATCTTTAGTAAGTGGTGTTCTAAATTCTTCCAAATATCTGGTGATGTCTCTTGTGTGAAAACATATGGAAATCTAAATTTATTATAGCTATCAGGGGACATTTCCCTTAACATGTGAATTTTATGTTGTAATTATCTAAAGCTAGATTTGGAGTGAGTAGATTATGCTACGTATAATATTGTGGGTTATCCTTTTGACTCAGAAACAAAACTGAAGATTAATTATGTGGTACTTGAAATGTAAGGTGTTAATTTCATTCTTTTACTTGTCCAGAAATTAAAGATAAACAGTAAACAAACTCACATCACGACTTGAGTACTGGAGAGAATGTTAAATCACATCAAACAATTTCCAAACATTTTTAGAGGCTCTGTTTAATTTAGCAGTAGCTGAACTCAGAATTAACTCACTTTCGTAGGGCACAAGATAACTTTTAGCCAACCATGTTTTGTCAATACCCATTATCTGACAGCATAATTGATTTACTATAATGTAAATAAATTTACAGTGATGTGATATACTGCACAGTGTAATCATATAGCATTTTTATCAAGTGAAATAGAAATGGCAAATTAGATGGCTTAACTGATCCCTGTACAGGAAACTTCACCATAGGGAGAGTTTACATTTTCATTTTTCATTCTGAATCCAGAGGATCATTCCAATGGGTGAAAGTTTGTTGATGAGCAATTGAGCACCTGTCATGTGGATAAGATTCTGGAGTTTATGCAACCTAAATGGATTGATATTTGTTTCCTAAATGGCACTCTAAAATTCAACCATACTCTTGGTGCATTGATGTTATTGGTGAAAAAGGTTTTGCTATTGAATAAGTGAGTCCATTATACATCAAAATTATGTCATAAAAGAGCCAAAATGGTGAGGTTAACCCACCTCCATTCCTCACCAAAGACTTATAAATAAGGCAACCTGCATCTGTTCCTAGTTCACATAGACATGATGACGAGAGCCTGAGTATGTTTATATGTAAGAGAACCAACATAAACCATGCAGTGAGGATATTTATGTTTTGTGTATAGTTTACTAATGGTCATTTCAGAAACCATAATAGCTTTTAATATATTACAAGCTGTTGCTTTAATTTCACCATATAATTATGTAATTGACTTGCTTTGGTATTATTGTTAATGATAGATTAATCTAAGTAACTTTATATGATATGATAAGGGTGCTTTTTGAAGTAACTAGAGAAAACTCTGAGGATCCTGGTTCAAAGTCAGCCTGAGTAGAAGAATCTGTGAGACTCCCTTCTCCAGTTGTTCAGCAAAAAGCCAGAAGTGGAAGTGTGGATGAAGTGGTAGAATACCAGCCTCCTTGAGCAAAAAATCTAAGGCTCTGAACTGAATGAAGCCCCAGTACCAACACACACACATACACACACACACACACACACACACACACACACACACACACACACACATACACGTGAGATTAGAAAGGGATACCACTAATACCTTACTATTGATCACAGCAATATAACCTATGCTAAGGTATAGGTATAAAAATTCAACAATATTTTCACAACCCTGAGGATAAAGATATTAAATGTCAGCAACATAAAACATTTTTCAATAAACATATCCTCTTTTCCTCTGTGAAGTGTTAAGTCTAGTTTCTAAAGCTGATACTTATCTGAACTTTGAGTAAAATATTACAAAAGATCTGAAGATGAGCTGTTCTTTCAAAAATGAAGTTATTTGTGATGTAGAATATGAATATTTTTTGTAATTGTTTGCCATTATATTTTTTTCTAACTGGCAACATTTTGCCAAAAAAAAAAAGAGGTAGAGAATCTCCAAGCTGTTGTTTTGTAATGAGAGAATATCTCATTGCCACATGCATATCAGATGTAAATCACTATTTTACATGGACTGAACCATTTGAATAGTACTTTATTTATAGATGTATTTTCATTTTTCTGCAGTCTTATGATATTCAATTATATCCTGGACCCAGAGGAAAGCACCATCACTTTGTCCCTGAAGATTTTTCTCATGCAAACCAACTATTGTTCCTCTATTACTTCCTATTTCCCCTTTATCTTTTACCTCTTCTTTTATGTAGGCACAAGGTCAGCTAAAATTGCATCTATGTTTGATAAGTCATTCATCCAATGCACAATTTAAAATCTGATATATGGGATGTTTGTTTTTAAATTATTCTCTCTAAATATACTAGGTTGTGTTTTAGTGATTTCTGACTTAAGTTCTATCTGTACAACAGTAAAGTTTATACCTTCCAATGTGCTTTTATTGCATGAAGTAAATTGCTCTGGGCAGCAATTAATATTAGTCAAACACAGAAATCTGTCTTTTAAATGTATTGAGTCGCATTTTTCTTTATTTTTTTTGTATTATCAAGGTGCTGTACAGAGAGGTTAATTACATAAGTAAGGTAGTGATTACATTTCTTGTCTAACTTGTTACCCCCTCCCTGAGTAGTATTTTTCAAAAGGACAAATAGTCTATATTTTTTACTCAGAAAAATGCCTTGATTTTAATTAAGCTGCATAAATTCTGTATATTCATCCAATAATACTCTAATAGGCTCTTGACTTTCCATTTCCACTGTGAAAGTATTTGGTGGTAATGTGCAAAATAGAGAAAAAGGCATAACTTATTGTTTACTGTTACCTGCTCATTCAGTGCAGAAAATGATATTTAAACCTCCATAATTAGTGAAAGTGCAATTAACATAGATATGTATACATAAGTAATATACTTTGAGAAAAGTGTCAATAAGCATAAAGTGCCTTTATTTGTTTCTTCATATAAGACATCATTAATTAAAATAAAATGCTTTTCATTCTCTAATCATGAGACATAGCAAAATATAGTAGGTCTATGCTTGAAACGTCAGCCACTTGTGTTCTTTCTGTGACTGTCAGCTACTTGTCTGCTAGTCTATACAAAGAAAAATGGATGTGAGGTGCAGAGAAAACTCCAAGTATCTCATTGGTCAAATCCCTGCACATGAATTTTCCTGAAGTTTACACAGCAATTGAAATGGCCTTTTCTATAAATAATGTCATCCTTCCCGGTTCTTCCATCCATTATAGCAGATCGGCTGCAAGAACAGCTACAGCACAATATTTTTTGACTCTCGCCCTAACTGCCTTATCTATCATAAATCATGTGTGCCCTGGTAAAATCTTGTCTTGACCCTTCAAGACTTTTATTGCCATTTTGTTCTGTTTTTTATTGCCTCTTCTTTCTTCTTTTTTATTTCTAAATCTATGAGCTTCAAAGGAGGGTTACGATTTTCATTTTCTAGGGAATGATGTATGTATAGTTTCTTCTCCATCATGTTGTCAAGGTTGTAGGAAATAGAAGACTCCCTATTAGGAAAAGCCAACCTAAGCAAATAAATCACCAGACTGATGCAAGCTCTGTTAGGGACAGTCAGTGTCTTTTCTCTTAGCTGTCAGTAAACAATGACACCTAATCCTTAGCGTTTACTGAGTGTAGAATAAAGATCATTAACTATTTTATGACCAGCACTTTCATCCCTCAAAACTTCCCAGCTGCTGACTATGTGTTTTTTTTTCTTGTTTCCCTTCTTGCTATTGTTGTTGTTGTTTAATTTTGTTTTTTCCTCGGTCATTACACAGATTTTTTGGAATCTTATTGTGGCAGAAGGTTTGTGAGGGGTTCAGCACAGAAAGAAGATGACTTCATTTTTCCTGCATGTAAGGAGCTCATAGCTAGCTAGGGGAGACAAAGATGTAAGTAAAGAATTATATTCTCTGAGTTTGTGAAAAGGTAGGGCCATGAACAAATGTAGCCATACAGGAAGAATCAATGAAGTCAGTCTAGGATAGCAAAGAAAAACTTCACAGGCAGGTACCCATGGTCCATGCCTATAATCCTAGCCAAGCAAAAAGCTAAGAGCTGAGGATCATGGATCAAAGCCAAGCCAGGCAGGAAGGACCATGAGGCATGAGACTATTGTCTCCAATTAACTACCTCCAAAAGCTAAAAGTGGAGCTGTAGATCAAGTTGTTGAGTGCTAGCTTTGAGCAGAAAAGCTCAGTAAGACTGCCCAGGCCCTGAGTTCAAACCTCAGGATTAGCACAAAAAGAAAAAGGAGGAGGAAGAGGAGGTAAGGGAGAAGGAAGAGGAGGAGGAGGAGGGGGAGAGAGAAGAGAAGGAGGAAGAAGCAGAAGTAGAGGAGAAGGAATAAGAGATAAACTTCAGAAAAGGTGAAAATTTCAAGTTAAATTTTAGAGTTTCAATAAAAGTTTTGCAAAGAAATTTTGCAAAGATACTGAAGAGAACATAAAAAGAATTGTTTGGGTAGTTGGAGCTGGAATCACCTAGACGGAAGTCAAGATTCTTTGCTTCTAGAACTGGAGATATTTTCCTCCAGTGATAAATTGTAATCGCATTTTTTAAACAGAGAGGTTATGAAACTTAATCAATGCCAATAATATATTTTAAAAAATCACCAAGATAGAGACTTTGTTTCATTGATTTCTAATAAAGCATAGTGAGCATCAATAAGTCCTTATATAAGCAGTGAGTATGTTACATATTACATGGGTCAGTGTAGCAATGGTGGATTTAAGGAATGAAGGCAGTTAATTAACATTCATTTGCTGAGAGGTATAAAGTAGACACAGATTTTGGACATAGTACTGACAGGGCAAAGTGACTTATTAGTTCTAAAGGGGAATATTGAAGATTGCTACACTAGTATAATGACTAGCCATGAAAATTCCTCCTAAGTATTCTGAGCAGCAGGATTTTCATCCTTGTGTTTATTGTTATTATTATAAACATAATATTATTTTTTGCCAGTCTTGGGGCTTGAACTCAGGGCCTGACCTCTGTCCCTGAGCTTCTTTGTGCCCAAGGCTGGCGCTCAACCACTTGAACCACAGTGTCACTTCCGCTCTTTTGGATTATGTGGTACTGAGGAATTTTACCTAGGGCTTCATGCATGCTAGGCAAGCACTCTACCACTAAGCTACATTCCCAACCACATAATATTATTATTTAATAACGGAAGTAACTGACATTCTAGCACAAGTCAGGCAATTATAAGTACTGGAATATTTAAAGAAATGGAGATGGGCTAGAGATATAGCTCAGTGTAGATCACTTCCCTTAACCTATGAGTTTCTTTGCCAGCTCTACAAGGAAAAAGAGAGGAAAGTGGGAAGAAAGTAAAGAGAGAACACAGAAAGAATTCAGAGAATTAAAAAGCTAGTTAACTCATCCTAACACTGGAGTCAGCAGCTCTCAACTTTTCCCTCTTTGTAGATATTACCCTACTGCATTCATCACCATTTTACTTCTTATTCTCCACCCCATTTTTATATTTGTTCATCTTTCTTTATGATGTTTTCCATTGCATAATGCTTCTTTCTTTGCTTTTCTGACTTTTTTCATTTTTTTTCAATGTGTTGTAAATAATCGAACTGAGAAATAGGATCTGTTATGGAAGGAAAAGAGTATTCAAGACAGGAAGAGAAAGTTGTGTAGTGTATGGTGTGTACTGTGTGTTGCAGATTGTGTACCATAGGTTATGTGTGGTGTGTGTTGTCTGGAGTGTAGTATATTGTGTGTGTTTTGTTATGTTATATGGAGCCTGGAGTATGCTGTTGTGTATATACCCATACCTATTGTGAAATGAGTCAATCCATTTAAAGAGAGAGCAAGGACATGATCCATTTCTTACATTTATTTTTTTAGGTTAGCTACTTTAAAATAAATTATGGAAGACCTCTTAATGACCAGTGTCCAAAATTAAATTACTTCTATCTCCCTTGTACGATCTTATTACTATTGTTATTGCTATTAAAAAGGCAATCTTTTCACTCCTGTTTAAGGAATAACCAGAGGAAATGCAAGACATATCCCCAACTGGCCTGGGGAAAGTGGTCCGAATCTCGCCTAGGCAGGCTCTAAGCAGTTTCAGCAACTTCTATGTGGTCTGAGACTGCTAGAAACAAGACTATCTGATGACACTTTGGCTTATTTTGCTTCACTTGACCACAGTATTTTCTTCCTCTGCCTTTCGCTCATAAATGTGGCCACATGGCCACACACTTCCTTGATTAAAGACTATGATGACTGCCTTAGGCTGGAACTGATGAGATGCCCATTCTGAATAGAGCTGGTCTAGCATACACTTCTTTTAAAGTACAAGAGAAAAATGCCTTCAGTAAATCACTTAAAGAAAAAAGTGTCAAGCTATGAATGTGAAAAACAATTTAGCCAGGGTAGCTGAACATCTGGCAAAGCTAGAATATTGTTAGCACACACTTCCTCGAAGAAAATTCAAACATCTACGAATACATTAGTCATTCCATAGATGTATCTGTGTTAATGTGTTGAATTCTACATTTAAAAATAATTAACCAAATATTGGAAACAAACTTTACAACTTGGGGGGCTTGGGGGGGGGAGAGAGGGGGAAAGGAAGGGATAGTGGGACAACCACAAGGGAAGGGGTAGCAATGATCGACAAGTGATCTACTCATTGCCTTACTCATGCAACTGTAACCCCTCTGTACAGCATCTTTACAATAAAATTTTTAAGAAAGAATTAAAAAAATAATTAACCAAGTATACTTTCTTCTAACATCCATTGTCTTTACTTGTAAATTTATAGGAACATTCTAATTATTACAAATGCAGGAATCCATGTAACCTGTGTTTCTTTGGATCTAGTTTACTTTGCTTAATATACTTTTTCCAAGTCTTTCCATTTCCTTACAAATGGTGCAATATCATTCTGTCTGAGGGAAGCATAGAACTCCATTATGTATATATACCACATTTTTTTATACATTCTTCCACAGAGAGGCATCTGGGTTGATTCCATGTCTTGGCTATGGTAAACAATACTGCATTGAACATGATTGTGCTGGTGTAGCTTTAGTGTGCCCTTGTCTGAACTATTGGACAAATGCCCAGGAAGGAATTAATAAGTCATATGGAAGCTTTATGTTTAGTCTTTTTGAGGAACCTCAATCCTGCTTTCTAGAGCGGTTGAACAAGTTTACATTTCCACCAACAGTGTAGTAGCATTCCTTTTTGGCCACATCCCTGCCAGCATCTGTTATTGTTAGTTTTCTTGATTATAGCCATTCTAACTAGGGTTGAGGTAGAATCTCAGTGTTGTTTTGATTTCCATTTCTTTTATGGCCAGAGATGTGGAGCATTCCTTCATGTGTCTATTGCCCATTCTTACTTCTTCTTCTGAGAGGTCACTCTTTAAGTGTTTAGCGCATTTATTAATTAGGTTGTTTCTTTCAGGGATTGTTTTATGGAGGTTTAATTTTTTTGAGCTCTAAATGGATGTTAGATATGAGGCCCTTGTCTTATGTATAGCTAATAAAATTTTTCTTTCATTCTGTGAACTTTCTATTTATCTTGTTAGTTATGTCTTCCATTTGATGCAGTCCCATGTATCCATCCTTTCTTTGATTTGTTTTGATTCTGGATCTTTACTTAGCAAGTTTTGATGCATGCCTAGGAGCCCTAATGTTTTCTTTATCCCTTCCTGTAATATTTTCATGATTCCTGGCCTTACCTTGAGGTCTTTGATCCATTTGGAATTGATTCTGATACAGGCCAAACAGGACTGAAAACATTCACACAGTGAGACCACAGGAGGATATTCTTAAGAAAAGAACATAAAGGTTCAATAGCTATGTGCATATGGCCATATAAAATGATATTTATTGAAATGAACTCCAAGAAACAAAAACAAAGGGGATTTTCTGTTATTTTACACTTTTCTTTTATTTTCATTTTTTCTTTTTCTCCTTTGTCACTGTTTGTGATTTCTGGACTTTCTGTCATGCATGTAAGTTTATCTGTTTTGAAGAGGGCAGGGTAGAATTCAGAAATGATGGGACAAAGGGTGAACTAATTCATCAATGATATTCATTAGATGCCATGTTGAAAATGAACTATACACCTTGTGGGGGAGGAGGGTTGGGAGGGGAAAACTGGGAGAAAATGAGGGAGGGGGTGATACTGTTCAAAAAAGAAATGTACTCATTACTTGATTTATGTAACTGTAACCCCTCAAAAATTCTTTTTGAAAGAAAAGAAAAATGAGAATAAATAATTGTCTTCTGAGGAGTTTAAAGCACAAGTTTATTGGTAAGGTTTGTGAAGCCCAACTTCTCTTTACTTGTCTTTTGAAAACCCTTACTTTGTAAAGGAAAAATATTAGGGGTAATAATCTACAGTACAGAGATGGTTTGAAATGTATTTATAAACTTCAAAGAGGAAAAAAACCACACTGAGAAGCAGCATAGAAAGTTACCTGCCTTGTATTTAGGACAAGGTCAGTTAATGAGTAAGGGACTTTGGCCAGGCTATAATGTTCAGAAGTTTCCTACAGGTTCCAGAATTTGCCTCCTGCACACACTTGCAGAGATCACGATTTCTTTTCTTTGTTTTGATATTAATGTTTTCATTATGCAGAAACAGAATCTCCCAAGGAAATAGAAGAGAGAGACATTATTTTTAATAGGCAGAGTGCAGAAACAGAATCTCCCAAGGAAATAGAAGAGAGAGACATTATTTTTAATAGGCAAAGAGTCTTAAGATAGTATCCAGTGACATAGAAATAAGACTATATTATGTAGTAAAATAATAAGCTCTAGAGACAAAATATACTTTGAGATATTATCTGGTCAACTTCCTAGTAAAATTAAATGTAAACCAATCAATACAAAAGTTCAGTTTCTTGCCAGTGCTCTTTGAAATGCCAAAACATACTCGAACTTTAATATTTCCACTTGTAATATATGATACTACTTAGAAATAATCCATATTCATTGAGATAATATAAAATCTAATCAATTTCAGATATTAAAGACAGTCAAAAATGATTAAGAGCGAAGAGATATGATGCTTATATAACTTCAGTGATCCAGTGGAAATGATATTCAACAGCATATTTAGGCCTATAAATGTTCCATTGATTGGTCCACTTAATTAGTTAAGTTGGGGAACTATGGAATGATCCATTTAAAACCTGCAATTGTATATGTATTGGTCCTTTTGATATGAGAACAAACTGTTTTCTTTGAGTATAAGTCAAATA
This sequence comes from Dipodomys ordii, assembly GCF_000151885.1. NCBI lineage: Eukaryota > Metazoa > Chordata > Mammalia > Rodentia > Heteromyidae > Dipodomys > Dipodomys ordii. The sequence continues at coordinate 13,729,277 of NW_012267265.1, forward strand.
ATTGGTTTTTCTCTTTGTCCTTTTTTCATATTTCTCTAATAATTTGTTACTAGTAATTTCTTAAATTTATTTTCTTTACATAGGTATTATAGAAAGTAATGTGATTTCAAAATCCTATTTTGCTATGATTTATTTTGATGTCAAGTTAATTGAAGTATGTTAAGTTCATTAAAGTATGTTGCTTTACCTTAAATAGTAATTTCATTTTATGCCCAACTGGGGTGGTAAAGTATTAAATTAGCTTTTGTGGGAATATCTCTCCTTTATTTTACACCTACATTTGAACTTTTTATATACTACAAAATTTTAGAATTTGTATAAATAAGTTCCTCAGGTCAACTGTCTGTATGTCTGTATTAAGGGTGGGGGGGCAAACAGGCATAAAAATGCTGGGATAGAGGTTGGGGTTTTGGTTTAGTGAAAGAGCACTGAGCAAGAGGAATGACAAAATTCCTCAACTGGTAACTGGTTATACTTTTGTGATTGAGAACAAAAGAAGGAAAGAACAAGAGCTGGAATGGAAAACTTCATGGTACTCAGCATGATGAACTGGAGAAGCCAGTTCAATAAAGGTTGTAACCTTTATTGAAATACATTATTAATTACTCTTATTGTGAAGGACCTCAAAACCAAAAGTTTCACCCTTCACTTTCCAATTTCCTATCACACAATAGTCTAGTAAAACTTTTGGTAAATGACAAGATTTTTACATGGTATTTTGGATATTGAATCTAAAATTAATATTACTTGAGTTACTCCATGCACAGGTAACTCATGCCTGAAATCTTAGCTACTCAGAAGGATGAGATCTGAGGATAATGGTTCCAAGTCAGCCCAGGCAGGAAAGTCTATGGGATACTTATCTCCAAATAACTACAAAAAACAAAAAACAAAGAAGTGTAGCTGTGGTTCAAGTGGCAAAGTGCTAGTCTTGAATAGAGAAAGAAGCTCAATGACAATACCCAGGCCCAGAGTCCAAGCCCCAGGACCAGGGGGGAAAAAACTTGAATAGGATCAATATATTATAGACTATGGTTTGCTTTTGAAAAGGTGTTATTTCATTACTGAACAAGGAGTTTGAGATCACATGAGAAAGTTAAATGCATTTTCAATTACTTAAAACACCTTAAGTGTTTATTATAACTGTTCTTCCTGCAATGTTGAAATTGCACCCAAGAAGCAATTTATCTACCAAAAAGAAAGTAAACATACAGAGGCCAAAGGAGGCTAAGCATAGGAGTAGTAGGTAAAGGCTCAATAGCTATGGACAGATGATCGTATAAAATAATATTCTATGAAATGAACTCCAAAAAAAAAGGAAACGAAACACCCTTTAGTTGCCATTGTTGCTGTTTTTGTTCTCTTTTTCTTTTGTCTTGTTTTTTACTTTTGTGTATTTGGGAGGGTATGGGAGGGAATATAAAAAATGGAGCAAGGATGAACAGATACAACAGTGATACTCACAGACAATACATAGAAAATGAACTGGATATCTTATAGGTGGGGAGAGGAGAGAAATATTGGGAGAGAGTGATAGAAGAGGAAAAATAGTTTAAAAACAGCTGTACTGATTGTACCAGATTCATGTAACTGTAACCCCTCTGTATATCAACTACTCAAAAACAATTAAAAAAAAGTTGATATTCACTATAGCTTCAGTAATCAGAAGATATTTTTAATTCTGTTGATAATCTGTCCACCAAACCATAGTATGTGACACTTCCATTGTGGCAGAGACCCCTTAAGGAAATCTAAAAATCTCTGTAATGCCCAGACAGTACATGCAGAGTATTAATTAATGTAGCCCACTGGTCTGTCTCATTTATGATGTTTTCTTCCTCAGGAAGTTTTGTTCCCTAATGGTCACATTGAATTGACCTAAGTCCTTCATATGTTCACATTTCATTGTAGGTTGACACAACACCATAATTCCCATAACTTTCCTGCTTCTAAAAATCATATTATAAATGCTCAACTGATGCCTTTGATAATAGGCCCAAACCTAAAATTATGACCAGCAGACAGAAGACTTTACAAAATTAGTGCCTTGATTTTTCATTTAATTTAATAGATTCAAAGTGGTTTGGATTACAGCTAATTGGCATTTTTCTTTCATTAGGAAAATTATTAGCTCTTGGGATGATGGCTGAGAGGCCTTTAATTGTTAAGAAAACAGTTTCATGACTTTGCAAAGTATTATTAAGGTAGGAAGGCATGATCTTCTCCTGAAAGAGGGAAAGGGGTAGATGGATTTGAATGTCTTTGTGTCAGATAGGGAAGTTGGGAGCATGGGTACATAGTATAAATAATCATAAATAGGAGAGAATTTCTTCAGCTCCTCATATACACACAAAAAATATTATCTGTTGGAATTATTTTTAAAAGCTATATAATAGGTTAGAGATCGCATAAGAGAAATAAAGATAAAATATAGTTAAGGATAACATGGTAGAATAATATGTAAAAGTTAATCCACATGTTTGTTCCCCCATCTTTCATGTGTCTACCCTTCCCTCTCTTGTTCTTATTCTTTTCCTCTTAGAAAAATAACACTGTGCAGTTCACTCAGTATCTGGTTGAAAATGGAAATGAAGAGCCATAGTTTCATGGGTCAGTGTACAAAATGGATTCCTTAGGTTTACATTAACCGTCAGTCTGCTCCCTCAAACACTCGAGTGCACATTAGTTGATGGTTGCACTTCACTGCTAAATGCAAACAAAGTTCATTGTTTCTTTTTTTTTTTTTTTCGGCGGTGGGGCTTGAACTCTGGGCTTGGGCGCTGTCCCTGCAAGATGAGCGCTCTACCACTTGAGCCACAGCGCCACTTCCGGTTTTCTAGAAGTTTATTGGCGGTAAGAGTCTCACGGACTATTGGGCCCAGGCTGGCTTTGAACTGTGATCCTCAGATCTCAGCCTCCTGAGTAGCTAGGATTACAGGCGTGAGCCACCGGCGCCTGGCTGCATTGTTTCTTTAAAAATAATAAATAATGGTATCAATATGGTCAGACTCAGTCAGCTCCTCCCTGCATTTACTAAAGCAATACAAACGAAAACTTCACATGTCTGATTTAGGGTAGATGATCTGAAATGGTCACTTTGATTCACCTTGGTTGGTTTCATGTTGTCTTATCTGAGTGCCAACTAGGACCTTGGAAATCTGCCAAGACGGCCCTGAAGTAAGGTTGCCAGCTCATTTCACTCTGGCACCAACACCACTGCTAAGCTGTGTTTAACCTGGTGCTAGAGTCCAAAAACGTTACAGAGTTGAGGATCAGCTATATTATATGCATAAAACTTATAATGAGAAGAAATTACACAGGCTTCCATCTTTATTTCATTCTCCTTGCAGAAGATAGTGAAATCCTCTTACAGATATTTTAGAATCATGGCAACTACTATAGCATACAAATGACTCATTATAGATTTTTCTTCCCCCAAGCATAATAGAATCCATCACTCATGTAAGGAGGCTGCTTATAGTACTCTCTGTGGTTTCTTACAGTCAGATAAATGGTGACAGTCATGTCATCTGGCTGGAGATGGTAGCTCATTTGTCAGAAATTGAGTTGAGGAAGAAAGTACTCATGGGGGTGGATAACATTCAGGCTAACAGGTCCTTAATAGTGATGGGGAAAATCAGTAACAGTGATTCTATCTTGAACTTGCTATTTTATTCATTATAGATTTTCTATGTTAAATATTTAAATTGTATCATTAAAATTTTGTTAGTTTTCTGATTAAGTGTTTTGATGCTTCTAAGATTTAGTACCATCCACGCTAGCCACAATTCTACAAATTGACATATGATGAAAATCCAAAAGATCTACAAAAATCATAATGAAATTATAATCGTCATACTAACCATCATTAGTAAATGTGTCTGTGTTAATGTGCTTGTGTGCATGTGGTCAGAGCTCAATCTTCCTGATGGTTAATTGGAGAGATTAATTGGAGATCAAAGTGTCCCCAGCTTCCCTGACCTAGCTGACTTTGAACTGTGATCCTCAGATCCAAGCAACTTCAACTGCAAAGAAAGAATGTAACTTACAATTATTACAATTCATTGAATGATACACTTATGTATCTTTTATATACTTTAAGGATTGCCTGATTCTTTCTATACACTAGGCCATTACCTGAGCTGTGGCTCAGGTGGTAGAGCATCAGCCTTGAGCAAAAAAGCCAAGGGATAGTATCCAGACCTTGAGTTCAAGCTTCAGTACTAGGAACAAGAAAAAAAGGCAAAAATATACTGAGCCAGCCACAGACTACACAGGGAAGAGCTAGAGAGCTAAATACAGACAGAATGAGGAGGATTTGACTAATAAAAGCTCTGTGAGTAACAACAATTAAAAACTAAGAATAAACAAACCTGAAAATACAAATTGGCTTTAATGTTCAATATACTGTCAACCATTGAGAAGTCTTCCCCATGTGTGATTCAGTGTATTTTATGTCTAACTTGGCAACACACTATAGAGCAATTTGAAAGAAAATGACTTTTAACAACAGGGCCCCAGAATTCTCCAATTCTCTTTTATTCAAGAAATATCTTAAATAAATATCAACATATGCACCTTGCGCCTATATCTTGTTTTTAAGTTAAATTTTTATAAGATGCTTCTTCAGATTTTCTTTTTTTGGGGGCGGGAGGGGCGGGGTTGGTCCTGGGGATTGAACTCTGGGCTTGGGTGCTATCCCTCAGCGCTTCAGCTCAAGACAAGCACTCTACCACTTGAGCCACAGTGCCACCTCCAGTTTTCTGATGGTTTATTGGAGATGAGAGTCTCACAGACTTTCCTGCCTGGGCTGAACCAGGATCCTCAGTTCCCAGCCTCCTAAGTAGCTAGAATTATAGGTGTGAGCCTATGGTGCCTGGCTAGATTTTCTTAATGTATTCCATTTTTTTTCTGTTATTTAAATTACTGTTTTCTAACTTCAAGATGTTTATGGAAATTGCTGAAGAGAAATTCAATAACAGTTCAATAACTTTAATTTTGTCAAGTCACAAATAACCAGCATTATGACTTTTCTTTTTCTATTTTGAGCTATGTTGATGTATATGGGTATATTTGCCTATCCCCTCCTCCAGAAAGATCAGGAAAGCTAACACATATCTGTTGCTTCTTTGGGGGCTTTCTTCTATTGTAATTAGGAAGATACTCTAATACTTGAGTATTTTTAAGGACTCATCTTTAATTTGACAATATGCCTTCTCTATTCCAAATGTAACCAGATTTAAGTTGATAATTACCCATAAATCCAGTGAGCCACCCCAAACTGTAACTGGTTTACAACTTTCAGTTCTACTGCATACATTCATGGGTGTCTATCAAATGTTAATTAAAAATTATATGCTGGATTGCATTTTGTGTAAATTTGGATGGCTATTCTTCACTTAAAAATTAAGAGATTCACAGCATTAATCTGTCATCAGGAAGCATCACACTCTAATTTATTGCAGGTGTGTAAAAAATGGTAAGCTTTAGGAATTCAGAGAATAATTTATTTGTACTAGGAAAGAAAGATAACCCATGGCAAGTAAAAATTCAGTGTGAAATTCCAGGACCATTACCTAGGAGCTTTTGTCTAGCTTTTGTTTCTCTTTAATGTTTAGAAGTTCTTCTTTGGATTCAGATAGCCAGTGTTCAAATAAGAACTGGATGCAATTTTTGATTGCCTTTAAGTAGTGGTACAAAGGAATTGTCATTCAACAAAGCAGCTTATGAATACAATGCATTCTGATCGATGTCACCTCTGTCAACATTCTCATCCATCCCTCCCCTACCCACCTCTTCCCTCACTCTTCTTAATTTTTTTAAGATGTACATTACTTTCTTGACTACATTCTCTCCCTCTTCTCTTCATTTGTCTACCACTTCCCTCTTGATCCCACCCACCCCAGATGACTTTAAAGATTTTTGTGCCAGGAGCTGGTGGCTTACACCTATAATATTAGCTACTCAAGAAGGCCGAGATCTGAGGATCACGGTGCAAAGCCATCCCAGGGAAGGAAAGTCCATGACACTTTTATCTGGAATTAATGACCAAAAATTCCTGCTCAAGTGGTAGCTACCAAAAAGTGGCTCAAGTGGTAGCGCAAACTAGTCTTGAGCACAAAAGCTCAAGGGACAGCACCCAGAACCTGAGCCCAAGTACGAGAAAGAAAGAAAGAAAGAAAGAAAGAAAGAAAGAAAGAAAGAAAGAAAGAAAGAAAGAAAGAAAGAAAGAGAGAGAGAGAAAGAGAGAAAGAAAGAAAGAAAGAGAGAAAGAAAGAAAGATAGATAGAGAGAAAAGGAAGGAAGGAAGGAAAGGAGAAAGGAGGGAAAGAAGGAAGGAAGGAGGGAAGGGGAAGGGAAGGCTTTTTCCATACTTGTTAATAGGTAGATAATTATGTGAACATTGAAAACCTTAATGTTAGTAAACTCTCTGGTTTTGGAATTAGTTGAGACTAGTTAGATGTGCTAAATAGTTGCTAAAACATTTTAAGATTGTTTTCACTTTATGATGATGGCTTTCTTTAAATAATTTTCATTTGTTAGAAACTATGATCATGTCTCTCACTGCCTGCAAATAGTTATTGTATGTGGGTATGCTCAGTTCTAAAGAATATCAGATTTCCATCCATTTTCTTATTTAATGATATTGAAGAAGTCTTCATAAGCTTCCAGACTCAGGAGATACAATATTCTTTATTTCTTTCATCTGTGTCTACACTCAATCTAGGAACAAGTGACTTTGCAGTTCCCCCTCCTTTTGAAGGATTTTGTTATCATTTGTAATTTAAGTGGAATAATTGGGTGAAACTCTTGACAGACATATGTTGAACATTTGAAAGACTGAACTTTTCAACTTTTCTTAGGGAAGGAATAGCTTACATTTCATGAATCCACAGTTAATCTTAGAGTCTGTTTATGTCAAGCAAGTTCTTTAAAAAATACCCCTAAGTGTCTTTACTAGCAGAAATGATAGTCCTAAACCCCAATGTTCTTGTCCAATGTAGATCCAAATATTGTATGTTCTATCAAGTAGCATACTTTTACTTAAATGGCTCAATCAAAATCTGACATGCAATGTAAATTTTACATCTTGCTCTCAAATAGGTGGATGGATAGATAGTTATATAGATAGATATCACAATATCTAGAAAAGGTATGTGTAAACTACTGGGAGAGACAATGTATAGTGGAGAGCAAAACTATTCTGTAGCTAAGCTAATTTTAGCTGCATAGGAGAACAAAACTCAAGCTGAAATCAAAGGTTTTTCCTAATTGTAGATTATTAAAATCAGTACAAGTTGTCATTCATTGAGAGGAGTCAGTAGGGCACTGGTAGCTCACGCCTGTAATCCTAACTCTTGGAAGGCTCAGTTTGAAGCCAGCCCAGGTAGGCAAGTCCATAAAACCCGAAGTAAATCTGTGGATTAAGTGGTAGAGTGCAATAGGAGCTAAGGGATAATGCCCAGGCCCAGAGTTCAAGCCCCAGGACTGGCAAAAAAACAAAAACAACAAGAAACAATGAGAGTCATTAACTTAAAAAAAAAAGAATTTAATTCATTGTTATTGTAGCAATAATGGACCTAGAAACGTGTTTTTTTTATTTTTATTTATTTTTTATTGTGAAAATACTGTACAGAGGGGTTACAATGGTGTAAGAATCATTAAGTTTTGTGACACTTACCATAGTATTTTGTTTTAAAATGTCAGCTACTTCACATATGCCCAAACATACTCTGCAAAACTGCTGCTATGTTAAATTGGATAATTAATATCTGTGGCAATTAAAATTAATGCTATAGTGCATATTAAAAATTGTTTTAATTAACCCAAATTGTCAAATATAAAAGATGTGTTTAAAAGAATTATAAAATTTAAGAATGATGGGGCTGGGAAGTTGGCTCAGTGGTAGAGCGCTTGCCTTGCATCCCTGAGGCCCTGGGTTCGATCCCTCAGCACCACATAAGCAAAAAGAAAAAAAGCTGGAAGTGGCGCTGTGGCTCAAGTGGTAGAGCACTAGCCTTGAGCTGAAGAGCTGAGGGATAGTGCCCAGGCCCAGAGTTCAGGCCCCACGACTGGACCCAAAAAAAAAAAATTTAAGAATGACTTATAAGTCTTATCTCTTTCCTTTTTTTTGTTTTGTTCATAGTCAGAGCCATGAGGAAACAGCTGTGCATTGCTGTTTTTGTTTCAGTGATTTTCTTCTAGATGTTTTGGTGGTGGTGGTGGTGGTGATGGGGCTTGAACTCTGGGCCTGAACCCTGTCCCTCAGCTCTTCAGCTCAAGGGTACCACTCTACTACTTGAGCCACTGTGCCTCTTTCAGTTTTCTGAGTGGTTTATTGGAGATAAGAGTCTCACGGACTTTCCTGCACAGGCTGGCTTTGAAACTGGCTCCTCAGATCTCAGCCTCCTCAGTAGCTAGGATTACAGGTCTGAGCCACTGGCACCCAGCTCTTCTAGATGTTTTATAGAATTTAACTTAAAAATCTTTTGGAGGGGCTGGGAAGGTGGCTAAGTGGTAGTGCGCTTGCCTGGCATGCCTGAGGCCCTGGGTTCGATTCCTCAGCACCACATAAGCAAAAAAGAAAAAAGCCGGAAGTGGCGCTGTGGCTCAAGTAGTAGAGTGCTAGCCTTGAGCTGAAGAGCTGAGGGACAGCGCCCAGGCCCAGAGTTCAGGCCCCATGACCAGACCCCCCAAAAAAAAATCTTTTGGAAAAAATAGATTCTATTGATTGTCAATCTTTATTAAAGATTCTAAGGAGATAAAATCTTTTTGAGCATTATATCTTTAAATAAATATGTGTAAATCTTAACTTTTCTTCTAGTGTATATTATCAATTTCTTCTTTTTATGTTTGTATAAGCATTCTCTAATATTTATCGTACTACAATTCTGTAACTAACCTATTCCCAACCCCACTGTCCTCTTTTTCTGCTCTATTATAACATTGAAATGCCTAGAAGAGTTGTTTTTACTGACTCTTGTTGTTTTCGCCCATCTATATTTTGGGGAACATGGTTCTATAAACAGTAGCAATTTATTTGTGCTGGACTGGTAGACAGAAGTAAATCTTTTAAGGTTGTCGATAATCTCTATAATGTCTACCTATATGACCTTCTTATTGACTTACCCATTGATTCTTAGTTCCTTACTTTGATGGTCTATATTAAGTCCTTGTGTAACATCTGACTCACTTGATCACTTTTCTGTGCTCAGCCTTCTTTATATCTCTCAGTATGTGATGAAACTTTCTCCATTCTAGCTATGGTCTTTCCTGGAGTCCTCATCCAGTTAAATATCACCGAATCAGTTACTTCCAAACAGTATCTTTGTAGTTCAGACCATGCTACTGAGATCCAGGTTTTGGTTCACTGGGCTGGCCTCAGAAGCTAGAATGTTGGCTGAAACAATAATTCCATAAATCAAATGTATTCGGTAGATGAATGAATGTTTGCCTCTCCTCCCAGAGAAGGCAAAACAGAAAAAAACAAGCAGATCTTGAAATATCTAGGGAACTTGCAAATTGTAAATCACCCTGTGCTTGCCAGCTGATTTTCTTTCTAGATTTTCATATTCATAATATTAAAGAACAACAAAAGAAGTAGAATATGAGTGAGTTTTAAAAATGGATTTTAGTATATTTTAATTCACCATTCTTACTATTCAAACACCAGGCAATGAAGAATAATGAACCTGTATCAAATGCATTAAGAAATACCTTTCAGTTTATTCTCATTTTTTTAAAAAAAGGTATCTTTAATAAATGGAAGCTTACAAATTTGCCATGCTTACTAATATTAACTTGGACAGCATGTCCTTGAGAAACTAGTTACAGTGTTAATCATTTACAACACAAATAAGCAATTAGATAAGTTACATGATCTGTTGATTTCAAGCTGAGGACTCTGACTACTGAAAATGGCTGTCACTGAAAGAATAAGACATGGACACAGGTTAACAGGACATACGTAGTTAAAATACATAAATTCAAAAATATATAGCTTCACCTTCTAGCAAATTCTCTCACAAGAGCAATGATCCTCAAACTTTATGATGCACCAGAATTACCTGGCAGACATCCTAGAAATTTCTGGATACTGATTTATTTGACCTGAAGTATGGGGCCCAGGAATTCTGATTTTTAACTAGAACCTGGGTACTGCTAGATCTGTTTCCTATTCTCCTGATATGTATGCTACAGTTTTCATCAAGCTGAGAAATCCTGCTCTAGAGAGTTTATCCTCATGTGAATAGGGAGTATACTGTACACTGTTCACTGTTCACAGTAATACCCAAAGTATTTCTCTTCCAACATGAGAGATGTTTTGTTCCTACATCAAATTCTTTGTGCTTTCCTTTAAACTTCTTGCCCCCTTAAAATTCTTCTACTCCTCATCACTTTACCTCATATTTATCCTTTGTATCTCAAGGGACTTGCAGATAGAAAAAGGATTTTGTTGTTAGGCTCATATAACATGCCAAGTGCCTGCCTTGCTTCTATGCCTGTGAGTGGTATTCCATTTGCTGCAGGCTCAGACTACTGCACCTGTACTAACTTTGCTGGAGACTCTGTTTCTTAATAGTTGAAGCCACACTGATCTGAATGTAAATGCCATCTATTCTATTCTGTTCCTCCTGTACCCAACAGGTATTTTGAATTCATTGGACTTCCAATTTTAGCTAAGCTAAATCTGTAATTTCTACATACTTTAGCTCTGACAAGGAAATGATCTGCCTTTATTTCTCAGACGTATCACTCAGAAGAATTTAACTAGATGCTGAGAAGGAAGAGACTAGATGATGAATCAGTGATAAAAGTGAAAATCAAATATATGTTGGACTTAACTACAAATCTTCTGGCCCCTTGATACAGTCTAGGAAACAAATATTCAATACATGATAAGTACAACATCCTTCTCAATAATGTGCTTAGCAGAGATATTATGCTTTTTATTAATTTTAAGTTGTAAAAAGTGTTCACAATTTCATAAGTAAAATGTTCCATGTTCATTTTTGCCTATTTCTTAATTTCCCCCCTTCTATCCCTACCTACAAGTTACATAGTTCATTTTTTAAATTATCCTGAAATAGTTGTACAAAGGAGTTTCCAGTTTACAAAGCAGCTTTGAACACAATGCATTTTGATCAATGTTACCCAGTCCACATTCTCACCCCTCCCACCCCTCCTAACGCCTCCCCTCACTCTTTTTAATTTGTAAGATATACATTGAAGCCTTGACTGCATTCTTTTCCTTTCTCCTCTATATTGGTCTATCCTTTTCCCTTTGACCCTACCCCACCCCATTGAGATGACTATGCTTTTTGAAGAGTGGTTCTTAAATATAAGTCTAGCTTATTTAAAATTTTAACTTTCATTATTTACAAGTAAATGTATTGACCTGTGATTCTAGTATTGGTGAAGCTAAAGTAGGAAAATCACAAGTTCAAGGCCAGCTTGGCCTACAGAGACACTCTAAATAAGTAATTGTATCACAATTATATTTTGAAAAATCTGACCAAGATGAAAAATCAATTCATTTGATAAGTAAATGATTAATTGATTCATTATTTAAATATTTTCCTTTATATTTAAAATTATATTTCTCCAAAAGTAAACTACCTTCCTGCATTTTTAAATGATTCAATTAAATAAATATTTAGCTCACTGGAAAATTCATCATAAAATGTAATGGAGAAGGCAATAATAAAAATAGCAAGTAACTTAGTTCCTAAGCAGTATTCAAAGGATTTTATAGTATTCATTGATATGTCCACCATAACAATAAGAGCAAGGTGCTACCATTACCCTCAGCTGAAAACCACAGCTGGTGTCTGACCATGCTGAAGGTAGATGTCTGCCCTTCTTGCCACCTTTAACAGCTTCCCAGTACTTCTTTCTCAACATGCATTTGTACTTAACAGTTTGACTAAGGCAATACTTTTGCTTTCATGTTCACATTTTAGGACATTGTTATAGTAAAGCTTGAGGAAAGTTGTGTTGGAAGCAGCTTGGACGTGTAGAATTTTCAATCCTTTATATAATGTTAGTCAAGCAGACTCCTAGAAACTGGCTTATGACTGTTCATTTTTATAACTATTTGTAGCTTTAACATGAGCTGGCTATGGACCATGGAATGATTCTTTCTTATAAAAATATTATGAACTAGTACAGATATAGGGATATGTAAAACAATATTACAAAGTACTCACCAAATTATAATTTAACACTAATTGGGTTATAATATGAAATAATTAATAACTTAATTGTTGTGTGCAAAGACAATGAAAGCTATTGTCACCAGACCTTTAATTAGTTCTCATTTCCTGGTTTAGAGAGTTGTAAACTATTGAATAATCTTAATGTAGAGTTGGGCAATTTTTTTATTAGCAAAATGTACTGAAATTTTGCCTTTTGCTCTTTTGTAAATTAACATGCAAGAAAGAAATACTTGGAAAAACTTGATTAGCAGCTTAATTTTCTGGTGACAAAAATCTTTGTAATCCTTATGATTTAATACAAAAATAAATATTGAAAGGAGATGCAGTCTATCCTCCTGTCTTCTTATTTTTTGAGCTCTGGATTGTTTTTATTATATTTGCTGTTTTATTTTGAAGTGATGCTCTCCATATAAGTTGGGAACTTGTTGCTTTAACTATGGTTATTTTTGAAGTATCCTTCTTCATAAAAGGGAAGAAATGTGTCTCCATCTCTGTAATTTTCCCCTAACTTACTTCAGAAATACGTTAAATCTTGCAATTTATCATTAGAGTAACAATATGAATAAAAACCCAAACTAGGTTTTGAGGAAAATAGTGAATAAAAAATAATAGACAGCAGTTGTATGAGTGAAAATTAATAACTACTTTGAACATTGAAATGCTTTTCTGTAAGATATAATAAAATGGATAATTTAATAGTCTAGTTTAGTTTTGCCCTAATTTACGATTAGGAATGAGGAAACACTTCGCCCTTGGCATTATTTACAGTACTGAAAGTGTTTACTGAAATGTCCTCAGGTCTGTGCTACCATCTTGTCTTGGAAACAAAGTCAAATGTCTGTAGCTGTAGTTTGCTTTGGGTAGCAAGTTTTAAAATTTAAATACAAACAATGAATTCACTGAAAATCCTTGAGTTTTTTTTAGTAGATAAGTCATGCATCTAAGTACATTATTTCAGAGAAATTGCTTTGCTTTTTAACTCATAGTATTATTGAGCATAGTTGTTATTCTCTAAAGAAAAATGACCAAAGACTACTTTCCTGTGTTAGTCAGTTTTCTGTTGGGGTGACAAAAATACCTGAAATGGAGAGGGTATAAGGAGAAAAGGATTTAATTTTGGCTCATGATGTCAGAGGTTTCAGTTCATGTTCACTTTGCCCCCTCCCTTTGGACTGTAGTAAGGTAGACATCATGGTGGAGAGTGTTTGGCTGAAGAAACTGCTCACCTTAGGGGCCCTGAGAAGTGACAGCTAGAGACAAGAAGGTGCAGTGGAATCAGTTTCCCCTTCAGCGACCTGACTCCAATGACCTAACTTCCTCCCTTAATGCACAACCTCCTCGAAATTCCATCACCTCCCAGTAGTGCCACAGGCTGGAACTCAAGCATTAAGCACTTGTCCTTTGTGGAACATTTAAGATGGAAACCACTACAGTGACTGTTTGGGGAATTTCCCACAGGGTGAGAACAATAAAACTGTTTTTTTGAAGTGTAATTTCTAGGAAAGTTGTGTTTGTCACTGACAAAGTTCTAGTTACATGATATTGTCTGGTCTTTGAGCAATGCTGTTTACTGTTCCAAATCTCCCACTAAGGATGCATTCAGCTTAATATCTGAGGAAAGGGAACAGTTAAAGAGCACTCACATTGAAAAATCTTAAACCACACTACTTAGTGATCTTCTAGCTCACCTTGGCTTTTTATTATTTCCTGCTATATAACTTTACAAGTCCTATCATCTGTTCATCTCAATGATTTTTTTTGTTGTTGTTATTTGTCATGGGGCTTAAACTCTGGGCATGGGTACTGTCCCTCAGCTTTTCAGCTCAAGGCTAGTGCTCTACCACTTGAGCTACAATGCTGCTTCCAGCTTATTCTGCTTATGTGGTGCTGAGGAATGGAACTGAGGGCCTCATGCATGCAAGGCAAGCACTCTACCAATGAGCTATCTTCCCAGCCTGATTCTTTTATTTTTTTCTGATCACAAAAGGATACCTGGTAGAACTATAACTGAATTCAATCAGTTTAGATCTTGGTGGATGCAAAGCCCATATGCACAACTAGAAGATAAAAGAGAGAAGAAAGGCCAGTTATTTGCAACAAGTAAAGAGAGCACTAAGGCTAATTCTCTGAGAGTCTCTCTGAGGAAAGCAGACAGGAGGCTTTTATTGGAGAAACTTCTAAATACAGATTGCAACGAAGACTGCTTCATCAGTGCATGTAGGGGCAGGTACATTCCTGACCAGGTTCCATATCCTCTATCGTATATTCAAAAATTGGAAGAGGTCAGGAATGTGTCTAAGAACTATAAGGAGCAGAATTACTCTTGGTTATCTAAAAGGAGCAGGCCAGAATGACACAGTGATTTGGTATGGTTACAGCTGAGCTGGGAAAAGTCTTATTTGACACAAAATCAACTTGGAAGGCCCTTAACAATTGGCAATCATTTAAATGAGAATCAGGTACCACTGTCCAGGCATAGATGATTATTTCAGAAGAACACAGCTAGCAGCTAAAATAATATCTGAGATAATACATGTATTGTAAAACAAAACATGATTAAACTTGGAAAACACATCAAAGTGCACAGGGAGTCAAACATAATCTCAAAGCTAATATTTAGAGCTAGTCATTTTAAAATTTATTATGTATTTCAATGTAGTTTCTCACTTTTCATTTTATCTATATGAAAACTAAAGTGTCATATAAAATTAGCATATTTACTTTTATGTAATAAAATTCATTTATAAATTTCAAAATCCTGTTTTAATTCTGTATCCAAAGGCATATCTTCCACCCTCCCGTCCAGCAGTCCAATTTTATCCCCAGTGAATGCAATGTTCTACAACATATCCCTAGTGGATACTCCAAACTCTCTATATATACCATATTTATCATCTATGTATAAAATTACATATTTTATATATATATATATGTTATAAATTTTTTAAGCCAGGAGCCGGTGGTTCACGATTGTAATCCTAGCTACTCAGGAGGCTGAGATCTGAGTATTGCAGTTCAAAGCCAGCCTGGGCAGGGAAGTCCATGACTCTTAACTCCAATTAACTACCAGAAAACTGGAAGTGGAAGTGGTGCTGTGGCTCAAGTGGTAGAACACTCGCCTTGAGCTAAAGAGCACAAGGACAATGCTCAGACCCATAGTTCAAGCCCCACAACTGACCAAAAAAATAATAATAACAGGCACAGAAGAGATTCACAATATCAATATGAACTTTTGTAATGATATACTTTAGGAACAATTTTATTTATGAATTGTTCTTTTCTGTAGTTACCCTATAATACTTCATACCTCGGTTGGCCATAAATAATTAAAACCTGAGGGAAACCACGGACAAAAAGGGGTAGTACTGTTCAAATCTATATAATTGTTTTAATTGCCTTCTTACTAATGAGCCCATATTTCCATCCACTGATAGAGAACATTTTCCTAAATCTTTTTCTTGCTAATACACTGAGGAATCAAGATCTATCCCTGGGTGAAGTTCACAGATGGGATTTCATATCTGTGATTGGCAGTTCAAATGAGATTCTGGGTCAGACACACAGCACCCTTGGCAAAGATAAAAAACGAAATGAGCAGTCAGGGGATAATGGTCAGTTGTGCTTATCAACCTCTTCCTCTGCTTTCAGCAAAAGCATCTCTAGTGCCTGTCACTCATGCTCATTACCATGGCTGTTTCTGCTGGGCTGCGAGTGACACAGCAGGATATTACTGTCTGAATTGCTAAGCATCCTTCAGGCAAAGACAATAATTAAAATACTCTGATTTAAAAATGGTAATTTTTGTTGGCTCAGTACTATGGCATGTGGGGATCAGAATACAGAATGCAATCTTAGCACTAAACTGACTGTGCTCAAGCATGTATTAGATGGAGTATCACTGAGGTAAGTTTATATAACATGGCCTTTTACGTTGATAAATTAGGGGCAGATAAGTAATATGTAATCTGTGCTTATAGAATTTCAATTTTAGTCCAATACAATGCTAGTGTTTTGTACACTGAATTTCATTCACTGCTCACGATTAGTGACTTTAATCATACACAAAAAGTATGGTTAGCCAGGTGCCAGTGGCTAGTTACTCAGGAGGCTGATATCTGAGGATCGTGGTTCAAACCCAGCCCAGGCAGGAAAGTCTATGAGGCTAGTTTCTCCAAAAAAATTATTCACAAATAGCCACAAGTAGAGTTGTGGCACTAACTTTAAGCAAAAAGAGGTTCAAGGACAGCACCCAGACCCTAAGTTTAAGCCCAGGGTATGAAGAAGAAGGAGAAGAAGAAGGAGAAGGAGAAGGAAAAGGAGAAAGAAAAGAAGAAGGAAAAGGTGAGGTGGAGGAGGAGGAAAGAAGGAAGGAAGGAAGGAAGGAAGGAAGGAAGGAAGGAAGGAAGGAAGGAAGGAAGGAAGGAAGGAAGGAAGAGAAGAAGGAAGAGGAAAAGGAGAAGGAGGAGAAGGAGAAGGAGACAGAGAAGAAGAATTAGAAGGAGGAGGACGAAGGAGGAAGAGCAGGAGGGGAGGAAGAGAGAAAGAAAGAAAGAAAGAAAGCTTAAAGACATTGAAATGTTTTCCCAATAAGTCAAACACATAGTTTGTGATGGGGTTATTGATTCTGGATTTTCTCCTACTGCTGATTCAAGGTGTTTAAAGTAATGCTTGATTATGGGTATAAAATAGTCATTGTGCTGTATTCTCTATAATGTGGGAAGGTTGGTCTTGTTTTCTCAAGAATTTGGCCAACATTTGAAGACCTGTTTTGGCACCTCCTCCATCCCATTCAGTTATATTAAAATGGAAAGCACCAATTCAAGCTGCTTAACTGGCTGACTTCAATTTGTTGCACTCCCTTGACCTTTTGGGTATTTTACAAATTTACATCAGCTTCCTTTTCAACCTAGGGACATTGTTGAGAAGACCTTATGAAATCTCATTCTCAAAATCAAGTCTTTACCTTTCAGAAGCATGTGCTGGGAATAAGGAAGTTGAGAGCAGATGGTGTCTATGAAGCTCATATAGACACCATAAAGGCTCATAAACCTCATAAAAGTATTCAGTATCATGTACAATGTCTTAACCAAACAAAACACTTGGGTGTAAATTATTTGAATCCAACACTGCAAGGTTATTACCCTTAGTGAAAATTAAATGTTGATAGACATTTGAGTACTTGGAAATAAAGAATAATATTAACACATTGTCAGAATTCACTAAATACTTAATATTACATTTCTGTCATTGAACAACATTTTTGGACTCTGTAAAGCAGTGCAGTCACTGGTAACCTATCTTCAGAAATACTCCCTTAAACACAAAGGGAGGGTAAGAACCAGCATGATGCCTCCAGATCTGTTTCAAAGTCAAATCTGGTTGTCCTTTTTTCTCTTTTTTCTTCTTCCTTTTTTCTTTTTTTTTTGCTTTGGGTAAATGGGAAAATTAAGTCATCAGGAAAACTGAAGAGCACTATATTTCCATAAAATTAAATTACCTGCTTTAGAAGTCTAGCGTTTTAAAGTTGTATTATGGACCGTGAAGATTTTTACATGCTTGGTGTGGGAGAGGAGTAGTGTAAAAGAAACCATGAACCTTTGAAAGGGACACATTGCAAGGGCTTCTGACAACTTGGCCTTAGGTTTCAGTACCACCAACATCCTCCTTTGCCCTTTGATCCATCGTTTACCTCCTAAGACTATGATCTGGGAAGATGAGAGTCCCTCATCCGGGATACATGCGGCAATCTTCCCTTACTTGAATATACATACACATGCTTGACTATGACTGCCTAGTGTCTGGCTGTGTGGCCACTAAGTAGTGTTCAGCACTTGCTTCCAATGCAAAACTACGCTGCATGGACCACTATTCCATCTTCTCCCTCTTTTATTTAGTCTCTGCTGTTTCTCCCTACTCAGCAGCTCTGTGTGAATAGGCTGGATTATGAGTTAATTCACTTCTTTGGGTTGTTGCTAGGAAGGAAAAAAAAAAACAGGCTTTGTTTGTGGAATGCTATTTGCTTTCCAACTTTCTCCTTTCATTCTGAAGCCGTTGCCCCTCACCCCATTAGAAAACTATGGTAATATTACCAATTCGTTGGATACAAATTAGTACTGAATGTGTTAGGTCCAAATTGGACTTCCTAGATTCCCTAGGGGACCGGTGATGAGGAATCTCTGGATGAATCTTCAGCTGACTGTGCTAATGTGTTCTTACAGGAGGAGATCGAGATCGGATGACAGCAAATCATGAGAGCTACCTCCTCATGGCGAGCACCCAGAATGACATGGAAGACTGGGTGAAGGCCATCCGCCGAGTCATATGGGGACCTTTTGGAGGAGGTGAGCAGATTTTTTAAATCATAGAAAAGCAGAAAAGAAGATTGTTACACAGCCCTTTCTTTAAGCTGATGTTACTACTGGCTTCTATGTTCAGAGGACTGAATGTTAAAATAGTAAATAATATCTATTTTTGTTTGCCAGTTCTGGGGCTTGAACTCAGGGCCTGAGCACTATCCTTGAGCTTCTTTTTTGCTTAAGGCTAGCTCTCTACCACTTGAGACAGCACCACTTCCAGCTTTTTGTGTTTATGTGGTGCTCAGAAATCCAACTCAGGGCTTCATGAATGCTAGGCAAGCACTCTACTGCTAAGCCACATTCCCAGCCCCAATAATATCTTGATCTAGATACTAATTTATAAAATCTACTCGTGGATTTGGCATTCCAAACCCCAGCTGCTTACTGTCATAAGAGAACACTAAAATTCTCAATGAGAATCTAGTATTTATTAGAATTTACAAAACTTGAGCTGTGTATGCATAGATTGGATGGTAAGTTTAACTTCAATAGTCTTACCAATAACATCAAGAATGCATTATTCAGGGCTGGGAAGGTGGCTCAGTGGTAGAGCGCTTGCCTTGCATGCATGAGGCCCTGGGTTCGATTCCTCAGCACCACATAAGCAAAAAAGAAGAAAGCCGGAAGTGGTGCTGTGGCTCAAGTGGTTGAGCACTAACCTTGAGCTGAAGAGCTGAGGGACAGCGCCCAGGCCCAGAGTTCAGGCCCCATGACCGGACCCCCCCACCAAAAAAAAGAATGCATTATTCGAAGAATCAGCTAAACAGTGCTCTAGAACTAAAACTAGTAGTAAAATAAAATATATGATTTTTATCTAACAAAATGTATAAAATGGAATAATAGAAACAGAAGCATTAGTTTAAAAATTCAATAAATGGAACCTCAAAATTAAGGACAAAAAAATTATCTACACTCAACATATATTTCCAAGAATATAAAGTCTAACTGTACTGTATCAAAATAAATTGTATTATACTATAAATTTTATTGGGTTCATATTTAATAAATCAGTTAGATTTCTCATGTTTATATTCTTTTTTGTGCACTGTTTATACTTTGAACTCATATAGTGAATTTTTTGCTCTTGAACATATCAGAGTCTCAGGTTAACTGACCATTTAAAATTTTAGAATCATTAGAATGGAGGGACAAAAGGTGAACAAGTACAGCAGTGGTACTCACTAGACACTATGTTAAAAATGAATTATACAATTTATGGGTGGAGATGGGAGGGAAAAACTGAGAGGAGTGAGGGACAGTTATGTTGTCCACAAAGAAAGCTATTTATGTAATATTGTAACATATATTATAAACATATATAAAATTTGTGTACCTGTAATCCCTCTGTACATCACCTTTACAATAGCAATAAAAATAAAAATATTAGAATCATTTTGAACACTTAGCTTAAAAATTACAAGTTCATATTGTTAAAATAATAATTATTGGGAGCAGGGTGCTAGGGCCTCAAGTCTGTAATCGTAGCTACTCAGGATGCTGAGATCTGAGAATCTGAGTTGAACTTTCCTGGCTGGTGTTTCCAAACTACCAAGCTAGAAGTGAGGTTCAAGTAGTAGAGCATTAGTCTTGAACACAAAAGTTCAGGGGCAATTCCCAGGCCCTTAGTTTAAGCCCCAGGACCAGCACATGTGCGTGTACCCACCCACCCACACACACACACACACACACACACAAATTAATTAATTAACTAAATACTGGGCTGGTGATGTACCTCAGGTGGACACATGCTTAACATGTGTAAGTATTGGATTCCCCAGCACCTACAAAAAAACATTAAAAAAAAAAAAAGAAGGGTAAACCAGGTTCCAGTGGTTCACATCTGTAGTCCTGATTACTCAGGAACTAGTCCAGACAGGAATGTCCATGAGACTCTTATCTCCAATTAACCACCAAAATATAGAAGTGGAGTTGTGACTCGGTGTTAGAACACTAGCCTTGAGCAAAAATGCTCAAAGACAGCATGCAGGCCCTGTACCAGCACAAAAATTCTAAGAAAGTAATAATTAAAAAAAAAAAGCTTCAGTATTTTCACAATAAAAAATAAATAAATAAATAAGCTTAGACAAATCTACTAAAGTAGTAAATTGTCATTGAAAACATTTTGCTATTTTAATAGACTAACAAATTGTCTTGTTTTGAGCATTGTCTTCTATTAGGGAAAGGAGAGGTTTCTAACCAGGTGACCATCTATCCCAGCTTGCTGAGTAACAATCTGGTTTGTAATATTATACCAGGCTAATTACTGATATAGTAAGTGATATTGTCACTGCATTTTAGTTTGCATGCCCATGTATTTTGCTACCCTATTCAAAGCATACAATGATAAATGACTACGTGAAACATTTGAAAAGCGTAACGAGCTGAAGGCCCACTTCAGTGCCTTACCATGAGATTGCTCTGGCATAAATGAACACCATGCACTTGTCCAGCTTGAGTTTGCCACCTTCAGTGCCAAGGACATGAGAATGTGACTTTTCAAAGTTCCTGTAAAAACAGCTTCATTTTTCTCCCCCCTTGTCATCAAATTCCTGGGCCTCTTGAATTCAGGAGGTGCCTTACTATCTGCTGATCCAAGTGTTTTTGTCAAGGAATTATTTCCAGCAAGTGTGTTATTTCTTCTCCCCTTCCTACCTCTTCTGTTCTTTAATCAAGAAAAAAAATGAACAAAATCCAACCCATGTCTCCAAATATCAGGGGCTACAGGTAGCCCAGAATTTTCAGTGGAATTCTAGTGAGATTAGGAAGAGCTATATATGAATCTGTCAATCTAGAACTGAATAGGAATTCTTATTAATAGGTTACAGTGACTAGTTTATATCCTTTATCCTGGACAATATACTTGGCGTTTTTACAAATACATACTTCAGATTTATTTTCCAGGAAATATATTTTAGCACTGTTAATAGAAAAAAATGCTTCAAAGACTAAAACTTCTCTTTCTGTCCTTGAATTGGAGAGGGTTAGCAGATTACCAGAAAGCTTTTAAAGCACTTATTTAATTTTCAAGAACTCTTTTGTGATTCCACGGAGTAAAAGAATGACTTTGTCAGGGTCAGCTTTCAGGTTGGTACTATATTCTGTCATGCATAATCTAGGGCTTCCAATGTTTATTTCATATTCATTAATTCTATGCTCATGGATTGAATTTTATAGAAATGTTTCAATAAGTTTTGAACAATAAATTTATGTAGCTGAAAAACTGCTTGATATTGTAAATTAAGATTCCCCTTAATATTCCTTTAGGCAGTAGTTTTCCACTAATTTGGAATAATTTTAAGCTACGGTTGTAGTTGTGTTCCATATTCTGTGTGATAGCTCACTTAGACCCAGGTTAGATGAATAACTTGCCCTGTCACACCATGAGCACAGAACCAGGAAGAAAACCTTTGAACTTTTCCTGTTCTATAGCACAATAGTCTAATCGATTATTCCTGGCGTGGCAATAAAATCCAAACTAGGATATTCTTAGGAGAACATCACAAAGGCTCAATATGTCCATAAAATCATATAAAATGATTTTTATCAAAATGAACTCCAAGAAAAAAAAATGAGTTTTTTGTGGTTATTTTACTTTTTGTGTTTTTCCCTCGGGTGGCTGTTTTGGATTTCTGTACTTTTTGTCTTCTATGTAAGTCTGTCTGTTTGGGGAAGGGTAAAGCGAAGCATAGAAATGAAAGGGACAAAGGGTGAACAAATGCATCAGTGATACTCACTAGATAATATGTTGAAAATAACTATATAGGGGAGGGGAGTTGGGAAGGAAAAGAAACCTGGGAGAAAATAAAGAAAGAGGTGACACTGTTCAAAAAGAAATGTACTCCTGACCTAACTTATGTAACTGCAACCTCTCTGTTCCTCACCTTTAAAATAAAAATAAATACAAATAAAAATAAAAAGTCCTCAGTTACAAGTTCACACCTTATCAAGCATAGACTTTAGCATATTAATGCAAAATTTTCAGTTATTCAAAAATAGATGAGTTGACAGCTCAAAAAGATCCCCCCCAAAAAAGTAAAAACAAACCAAATTTCTATCCATGGATGAACTATGCATAGCATAGTCATGTGCCATATAATAAAATTTTGGTCAATGACAACTGCATCCCATAAGAGTGGTTCTATAAGATATGTTCACCTAGGGACATCAGAGCCAACTTACTTTGTGAATACTCTGTAAATTGCCTAGCAACTTGTTTCTTAGAACCTTTCTCCATTATTATGTGATAAATGTCTGAACATCCATAGAGTGAATTTTTGCTCGCCATAAGAAAAAAAGCACTAACACATGCTGCGTCATGCATGAGTCTTAAGAACATTATGTTAAGTAAAAGAAGCCAGTCACAGAATTCCATACATTATGTGATTCCATCCATAGGGAAGTATAGAACACAGACATCTATAGAGTCTGAGAATAGATTAGTGATTGTGTAGGGTTACCACAGAGAGTTGGAGTACAGGAGAAAGATAACCAAAATATATACAATTGCCTTTTGAGATGATGGAAATGTTTTAGAACTGGTTCCACATATACTAAGTGAATATTCTTTTAAAAAAAAACTGAATGATACACTTTAAATGAGTGGAGTCTGAGGCATATGAATTATAAATCAACAAAACTGTTAAAGTACACAGGTTGACATCAGAGCCTTCCATATGAGAATATACTTCCCTTCCTGTCTTAGTTATGAACCCCAGAACATCATTCCTATACAAAGATGTCTTCCTTTCCATCTTCCTTCCTACTACTCACAGACAGCCGCGGTTACTGCTTAAATACCTTCTGTTAAGGTGTTTGGAGGAGATGCTGACCTATCTGTCTAAACTTTAGAGTACACCACATTTGGATACATTAGAAATATATCAATTACAGAGCTGGCAAATTCTGTGGATGTGGCATAATTTGTGTTTTTATAAACTTAAATTTGTAGGCATTTAATCTTATTTTTGTTTAGGTTGCATATGACTGCTAAATGTCTTCCTCTTGGACATTATAATAGCTTAGCATTTCACTTGCCTAAAATTAACAACTGTGTAATAAAAACAAAATCATAAAACATAAAACTTTTCATTAAAATAACAAATATTTACAACAAATGTTCAAATGGGAGAAAATAATCAATGGAAGTACAAAATTTACATATTCCCTTTCAACAATGTAGCTTGAAAACAAACCTTGATATTGACACTATATACCTCAACCTTGTAATCAGTGTAAAACCATCCATAATCAGGTAGTTCCCTGTGAACAAGGCTTAAAGGCACACTGTCTCTTTAAAAATGAAATGTGAAACTGAGTGCTTGTCAAGCTTGTAGTCCTAGTTATGCAGGAAGCTGAGATCTGAGGGTCCTGGTTCAAAGTGAGCCTAAGCAGGAAAGTCTGTGAGACCCTTATCTCCAATTTAACACCAAAAAGCCAGACCCCAAGCTGTGGTTCAAGTGGTAGAACACTAAGCTTGAGCAAAAGTAGCTCAGGGCCAGTGCCTTCAAGGCCCAGGACTGGCACCAAATAAATAAATAAATAAATAAATAAAATGTGAAATTGGATTGTCACAACATATTTCTTTTTAGTTTTTCTGGAGTTTAGTTTCATTTTTTCTTCCTTGTGTTCATTGGTTTATTTTCACTGGCTTTCTTTCCAATTATTTTTTGAGGGAATTTTCATGGAGGTACCCAGACTAGGATGAGTAGAGTAGGAATCTATTGTTTTTCATTAGATGTGTGTGTGTGTGTGTGTGTGTGGTTCCTTTCTTCATGAAAAGAATCCAGTCAGAGATCCAGCAAGACAATAGCAATTCTATTCACAATGAATAACTATTGGCCCTAACAAGCCAGGTTTGATACCAAAGTACAGAATCCATGTGATTTAGCCTCAGTTTGAGGCCAGATATGTGATCTTGCATAGACAAGTCACCTTCTCTCACATTTCGTTTTCTTACTTATAAAATAAGAAAGTTGGACATGTTTTCTTTAACTTCCCACTTCTAAAGTCCGGTGGTGAGCCATCTCCCTCCAGATCAGTATACAGGTCAGTAAATTTCCAGTTGGCTCAGATGCTCTTTCTGAGCATCTCCTCTATCTTGGTAGTGCTGGCTTAGACTGGGTGACTTGCTCTTCTTAACAGCAAGCTGTGAGACCACAGGTAAAGGCAAAATCTGCACCTTGGAGCAGAAACAACTCACCGGGGTCTGTTCGGTGACAGAGTTACCTGACCAGCCTGCTGGTCAGATGATGGGAATGGAAGGAGCTTCTTAACACTTGTCACAGTTTTGTGCAGGCCCTTCTGAAAGGCTGAAAAGGAGAGAGAGGCCATGGAGGTCAGTTCGGGTTAAAACACTAGCATTCCAAATCTACTGTGGAACAGCCAGGTAAATGAATGATTAACCCAGTGAGTAAATTATTTAGTGAGGAAGATTGAAAGGGTTGGAGGACATGGAGGGGGAAGGGGGTCCTGGAGTAGAGAAGCTTCATGCAGGAATATGGGGGAAATGTTCAATGTCAAATTATTAGACAATAGCCAGTGAAATAAATATGTATGTACAGCAATACATACATGCATAAATTGATTTCTTGCAATGATACCTGTACACCCTGCTATTGTGTTTGCTTTTTTAAAATTTTATAGACACATATATACCTATCTATGAAAGATATGTGTTTTTAAGGATAGGTACATTGACATGACATGTACTGATGGACTGAATCGTTTGCACAATATTTGGAAAATAAAAAATTTAGTGTAGGAAGAGAGAAAGTATGGGGGGGCTGAAAAGTCTCCCTCCCCCCCCCAAGTAGTTTGGTGCTGTGTAATATCAGGGAGGGAATGGGGGAGGGGAGGAGAGTTGAGCCAGCCAGCTGTAAAGGTGCTACACCAGACTAGAGATCCAAGGTCAATGCAAAGTCAAAACAAGAGGGAAGGGACTCACAGTGCAGCATGGCTTTCCCTCCTCCCCTCATGTTGTGACTGCACCTGCTGCCTGTGACCAGCAGGCACTGAAGGCAGCCGCAGCAGCAGCAGCAACAACCACAGCTGTGAGGCTAGCCACAGCCCTGCCAGCTCCCGCCCAGCTCTCATTGAGAAAAGGGGCGCAGAAGCAGACAGGAGGAGGAGGAGGAGGAGAAGCTCCTGCAAAACCCAGAGCCTCCTCCCAGCGCAGCCTCCGGCGGGAGTAGGCTTTGGACTATTCTGACGAGGTGATTCCTTGGGGGAGTTGCAAGCCGGAAGGAAAAAGCCCCGCAGAGACCATCAAAGGCTGAGGGGCGCTGTAAAAGGAGCAGGAGAGTTCTTTTGCAAGGAATCTGTCATGCACGGAAACATTGCAGCTTTCTGGAGAAGGTGCCATGGTTTTACTGCCCTTTTGCTCAGATGAAAGGAGCCATCAAGGATTGTCCTGAAGTGTTCCAGAGGGGATTTTGCTCATTATTCCTCTCCCCCCCTATTTGCTGACTTCCCCAAAGGAATTTCAGTCCAGCTGAGAAGATAGTTCTTAATAAAACAAAACCAAACTAAACAATTCCTGCTGATCAAATAAGAGGTGAAGCTTGCTTGCTGCAGTACTTTTCTGTGACATTTTGAAATGTCTCCAAATTCTTAAAAAAAAAAAAAGAAAGAAAGAAAGAAAAGAAAGAGAAAAAAGAATACCTAAAAAACTCCTTGGATTAGAGAAAACTAAAGGAAGGAGATTTCTTTTACCCCAGAAATGACTCAGTGAGAATTGGTAACTTACCCTTGAGCCAAGACCTGGATCATTAAAACCTTGGAGTTCTAGTAATCAGCACTTCAATCCTCACAAATAAACAAACATGCAAAGGAGTGTCTGTGGAGTTCTGCACAGAGGCAGGTTTTAAAGAAGCCTGAACAAGACTGACTGGGGTGAGAACTTGGGGCCTGTATGATGCCTGAAGATCGAAATTCTGGGGGTCGCCCCTCAGGGGCCTTAGCATCAACTCCTTTCATTCCTAAAACAACATACCGAAGAATCAAAAGGTGCTTTAGTTTTCGGAAAGGTAGGTAGATGATATGCCAATGTCCTTTATATAAACACATACATATATATGTGTGTGTGTATACAGACATATATTTGATGCCTTTAAAATGGGTTTCTGCTTGGATTAAATGGGAGTTTAGAAAGGAAGAGGTGGGAGCTATTCACCAGTGTATTGGGTATGTCTCTGTGCATACTGAATTTTCATGGTGTTTATTGACCTGTTCATTATTGTCTGGCAATAATGAAGGTGGGTTTCGGGGAATGGTGATGCTGTTGGATCACCAGGATACTGAAGGACTCATAGGGAGGTAGGCAAACTGGGCAGACCACCCAGTAAGGAGGGGCCAAGCTCTCTTGGGTCCTTTCCAGACCCACATTGAGTATCTCTGTTCTGATTCCTTGACATCGGTCCCTCACAAATACATGTTCTATGTCCCACCCACTTTGTGTTTGGGTCTGGCTCTTAATCAGTGCCTCACTTGCCTTATTGAGAAAATTTTTGATAATCAGATTATGTATGGTGACTCCTCAGGAGTATTTCAGCTATCCTTATTAACATTGACTAAGAATTGCAATCATCTTGATTTTGCAAATAAATCAGAGCATGGCTTTGAGAAAGTGCAAAGAACAGGAAGTAGAAAAACATATAACAAGTTATGTTCAGTCAAAGAAACTAAAGACATTTCTGAATTTGACTTCTTTGGGGAAGCTAAAGGTTGCATCCTAAGGAAAATGAAATGTTTTCAGAAAAACTTGTGTACAAGAATACTTTTAAATACTTTTTTGCATAAAAGTACTTTAAAATAAGGATAAGTAAGTGGAATGGCTGTTTAAGTACAAACTAAATCATAATCTTAACATCGTGTATAGTGAGGCAATAATTTAATTCAAAGCTGGATTGAATGGTACCTAGGATTATACCTGTCTCTATTTTACTTGATCTGTCCTGTTTCTGTTAGCATGTCTTATTTTGGAACTAACAAATAATAAAAAGAAAACAAAATAAGAAAAATCAAGTGCACAAATATGTGGGAATAATAAATCCTTTTCTAATTGTGGTTTGAGTCACTAAAATGTAAGCTAAGACTGTTATGATATATTAGCAGCACAGGTATTATCTTATATGCTATCTCAATCACAAAGAAAATTAAGTGTGGGGTGCATACATTTATCTCATAATTTATAGATCTATGGTGATATCATGGATGCTGTCAGATTACATCATTGATAGAGAAAAGAACAGCAACAGACATTGAAAGAAGCTCAAGGACTAACTGTTTAAAAGACATTTCCCTTGCTTTTTTCTTCTTCCCCTACCTCTTAGCAATAATATGAGGTATTTTAGGGAGTTGTTAATATTTCTTTGAAGGCCAGAGCAAGAGCATTTTTTTAACCTTTCAAACTTTTTCTCCTCCAAAAGGAAATGTACATAGCCATGCAGAAATGTACAGAAATAGGCTGCTCTTCTGATCTCATCTTTTCCTTTTAAATATCAAGAGGGGAAGACAGTACTCCAGAAGAAAAACACCACAAGCAAGCAGGTGCAAAGCATACATAGGAAAGAACTTCCACCCAGCATCTTCTGGGGGCTGTGGAAGTGTTCTCTTCTGTTGCAAAGTCTTATAGTTGGGAGTCTGCTCAGTGTTTGAGTCAAGGAAAATTAAGAAATGTTTCCTTTACAAAGCTACATTATGCTTGCTTTCCAAACAAGAAAAGGGAGGAGAGGTAGGAAGCATGCAGTTTCTTGTCTGTCTGGTCTCTTAACTCTGTGGCCACCGTTGTACAGTCTGGGGCTTGGGGATGAAGGTGCCCAGCTGTTGTGGCAGTGGCTGCCAGCTCTTCTGTGCTGCTGTCATTGTCATGGCGGCAGCAGCAGGCAGCAAGAAGAACAGGCTCTGTGCATTTTGTTGAAAGTTTGAAGTGAAAAAAATGAACTTCCTTCACAATCCTCTTTCCAAAGCAAATCACCTTGGGAAAACTCTCTCTCTCTCTCTCTCCGTCTCTCTCTCTCTCTTTCTCTCTCTCTCTCTATCTCTCTCTCTCTTCTTTTCTTTTCTAAATCTCCTTAGGCTCAAGTGTTTCCAATGCTTTCTGAGAAACTCCTACGTCAGCTTAAGTCATTAAGAAAAGCATCCAAAAGGGAAAAATACTGACATAACTGTTTTTCTTGACCCACTGTACATACGCGCATGCACACACACACACACATGCTGCACGCTCACACACACATGCTGCACACTCACACACATATGTATATATGCACTGCTCTCAGGGGTAGATCAACAAAAGAAGCATGCTTCTAGTAGTTTTAGAAATGCTTATCAAATAAAAGGTGGCATTGAGAAGTTTCCAGAAGCTGAGGCAGAGTAGGACTTACATGCTGTGTTGTACATGCCGAAACCCACTTCTCAGAGGGCCTTTCTTCCAGAATCTTCTGTCTTTTCTCTGCCCTTTTCTCTCCCTTCCTTTGTACGCTACTAATTAAGATCCTTGAAAATGTTTGCCGAGTGCTTTACAAATCCTAGATACTGAGAAACATTTATTAGGCAGGTGGTTAGGGGGCAAGTATTATGATTATCTTAGATTTATGTTCTAGTGAGAAAGATTATAGTATATATTTATTGTTTTTTTTTTGGGGGGGGGGTTCGGTCGTGGGGCCTGAACTCTGGGCCTGGGTGCTGTGCCTCAGCTCTTCAGCTCAAGGCTAGCGCTCTACCACTTGAGCCACAGCCACTTCCGGCATTTTTCTTTTTGCTTATGTGGTGCTGAGGAATCGAACTCAGGACCTCATGCATGCAAGGCAAGCACTCTACCACTGAGCCATCTTCTCAGCCCTACAGTATATATTTATTGTAAGACTAATATTCTTTGATTCCAGGAAACTACAGTTTTAACCTCTGGCTTTATCTTATGTTCCCCTTGAGTTGTAGATAAGTGATCATCCATTCCTCAGCAGCTTCTTCATAGAGTCTCTACTTGGTGGTCACCCACACTGCCTTGTTCTTTCTTATCTATTTAGAGCCTATTTCTTTTCCATCTATATAGACTTAATTGCTTCTTTCCTACAACTTACATTAACCTAAGTAACAGCTACTCAATATGACAATCAACCTCACTTCTGTTCACCACCAACATTGTTCACAAACTCCTACAACACACAGTTCATTTGGCAAGCCATTGCTCAAGCTGTATTCCCAAAATATACTGCCAAGCAACATTCCTCAGCTCAAAATCTGTATGTGAGTCCTTACTGCTTATAAGAGTATGCCCTACTTTGCTGTAATTATCAGTGCCTTGGGACCAACTCCAACTATGACGAGAGTAAAAATCCATATTTCCCCTGACTCATCTACTCTTGCCCTAAGTACACCTAAGGAGCTGTCCCATGCTACCTGGATCCCCTGGACTGTGAAGCTTTCTTCTGAATTGTCCTTGTTCAAGTCATTGTGGACCCCCATTTTTTTTTCCACCAAGCCTTCTCTGCTCACTGATAGTGCTGTTTACTTAATAGACTTCATGTTGAATGTATATTGTGTCTTGGCCACTGTATCTTTACAATATCCATTAAATAAGATACCACACACAGAGACACAGATACACACACACACACACACACACACACACACACGTTTCTCCCCCAAGTGAAGTATAGAGAGGTCTGTTTAATCATTGATTCAAGAGTGGTTGAGTCTAGTGAATTATGGTATTGCTCTTTATCTTTTACTGTTAACCCTTAGGCAATGAAAAATTCAAATAGGATGGTTTAATAGTGGTAGTAGGTAAAGTCAATATTTTCTTTAATATTGATTGGATGTTGTTTATGTTATAATTTCACTTATGATAATAGATTTAATCAACACAATACTACTGTAGTTTATATTTCATATACTTTTAATAGTATTATAAAAAGCTCATTAGTTCATAAACCAATATTGTATGGGGCCTCTTTCAACTTAAATAAGAAGGTAAACAAAACAGGTTGCCACAATGTATGAATCCACAAACTACTTG
This sequence comes from Dipodomys ordii, assembly GCF_000151885.1. Classification (NCBI taxonomy): domain Eukaryota; kingdom Metazoa; phylum Chordata; class Mammalia; order Rodentia; family Heteromyidae; genus Dipodomys; species Dipodomys ordii. Next base: position 13,759,867 of record NW_012267265.1, read on the forward strand.
GGAATAACAACACATTAGTAAATAATAACATAGCAAAATTTTTATGGAGCCGTAGGTGCCCTTGAATGAAAGGTTTCTGACAAGTTGATCTGAAAGGCACTAATTTGCCTGAATTCTGTGAGATCAGATTTTCTCCTAGATGGTCTTAAGCAACCATCTACGAAAAATGTCTAAATCAAGTTAACATAACTTGGTGGAAAAAGGAAGAAATTTAGCATCAGAAATACCTGTATCTGTAAATCACATCTACTCTTTTGTAGACTTGTGGCCTTTTAATGGTCACCCAGTATCTTTAAGTTTGGTATTCTGTTTGAAAAAGAGAAAAGAAAGATTCTCTTAAAGTCTATAAATGTCAAATAAGGAATGTATGTATGTAAACTTTGTGGTATGACACCTTTATGTAAGTTATTCCACAAATGCTCAGCTGGTCTAAGACATAAGCCACTTGGCTTGCTTCCTCCATTATCCCAAGCTTCTGTTTCCCCACTTCATTCCCCATTTGGACTATGAAAGAATCAATGTCCTACTCACCCTTCCCTGATTACTATGACTCATTAACTTCTTAGAGGAAAGATTTTCTTTTTGTATAAGGTGCGTTTCTGTTTTTGTTGTTGTTGTTTTGCTTTCAACACTTAGAAAGCTGATGATGGCGGGACTAGGAAGGTGGCTCAGTGGTAGAATGCTTGCTTTGCATGCATGAGGCCCTGGGTTCGATTCCTCAGCACCACATAAGCAGAAAAAGCTGGAAGTGGTACTGTGGCTCAAGTGGTAGAGCGCTAGCCTTGAGCTGAAGAGCTGAGGGACAGCGCCCAGGCCCAGAGTTCAGGCCCCACTACCACCAACAAAAAAAAAAAAAAGAGGAAAAGAAAGAAAGGAAGGAAAGAAAGAAAGAAAGAAAGAAAGAAAGAAAGAAAGAAAGAAAGAAAGAAAAGCCAGCAGGTGATAGACTGAAATAGGCTTTGACTGGCCTTGTTTGAAGTAGGGAGGTCAGATCTGGCCAGCACCACATTGGCCACATGGTGAATAGTAGGGTCTGGTATCTAGTCTTCATGCTGGGGGAAGGTGACTCCTCTGCCTCCCAGGTGATGGGTGTGCCCAGAACCCTGGAAACAGGGACAGGCACTTGGCTAATAGGCTACTGGACCTGTCAATCCAGTTCCTGGGAGTGTCCTGTGACCCTCCCCCCCTGCCCTGACCCTATTTAGGCCTGGAGGAACATAGGCTCCATTATGCCAAGCCACAGGTCTCTGTGTTCCTGTCCTGTGTCCTGTCTTCTGGCTCATCTCATTTCACCATGGTGTCCCGATTTTGGCTTGTTGGTATTGGTTTTGTTCTTTCTTTCCTCTCTGGCCTGTTTCCTAGCTGTGTTAAGTGTATTTGTGGGCTGTAGACCTTTGTAACAACTGGCTGCTTGCAGACTGCTAACTGTGTAATAAAGACTCCAAGATTTGATCCTTGAAAATATGGCTTCTCTGATAATTTACTGTACAACAGTTTCTTAGTTCTATACTAAAATAGATATCTCTAATTTTGACTTGTCAATTTACTAAGAGTGAATGTTCATTGAAGATATTTATAATCCTGGTGGCTCTGGGATTTATCCTGCTAGCAGAGAGAGCTTCCTCAGCAAAGGAAAAGTAAAGGAAGTCATCTCCCCCCACTCCAATTCTGAGCATGTGATTTATAAAGGGACAGAATCCTCAGTAATACCAATAGCAAAGAATTAGAACAACAACCAGGAGTGCATTTTTTTTATATTAGCAACTTAAAGATGTTTTAGTGTTTATGTTTTTTATTGATTTAATGGCACCACCTAAGGACTACTAAGGAGGTGAATTTTGTAGTGCAATTATTCATTTCTTTTCTCTAATTGGGGAGGTGAAGTAGTTTGCTTCTATACATGCTTTTATCCCACAGATGTTTATAGAACACTTCGGTCTTGCTCACTTTTTCTGCATTCCTGGAATATAAGCTGTACAATTTCCCTCCAGTAGAACAGAGCACAGATTAAGCACTACTAATCTGAACATCCAAAACTTGACATGATGCCATAAAGTAGAAAATTCTTGCCCTTGAACCTTTGTTTCATGCACATTATGAAAATTATTGTAAAAAATTACATGCAGCCTATGTGTACAATATGAATTCCACTTTTAGACTTGAGATCCACCATTAAGATACCTCATTACATCTGGATATATCAAAAGATGAAAAACTCCAAAAATAAAAAAACCCTCAGCCTGCCAGATAAGGGATACTCAATATCTGTGAGCCTCAGAGTCTTTTTAGACTTGGGACAAATTCCTGTTCAGTGTTTGTGTCTGTGGCACCTCAGGGAGAATTTTACTGCAACCTCTCTGAAACTCATACATAAACATACAGAATATTGTTGACACCTATTTTATAGCAATCATGATAAATGTAATTCTTAGTACAAAAATGGGAAAGTGCAATGCTTTTTCAGTGACTAATGGGCGATTCCAGCAGAGACCAGCATCTACATGAACAATTATAAAGCAAAGTGGAAAGGAAAAACATATAAACCATTGGGATTGGGTTGGGGTTGAGGAATGTCAGCCAGGACTTATTCTAGATCTGAGTTGAACCTTGCAAGATATTCCCTCCTCCAGTGAACACAGCACATACCAATTATAAGGAAGCACAAAGACCTGATAAGCCAGGCTCTGTTTAACAAACAACCTGCTGTTAGTACAGTTTAAAACCATGATATTTGTGAGGAAGCAGCAGCATTGAGAGTAGATCTGGTATGTTGCTACCAATATATTTGTTTCATTGAATTTTTAAAGAGGTAGTAATCAGATTGATCGCTATACAGACCCATCTGTATAGAATGGACTTTGATTGCAAACTTAAGTTGGAGGGCACCATTGTGAGATATGAAGCTGAAGAGTGATGTGAGCAATTGAAAATACTGCAAAGAATGCTATGGCAGTGTGTACCCACATTAAAAACTCTGTTGTTCAAAAAATTCTTCAAGAAACCTCAATTATGTCATCTCATGCAGTGAGCGGGAATGTGAAGTGATCGAAGTGGTGGCTAAGTGGAGCATTGGAGGAGGGAGAATCTAGTCTAATGCTCAGATGTCACATCAATGATAAGGTGGGACAGCTACTAAAATGAAGATTTCAAAAAGGGGTTTTGAGAAAAAAAGATTTATCTTGTTTTATTTATACTGAGCTCCTGTGACTTGTGCCCACACTCTAGCTTCTTAAGAGGTAAGATTGGGAGGCAAACCTGTTGGGGGATGCGGGGATTGCAAAACCCTATTTCACAGAAAAAGATAGGTAAGGTAGCATGTGTCTGCCATCTCAGCTCCGGTAGAAACATAAATATGACAATTGCCTGGGCACAAAGCAAAACCCTCTCTGAAAAAAATAACCAGAACAAAAGAGCTAAAGACATAGTAGAAGCAGGAAGTTGAAGTTCAAACCCCAGTAGTGCCAAAACTAAATAAGCATATTAAGTAAATTAAAATTTAAAAATTAGAGTTTTAAGAATGTTTTGAGATAATCCTCTTTGAACTCTAATGGGCACAAGTAATGCTGGGATGGTAACAATAGCCCAAACTGAGATGCAAATCCAGCCATAATTGACATGCTGTGAGATTAGATGGAGTCCAACTGAGAAAATATATCAAGTTAAGTGAAAATAGAGCTGAGGAAAGAGTAGGACTAAAGACAACCATTAAACTAGGAAAATGGTAGGCTTAGTAGGTCACCTAGGTAAGAATCATGTAAGTGGCTGAAGTCAGAAAGAAGCTTTGAGACTCATGTTTTCTGGTTGTTATTGTCGTTGTGGAGAGTTCAAAGGAATGAAGCACAACAAAATACACAAAAGCAAATATGGCTCTCAACAATTTGGCAACTATGAGGAAGCTGTGGTTTGCAAGTGGATACAGCGTGGTGGAATAGAGCATAAAGGGTAAGGAGGTACTGGGCAGAGAAAGTTCTAGAAGGCATGGCTTCGTACTTGTGTTGATTTTTTTTAGCAAGGATGCAATTTGAATACCTTCCTCTGATCACATTCCCAGACTTGACAGGCTGCCTCTAGCTATGGGATGTATCACAAGCAAAGCAGGCCCTCACACAGAGGGTAGGGCCAAGAAAGCTCATCCCTCACTCCAGCTGAAATAGGCTCTGCAGGGGTGATCAATGCACCTTTTGCTTTCTCAGCCTAAGGCAAAGTCACTTCCTGAGATGCTCCCCACCACTGCTCTTCCAGGACTTGTAAGCAGGATGCATCCTGATACCCAAAAAGGCTGGAGATCTTATCAGGTCGTATGGAAAGTCACTGGGCTTGTCTGGGTGATTAGCTCTACTAACTAACCTGTTCTTGCCTCAGGCTGCTAGGCAGGGGTCAACCAACAGTTGCAGGTACATTTTTGTTACTTTTAAAATTTAAAATTTTACTGGTACCTCCAAGAAAAATGTTTTAAAAGTATTTGTTACACTACTTCCCCTGCCTCCCATCCCCGGCTATTGGTAACTTCCCACCCCCCCAAAAAAAATTCTTATGCAGAGAGCTAACATCATTAAAAGGAAGAGATGTTTGGTAGAGTCTATTTCCACAGAATAGGAGTATACACAAATTGTGACGGTTTGGGGGTTTTGTTATTTTTTTTTACTAATTCTTAGCAAGACCAATTCTATAGTAGAAAAACATCATTACTCCACATACATATATATATAGTTTATATGCTTAATACTTGTGTATGTGTGTGTGTGTGTGTGTGTGTGTGTGTGCGCACGTGCTGGGGCTTGAACTTGGCCTGGGAACTGTCCCTGAGCTTAATTGTGCGAAGCCAGCACTCAAACACTTGAGCCATAGCCTTTTATTTGCGGGGGGGGGGGGGGGGGGGGGGGGGGGAGGGGGGGAGGTATTTAATTGGAGATAAAAGGCTTCCAAGCTGTCCAGACAGGATTGGCTTCAAATCTTGATCATCAGCACTCAGTCTCCTAAGTAGGTAGGATTATGGGCATGAATCCCACGAGCCCCAGTGCTTCATGTTTCTTCTGTTTTTATTTTATTGCTAACTCAGCATTGGGCTTCCATAAAGGAAATTGCTTCTTTAGGCAACATGTTCACTTAAATGCCAGAGTTGTTTCCTCCTCTTTTTGTTCTTTCTCTCCAACATACTTGTCCTCATCGTAGCCCACCTCCATGCAATGAGAGCTGAGAGAAACTGAGGTCAAGAACCAGCAGGTGGCAAGTTCCTAATTTAGCCATTGTGCCTCTTTATGTCAAGGTGCACATTGTACACAGTACAATGAGAGAGACACAGAATGTGAAATAGCACAACCAAGCACACACCTTAGCTCTGCCATTTAGTTTAACATGTGCTTTGAGAGTCACTTTCACAAAGTCCAAGTCCAGATGTTGTGATCTTTAAATGAGAACCATGCAGATGAACTGCCCCTAACATGGCACAGGTAAGGGTGGCTTGGCTATTATCATTTTTTAAAGCATATAAGTTATATGAACTTTTAGAATTTACTAATATTTTAGATTGCTGTGGTGAAAACTATGACTCATAACAATTGTGATCATTAAAAAGAAGACAAATATTCAGGAATGTGAAAAGGTTTAAAACAATAAGACTGGGCAAGGGCTTCCTTTCTGTCTCTTGCTGTTGTGCCACAATTAATCTTGAACACATCATTCAATCTCACTGAGTCCCAGTTTGCAAGAGGGAGAATTGTCTACTTATATTTTGGCTGTTTTTTTTTTATTTTTGCTTTTGTTATTTTTTTGACACTTGACTAGTGACACACTGATGTAGGCTTTGATGGGCTTTGTTTCTCAGTTCTATGCTGCAATGGATGTCTTTAATTTTGGCTTGTCTATTTACTAAGAGTGAATGTTCATTGAAAATACTTATAATTTTAGTGGCACCAGGATTTATCCTGCTAGCAAAGCTTCCATCAGCGGAGCAAAAGTAAAGCATATTCTCTCTATGCTGAGCATGTATTTATTGACAAGGAGGGAAAAAAACCACTGTAATACTGATAGCAGATTTGAGCAGCAACCAAGAATATCTTCTTTTTATTTTCCTTGGACTTCCATTAGCAAACTAGCAATGCTTTAATGTTTAGGGCTTTAAATTAAAATCAGTGGTCAAACTAGGAACTAAGTGCCTCGTGGCTAATTAATAAATAGAGAAAATGTGGTACATATATAAAAAATGGAATACTATTCAGCCATAAAAGAAGGAAATTATGTCCTCTGCCACATATAGATGGCCCTGGAGATCATGTTAATTGAAATAAATACAAATACTCATGATCTTGTCCATTTTGTAAATTTAAAAAATTAAAATTTAATTTCATAGAAGAGTCCAAAGGTAAATTGCAGACACCGAAGAAGGAAAGAGAAAGAGAGTGATAGAGGGAAATTGATTAGTACATTCTCAGCTATAGTTTGATGGGACCAGGAAGTTCTGATATGCCCCTGGGTAATAATGTACTGTGTATTCCAAAAATGTAAATGAAGGGATTCTTCATAAAGAAATAATAATCAATGAAATCAATATATTTAATTTTATGTAAATTTTACATATACATGTGCACGTATCTTAAAAACATTACTTGGGACCACATACATATGTGCAATTTTCACATCGTTATCAACTGAATTTAATTTACAAACAAACATTTCAGTGATGATTCTGGCCTTGGAAAAGCAAAAAGATCCAATTCCTGCACCGCTAAAAGTCATTATTGGGACCACCTGCTCTCATAAGACAGCCATTACTGATGATCTGGGGTAGATTTCAATTGTGACTGCCACCACAGTCTTTCTTTTGACAACTATAGCTTGATTTCTCCGTATGTGGCCATGATTTTTTCTACTTTTATTTATTTTTAATTTATTTTTATTTATTGCCAAATCCAGCTACCTTTCCTTTTTACAAAAGCCAAAACAAATCAACCAAAAAAAAAAAAAAACACCTCATAAGGCTTCTTGGTCAGCATTTTGCCCTTTAGCCACCTGCATCTGGGAGAAAGGGAGAAGTGTTTAATTTTCCAGCTTCTAAAGTAAAGATAGCAAGAGTGAAATGGCTGTAGATATCATGAATAAATGTTTGCCACTTCATTAACAACTCACTGCTTACTTGAAAATCTACAAACTAAGCTAACCATACCTGTTACTGCTATGAACCGTCCTTCCCTAAGAAAATGCTATTTTCTACTTGTGTCTTGTTTCTACTTGAATATTGATTGTGGCTGACTGGACTAATTTCCTAAAGGGAATATATGAATTCCATTAATGCTAGATTTGATACCAAGTATAGAATTATTTGTTTGTGGTTATTGTTTACCTTAGCTAAAGATACTCTCTTTGGTAGAAAATTTGTTTGTTTGCTTATTTTTTTTTCTTTCAGTTGAGTACTGGTCTTAAACTCAAAGCATGGGCATTGTCCTGTAGCTTTTATATGCCAGGCTAGTTCATCACCACTGAGCCATAGCTCCATTTCTCCAGCTTTTGGGTGATTAATTAGAGATAAGAATCTCACAGACTTTCTTTCCTGAGCTGGCTTTGAACTGCAGTCTTCAGATCGCAGCCTCCTGAATAGCGAGGCTATAGGTATGATGCCCAGAGAGTAGAAAGTTTTTACATGGAATGTTATGGTTTTCAATTACGAAATCCAAACATAAGTTACTTTACAAGTAGGGAAGCAAAAGCATCTGTCATTTTTATCAATTCCTTAATCAATGGCTGCTAAACAAGTCCCCAGACATCTTAGAATCTTCCAAAATTTTAGCATATAATATTTTTCTTTGCCTTTTTATAAAACTCATTACATCATTAAAACCATTTATTGATATTCATTTCACCTAAGAACACTGGAGTTACATGTACATTGGGTGCTCCTTTTCACTTTTCTCAAAAGTCAATCATTTTTTTCCAAGCTGCTGCCCAATATTGACACATTTTAGTAGCACTCTTTCCTCAGTGATTTTCATGAATAGAGTGATGGCAGTGCTCAGTTCAAGGTGTATACACCATGGAGTGCATAGTTTGTGAGTGCTTTAAAGTCGGTAGTACAAATGGGCTCACAGTTGGCTTTCTATGTGCTGAAATTTTAGACAGTAAATGTTAAAATGGCCTTTCTATTAGGGAAAGCCACCATGACATCCCACCCTGCCCCCTTTTTGTAATGTTCACATTTTTCACTTTAAAGTTAGAAGTTCAAGGTTTTGAAGAGCAAACAGTCAGGAACATGTTATATGGAAGAAAATTCAAGAACTCTTGGTTTTACTTGCTGACTACAATCATGTCACCATAACATGATTGAAAACATTTCAGAGAAATAAGAAGAATTTGAACAAAATACAAATGGGCCATACATATGATAAAACTGTGACAGAAGTAAAGTTTGACCATTGTCTTCAGGATATGTCTGAATTTCATTTTTGAATTAGTTTCTTTTCTAAAAGAAAAGGAAGCGAAGTCAAAATTCAAATTACATGTACAATAGTGATGTTTACTTCAAAGTAGATATCTCAAATTCAGTGTCACTATTTGGTTTTGAGGAAAATGTAGAATATAAGAGCAACCATCATCACAAAGTAGATGCTTCCTACTGAAGAATTACACAAACTGAATTGGATTGTGTAATAACGTGAAATAAGAAATGTCAAGGGCTTCCTAGCATTCCAATTTTGGTTTCCTTTACATTGAGTTTCAAAAGAAACAAAATATGAAGAGATGAATTTCTCACATCTATTGTGATCCCCCATTTTTTCCAGGCATATTTGGGCAGAAACTGGAAGACACTGTCCGTTACGAGAAGAGATATGGGAACCGCCTGGCCCCCATGTTGGTGGAGCAGTGCGTGGATTTCATCCGGCAGAGAGGGCTAAAGGAAGAAGGTCTCTTTCGACTTCCAGGTCAGGCTAATCTTGTCAAGGAGCTCCAGGATGCCTTTGACTGTGGAGAGAAGCCATCATTTGACAGGTATATGGCTGGGTTTTACTGACCATCCTTTATACAGAAACTCAGGCTGGGCTGAAGGAAAGCAGTGATCTGGTAGCTGTTTAGAAGATGAATTATTTGACCACAAGTTGGGATTATTTTTATAAATAACTGGGTAGTATTCATAGTCATTGGTGATTGTTAAGTAACTATTAAGTTAAGGTTAAAAAATATTGCATTTTAGATGTTCTTTCCTTCCATGCTTTTTTCTCCATCTTAAATCATTATTATTTGTTCTTTTTCTTTCATCATAAATGTCAATGTTTTAAAGCATAAATCGTTTTTCTACATTCCATGTTGCTCTAGTTGTTAGTCTTGCTCATTGCTTCATAACTACTGGATAAGCTCTTACCTTGCTCTACCTCTAATGGCAAGTTCTCAGGAATCTTACAGCCCTCACTAATAGTTTCTGCAGTCTGCCCGGGCTGCCTGCTTCTCATGTCAATACCTTCTATTTTAGCTATTTGTTGTCAAGAAACCAATTTCTGGGACTAATGACTGTTCCAGGAATCTTCAGCAAACACTGTGAACATTCTGGGGTGAAACAACAACTTTTTCAGATTTTGCTTTCTGGCACTATCCAGCAGGTATATGCTGTCTCTAAACCACTTGGTTTTGTTTGCTGCGATTTAGAGCAGCTCTGGTGTGTACAAGAGCTTCCAGCAGTGTCTAAGATGAACTAGCCAGAATAGCTAATGTCTGGTTGAGCTGCTCACTCTCTCTTTGCAGATCTGCACCTGTGCTTTTCAGACAATTGTTAGAATTACTTTTGTGATAGCTGAGGACTCTGTATTTCCAAGTCTCTCTAAATGGACTATATTTGTATGCTATTGATAGGAAAAGATCTCTGGATTACTAAATTTTGAAATGCTCAGTTTTATTTCTTTTATTCTTCTATGTTTCAAATTTTATACAGAATATTGTAAGATAAATATAATTTTAGTAATAGATAAATTGAATTTTAACTACATTTATACTATTAAATATTGATATATAAAGGGAGGATGATGGAAAGGTTGACTCTGACCAAGATGCATTGTGTATATAAATACACGCTAACTTAAACCCCTTTGTACAATTATTTGGAGATAATATCATTAAAAAATATATGGACAGCAGTGGCTCACACATATAATCCTACTTACTCAGGAAGCTGAGACATTGAGACTGTCTGTTCAAAGCCAGCTATGACTAAAGTTAGACTTCATCTCCAATTAGCTAACAAAAAGCAAGACTCAAGTTGTGCCTCAACTGATAGAGCACCAGCAGTCAACAAGTAGGCCATGCAACTGCAAGGCCTTGAGTACTAGAAAAGAAAAATAAATTGATACATTATAACTTTTATTAGAAAAATTTCATCCAGAATGGAAGCTGCAAAAATCAATGAAGGACCAGGCTCAGATTGGCACAGTGCTAGGTCCACTGAATATTATTGGGAAAAGCAAGCCACAGGCTAGCTCAGATTATAGTGGGCAGAAAAATGACTTTACTTCTTTACTCCTTGATAGAAATAATGGCATGAATCTATAGAAATGGATAGCTTATACGCAGTCATTCCTGGAGATAATCTTCTTGTCCATGCATTCACATGTAACTCTATGTGTGTGTGTGTGTGTGTATGTGTGTGTGTGTGTGTGTGTGTGTGTGTGTCCTAGACACTGTTTTAGGAGAGAGAGATGAGGTCTATCCTCTTCTGGGGTTATATTAGTAATGGCAAGCAGATAATAAGTGGTAAATATATAAATAATTATGAAGAGTATTATGACACTAATTTACAAATATGCACATTTATTTTTGATGCTGATTCTTTTAAAGAGGATGGAGGTTATGCCTAAATCCATGAGCAGTGAAGTAAAAAGGAGAAAGTAAATATTTGGGGTAATATAATGTGAGCTACACTGTTGGAAAAGAAAAATTGCTCAAGGGATGATGAGGTTATTTTGAGAACCTTTTCCAAGTAGTGTTCTGTCCAATCCTCCTTTTCAGTTAATTGCCTGAGTTTGATATTTTACATGGTAAAACCATAATGGAATTTTAGTTTCCATATGTGAGTACAACTGCCTTGGACATTGATAAGTTCAAATTAGTTTCACCAATATGCGTTTCACAAATGCTAGTGTGTGTTTGTGTTTATGTTTAAAATATTTGTGTAATGCTTTCAATAGACAGACTATAAGGAAGACTACAAACATTTTCACTTGTATGCACTTAAAGAATAATCTAAGAGATAAACAAATATACATATGTATATACCATATATATGAATATATAATGTGTAGAACATATTGTTAATCATGGCACTGAGGGTATTAAAGGGAGGTGGAAGAGGAAAAGAATATGTTAAGAGGGTAAAGTATATTAAAATGGGTTACATCTGTAAATGAAGGTGACAGAATGAAGCTCACAGAAAGCTATAGACTAATAGGGGTAGGTGGGATGGAGAAAAGGAGAGTAAGCAAAATGGTCAGTATGAAGTACCAATGGAAATATGCAAAGCCAATATAGCAAAAAGAATTTAAAATGTAATAATATCCAAAAATGATACTGCTACTTCAGAAGGAGAGCGATGAGGATCAAGGTTTGAGGCTAGCCCAGGCAAAAAATTATTGATACATTATCTCAAAGAACAAATCTGGTGAGGCAGACCACCTGTAATGCCATCTATGTGAGAAACCAAGAGGAAGATGGAGGTCTGTGGGTCCCGAGCTAAAAATGTGAGACCCTATCTAAAATTAACTGAAGTACAAAGGTCTAGGGTAGATCTAGACTCAAGTGATAGAGCATCTTCCTTCTGTCTAACATTCAGGTCCGGTTTTAAAAATAAAAACAAAACATCTAGTTACTACATGTCCTTGAATACCACTGATCTCAGGACTCTTTCCCTAAGTTTATTTGATGAAAATGGAGACTGGCAAGTGCTGATATTACCTTACTATGGCTGTCCTAAATGACTGGTACTTCCTCAGGAGGAGGCAGAGAATTCTGTACGTGATTTGAATGTCTCATTTATGTGACACATTATTACTGGGAGTAGCTCACATTTGGAAAATACAGTCAGATCATTGTTCAGTAGGACTGGCAAACATCATATCCTCCAACTCTTGGCTTCTTATCAAATCGGAACAGTGGTTGTCTCAGAAGGTTACATGAAATCCTCTTATAACCATAATTACTTTTGAAAAATTCATGGCTCATAGAGTAACTACCTTCTACATGTAAAATACCCACATCAGTGGTTATTTACTAAATATTTTATGTGGCATAGGTTTGTAAATGAGAAATTCCTCATGTTTCATTGGAATTTTCTCTCATGTGTCTAAAAACTTGCTCATCTGATTTTGGGAACAAGACCTTCATTTTCCTTTTGGTTCACTTCTGCAGAATTTGGGCTCATGTCCATTAGCATCCAACAAGGTTATGAATTAAATTGGTTACTCAAGAAGTCTCTCAAGTATTTGGCATATACACCAGTGGGAGTTGGTCTGCTTTTCCACAAGGACACAATGTGGCAGTAAAGAGGTCAGGCTTTGATGACAGACTGGTATGGTACTAAACCCTCTGCCCATTACATACCACCCACGTTAATGACTTGACACCAGCTACTTCCCATAGTCTTTTTACCCTGTATAATCCTTCAGGATTATGCATCTATTCACTTATAAACAAAATCAAGTGCGGGCATGAGGGCATACACTGTTATCTCAACGACAGGATCCAATTCAAGGACAGCTTTGGCAAGTGTGCATCTCAAAACCAAAGAACGCACAAAAGGGGTGGGTGCATATCCTGAGTGGTAGAGTTCTTGCCCAGAACCTTCACACACACCAAGAGAAAAGAAAAACACTAGGAGTTAGTCAATGATGCCATGTGAGTAGACTGGTTAGAACAGGCTCTGGCCTGGAGAAGGTACTTTTCCTTGGCATTATGATTGGGGACCTGTTTATTCCCACTGTAAGAGTAATCATGCTGATGATAATGATAACTAAAGCAGACATTTTATGTGATAAGGAAAAGTCATAAAAACAAAATCTATGTGAGACAGAGACTAATGCTTAGCCATAAACTCTCCAGTGTTTTAAAATTCAGGAAGCCTTCATTTCTGTTTTGAAATCTCCATAGCAATTCCTACTGAAAGAAATAAGGTACCTATAAAGTTTTATGCCCAGGAAGTATGTGTTTTTGTGGTTTATAATTCAGATTGTAAATTTTTGTTTTACAAAAGTGACTTCCTTGAAGTTATATGTTCTTGAAATAAATTTTTAAGTCATATTCTTGTTCATATGATTCACCTCTATTTCAGGGGTACAATGAGCAACGATGCTTGCTTTAAAAAGTTTACACCATCATACATCAGTTTCAGTTTTATTACCCCTAAAAGATTTCTATGCCAATTTATTATTACCCCTTATCTTTCCTCCCAAGTGTCATAGTTCAGCAACTTCCTTCTGTGCAGATTTTTCCTTTTCTGTGCATTTCATGTAACTGTAATTATTCAATATTCACTCCCATCAAGCTTCTTTGACACCATAATGCTTTAGAATTGTGTCTATATCATAGAAATATTTTTTCTTTTTTATTGATGAAGAGAATTGTATTTAATAAATATTTTGTTAATCCATGCATCCGTTAGTAGGTTATTTATGTTGTTTTCTATTTGGGAAATGTTATGAAAGCTGTCTCTGTGAACATGTAGTTGCCAGTGTGCATGGACTTGTTTTCATTCATTTCTGGTTCAAAACTAAATGTGGAACTACAAGATCATATCTGTTTACTATTTGAGAAGTGGATATGCCATTTCCCAAAATGGATGTACGACTTTCTATCTCTATCAGCTCCGTTGGAATGTCTCACTTTTTTAGTTTGGCATTTTTAGTGCTTGTGAAATGATATTTCACTGGTGTTGAGTACCTTTTCACATGGTGTCAGAGCTATTCATAGATCCTTTGTAGAAGGCATAGGTTTTGAAATGTTTGATTATACTTTTGGATTGTTTTGAGCATTCTCAGTAAAGAAATGGTTTTAAAAATCTTTAAAGAATTAATAATATTCGAATGATACCTTTATACAGGTGAGATAAATACCAATAACTTATGGGAATGCGTCTCCATGCTTATGAGGACATCACAGTGAATCTCCACTTAAAACTGTGCTCCCTGGGAGCCATTGTCCTATATTGGTAATCCCAGCCACTTCTATGTGGCTGGCTGAGCTCTGAAGACTAACATTAGAAGATGGTCCTAGAAGTTAATTCCAAGAGCCTCTATCTCCTACTAATTAGCAAAATGCGGGAAGTAGAGGTGTGGCTCAAGTGGTAAAGTGTCAGTCTAAAGTGAAAAAGCCAAATGAGAGTGCAAGGTTGTGAGTTCAAGCCCCAATACTCTCTCTCTCTTTCTCTCTCTATATATACATTTATATTTAAGATAGATTATAACACTATATAATATATAATTATTCATAATTATTTAATTGTGATTATATATTATATAATATATATTGTATATATAATAAAACCTACATGTAGGTTAGAATAGGAACCCAGAGGAGATAGAGAATTTTGTGAATCCTAGTCACTTTTCATTAGTATCACTTAAAGTAATCCCTAACACAATGCAAGTATTCAGTAAATCTTTTTCTGAATAAATACATACAGGGAATATATTGTAAGTGTATTTGTTGAATGAAAGAATGTCAATGTTTTTGCTATCTCAACAAGCAGAAAATTTTTGTATTCAATCTGATAGATTTTTGAATTTAGGAAATTTGAAAATTATATTTCAAAGTAACTTCTAAAATTTTATTAGAATATCACTTTGTTAACAAAAGCAAAACTCCTGCCTGAGCCAGTATACAAAGTCATAACCTTATGAATGGATTTCTTATTTTTAGAAAGTCACTGGTCTAATTTAGGTCTAGTATCTTTGTTTGGTTTCTACTCCTGAAAGCTGTCATGACTACCAAAGTTAACTAGATTTTGATTTATAACCAAACAACACAGCAATTAAAAACCAAACCAAAGTAAAACAACACACAAAAAGACCTTACATATTCTCAATCAAATCTACCTTATTGCCCTTTCCTCTACTCTGACCTTTCTTTAAAAATGGCCTGTTTAATCTTGTGTGTTGGGTGTTCAAATAGTTGGAACTTGGGCTGTCAGAGGGATGAAGTCAAGGGAATCAGGATAAGTAAATGAAATGAGGAAGGGTGGGAAAATGCACTCATAATATTCAATGTACATTGAAAATGAATCTAAGAAAATTGTGGGAAAGAGAAATGGGAGAGAATGGTGGAAGTATGACACTGATCAAGATGAATTATACTCATAAACTGACATATTGAATTGAAATTCCTTTGTACAACTATGTAAAGATAATTTAAAATGTCCTAAGTAGCAAATACAAGTATTAAAAAAACACACACATCTCTATGCCTGGTGACAAAGCATCACATCTAACAAGAAAGTGAGAGAATAGCAAGTAAGATTTTTTTATAGCTCTTCACTTCCTTTTTTCCCAATTTATATAGTCAATTACTAAACTAGATGCTACCATTTAGGTCCTATAGTGAAAATATTCTAACAAATATCTGTTGAACTATTTAGAGACGGGACAAGTTTTGTAGGGACTTGTAGGTTCTGGTGTCAACTTGTTGACTCACACAGATAGAGAAGAAAATCTTATTTTAGCTTCTTCTAACACCATGAGTTAGAGATTTGACAATAAAAAACAAGCTCTCTATTTTTACACCTCCTGTGACCAGGCACACAGTTTTCTTTCTCTCCTTGTTGATTTTATTGGATAAAAATTAGTTTTCCGAAAAATGTTTTGTATCCTTTCTTATTGTCCCAAAATCCGATTATTAAAATTGACCAGGCCTGTGAGGATTTTGGAAGATAATGGGCCATAGAGAATTAGTTGGTGTTGTAGATACATTGATAAGAAAAATATGCAAATATAGGGACTAGGAAGGTGGCTCAGTGGTAAAATGCCTGTCTTGCATGCATGAGGCCCTGGGTTTGATTCCTCAGCACCATTTAAGCAGAAAAAGCCAGAAGTGGCACTGTGACTACAGTGGTAAAGCACTAGCCTGAGCTGAAGAGCTGAGGGACAGCACCCAAGCCCAGAGTTCAGGCCCCATGACTGGCAAAAAAAAAAAGAAAGAAAGAAAGAAACAAAGAAAGAAAAATATGCAAATATATAGATGTTTATATACATGATAAGAAAAATATGCAAATCTATAGATGTTTATATACATGTCTATTTATGTAGTCTTGCTAGCTAGAAAATTTGTTAGTGATATTCAGCCATATTTTCTCTTTAATTTTAAAATAGGAATTTTAAATTATGTACATAGGTTTTAAACATCCAGGAAATTTTAAAATATTTTCTCAAGTATAAATACACCATAGTGTAAGAAAAACAATGATATTTCTCTGGTAAATTCTTGGTTCTATAATCTGAAGTCTCTCAGAGAAAAATAGACTAATATTTTTTGTTTTGGTACTCATCTTGGGGCTCAAATTTGGGTCCTGGGTGCTGTCCCTAAGCTTTTTTTCTTCAAGGCTACTGCTCTACCATTTGAGCAATAACTCCACTTCTGGCTTTTATTGGTAGTAAACTGGAGATAAGAGTCTCACAGATTTTGCTGCCCATGCTGGCTTCAAACTATGGTCCTCACAGGTCAGCCTCCAGATTAGCTAGGATTCCAGGCATGAGCCTTTGGCAGCCAGGTGCTGATTATCTTATGTAGTTGAATTATGTAGTTGAATTTCCTTTGTCTCTTGAAGCTTCTTATGCAGAGCTCACTGAAGGTAAAAACAATGTTAGTCCAAGCTCCAGTGTCTCACACCTGTAATCCTAGCTACTCAGGAGGCTGAGAGCTGAAGATCGTTGTTCAAAGCCAGCCTGAGTAGGGAAGTCCATGAGACTCTTATCTCCAATAAACCACCAGAAAATTGACAAGGAGCTGTGGCTCAAGTGGTAGAGCACTTACCTTGAGTTGAAGAGCTGAGGGACAGCGCCCAGGCCCAGAGTTCAACAACAAACAAGAACAACAACAAACAATGTTAGCAAGCTAAACAAACTTGTAACTAACTAAGATAGTACTCTCTCTTTTGATTAAATCAAATTTTGTTTTGTTTTGTTTTGAACACCGTGTAAAATTGAAATCACAACCTCAAATCCTGGGTACAATTGAAGTGTGAGGGCTACATTGAGGAGCTCCAGCACTTACTTTTTCAGGGTGAAGACCCGAAGACAGAGTCAAGTGAACTGTATGTAAGAATGCTTTCGTTGTACACTGGGAGTCAGATGCAAGGAAGAAATAAGTGCTCATGCTTCACAGAATCTAGCTAATTATGCAATTACATTGTTCTCATAGGTTATATATCTTTTCTCACAATTCTTTTGCTTCTGAGACATGCCTGGTGAAAATGTGCAGCAAAGCATGAACTAGAATTTTTTCACCTCTCTCAAACTGCAGTTCTATAATCCATTAAACATTAAGCACTATGCGCAAAGTATGACCTTAACATTTCTATAAATGAGTTTCTCTTGTATCTTGCTTTGAGTAGTTTTCTTATTACTTGAAAACAGGTGATCTAAATTGATCACAATGCACCAATATTCTAAATCATTTTTGCATTCCTTGACATATGTGTTAAAATTTGTGAATGCAGCCAGGTGCTGGTGGCTCATGCTTATAATCCTAGCTACTCAGGAGGCTGAGATCTGTGGATCGAAGTTCAAAGCCAGCCTGGACAGGAATGTCTGTGAGATTCTTATCTCCAGTTAACGACTAGAAAACTGGAAGTGGAGCTGTGGCTCAAGTGGTAGAACACTCACCTTGAGCTGAAAAGCTGAGGGACAGCGCCCAGGCCCAGAGTTCAAGCACCACGACTGACAAAAAAAAAAAAAAATTGTGAATGCAGAAAGCTGTGTTCAGAGACCTGTTGAAGACATTGCTGTTGCATGGACATTACTCCAGTGTGGCTCCCAGCTTAGGCCTAGAAGATGCTTACTGTCACTAAAACTCTGTGGAACTTCAAAGGTTTCCATTTTCTCCTGGGATAATTATGAATACACATAAGGCAAAATCTCTAGTCTTGAGAAAGGAAAGAAGTCCCATGTACAAACCAGAGAGACTTTAAATATAGAAACCTTGCTGATTTTTTTCCAGTGCTAAATCTGACTGGATACATTTAAAACAATTCTACAAAGATCAAAGTACATATGTATGCATGTCTGTATGCAGGCATATGTATGTAGAGAAGGTTCATGTGTGTGAATGCAGTATGTACACACACAATAGAATGTCTGCTTTGCTAATATCTGCTTTGCTATCATCTTCTGCCTTCATTGGCTTTCAAATAATTCCTTATATCAATACTTAGCTACAATGAATACCTTGCAATGTGTTCATAAACTGCTCTGTTGAATGGCAACTCCTTTGTACCATTACATAAAGATGATAAAAGTATTTTTTAGTATGAAAGACCAAACTAAATTAAAGTGATTGACACAAATAGGATCTTAGTTTAATAGGACATATTCCGTGGCTTCATTGACTTCAGATTTTAATTTGGATGAGGAAATGTATAGTATTTTAAAAATAATTCATTTCTTGATAGTTTTGACAATATTGTTACCTATAGTACTAAATGCAGCATGTGTATTTAAATAGTACTTCTAAATAAATGTGGATATGACACTGGACTATCAATCTAAAGCTACTAGGCATGAAAGATACTCTCAATAGCTGTGATGATGGGCTTGATAACTGAAAACTTTAACATTTTCATTAAAATTATTTTATTTTGATTAACATATATTAAATGTACATATTAATGGGATTGAGTGTGATGTTCGTATGATATTCAACACATAAACACAACACACACTGATCACAGACCTTCTTCTCTACCTGCCTCGTGACCATCTCAACCCCTTTCCAACATCGAACATTTCCAACATTCTGTATTGGGGTTGACTTTTCTCAATTTCCTCATGGAAAAAGGCACATGTGACAACTGTCCTTCTGTGTCTGGATTATTTTACTAACATAATTCCCTCTAGTACCATCCAATTTGCTCTAGGGACAGAATTACACTCTTTATGGCTGAATAACATAACATTTCAGTGTATCTAATGCTGGTGTCTATCTACCCATCAGTGGAAGACACCCGGGATGAGTCCACAGATGTTATGAACTGTGTACAGTACACCTGTACATGCAGGTAGCTCTGGTTTGGTGACTTTGTGTCTTTTGGATATCTGCCTGCCGTAGGCTAGTAGGAGCATTTGGTAGCACTACCACTTCAAGTTTTTAAGGATCCATCTGTTGTTTTCCATGATGGGGGTACTAATTTATATTCCTGCTACGCAGCCTAAGAATTCCTTTGCCTCCACATCCTCAAAGGTGTATTGTTTATTTTTCTTATAATTAGCATTCTAACAGAATGGAAATATCTCATTGTCGTTTTAACAAGCATACCCATGGAAGTGATAGCAAATTTTTTTCATATATTTGATAACTGTTTAAGAAATATTGATCAGATTATTTGCTCACTTTAAATGGGTCGCTTAGTTCCTATTCTCTTATTTCCCTATATATTCCAAATACCAGTCACAAGTTTGATGTACAGTTTGTATTTTCTCCCATTTCTGTAGGTTGTTTCCCATTTGTCAAATCTTACTCTTGTTTTCTGTGTTTTTAGAGTTATATTCTGAAAATCTTTGCCTACACTAATGTCTTGAAGTGTTTACCCTGTGATTTCTTCTGTTTCAGAATTTCAGGTCTTATATTTGAAGTATTTAAATTTCCAATTATGTTTTGTTATAGTTTTAATTTATATGTATGCACTGGGTAGTCTGTTTGAAATTGATTTTTCCTTTAAGGAAACTTTTCTAAATCTTCTGTGCCAAGCTTTATTGCCTTAATCTTCTTAGCCTTTCCTCTTTCATTAAAGCACCTTGGTGCTATCATAGAAAGGAAATCAGAGTCCAATTTTATTTCTTAGTTAAACCTTTTGCCTTGTTTAGGCAAATTGGAAAACGTCTAAAGTGAGTCAATGCCTCACGCATAGTAGTAGGACTGAATGACCACTTTAATAACTAGTCGATGAAGTAACTGTGCATGTTCTTCTGTGTAATATATATTGATTTATATACATTAAAAATAATAGTTATATGTAGTGCATGAAAGCTGTGTGCCAAGACATTTTATTATTTGGATTTGTATTTGCACTTTAGGGGACAAACTTGTAGCATGAAGACTTTGCTGCATTTTTAATAGAAGTGAGTAATCTAAAATTGAACCTCAGCAATGTTAGTGAGATTGATTAAAGGGTTTATAGATTAGTAAGGAAATATGTCAGAATGTATATTCCATAACCATTGGGGGCGTTTTTAACTTCCAAAGTGATGGCAACATAGATTTTAGTCTGAGAATCACTAGTCACAATTTGAGGAAGCCTCTTAGGAATGACAAGATTTAGGCTGTATTTAGTGTATTGATTGTTTATGAGAAGGGTGATGCCATTCATCATGGAGTAATGCTACAGGAGGAACACTTCTTTATTGCAAAGGGAGAATTTCTTCTTGTTCTCTGTCAGCTCTGTGTACATGAAGTTCAAATGCATACAGAGCATTTCAATGCCATGGGAAGGTATAGTGTAGAAGTATAGATACTTAGTAGTCTTTGTAGAAAAGTGAGATTTAAACTCCTAGACATATACGGGGATGTTCAAGGAGTTCAGGAGAAGAGCACCTAAAGGCCAGCCAAGGAAGAGAGGCTTGGAGATACCAGTGCAATATAGGACCAGAAAAGGAAAAGACAAGGAAGCGCAAGGGAACAAGGAAAGAGACATCAAGCTGATCTTGTTGTACCGGGCACCACCTTCATGATCTCTTCTAACCTTAATGCCCTCCCAGTGGTCCTGTCTGTAAATATCATCACATTAGGGAGTTAGGGCTTTCATATATGGGTCAGGGGATGTGTGTGTGTGTGGCGGGACTATGGTTCAGTCTATAACAAAGGTCCTGATGCAGTGCTCTGCCATCAGAACGTTTCAACCAGGAGAGCTGAAGTGGACTGAGTATTTCAGTCTAATTCAGCACTTTGGAGATGAAAGTCTTTTGATTGTGTATAAATTCAGAAGTAACACATAACTGTACAATAAGCGGAGCCATTTTAAGCAGATTCAAACTTTACTGCCAAAGAGTAAGACTGTTTAGACAAATGAAAAAATCAGAACAAGAGCAGACATAAAAAAAAACATAAATGTTTAGCTTAGTGTAGAGCTGCTTGTACCTTTAGATTGGCTTTTCTATGTCTTGGTGAATGAACTGTCAGACAGAGTTGCTGCTGAAGGAAGGCAGTTCAGGGAAATTTGATTTTTGTGCTGTCTTAGAATGTGTTCAGTCTTATTAAGATCCCCCTGGAGTCTTACGGATATATTATTATTATTTTCTTAATTCAAATGAGATTTTATCTCCTCATATCATTGACTGCAGAGACAGTCACAATATATTTAATAACTTCCTGTATGCATGCATCGGGAAGTCATTCTATTCTGTTAAAGTAAGGGATTGAGTTTATTGCATTCTGTGCTTAACAACCTAAGTGAAAAATTCCCATGTCTAATTTTAAGGCTTAAACATTGCAAGGGTTTTGTCTGTGTCATAGTATACTTGTAATTATGGTAGCATTTGGATGTATCAGTGTGTGTAGCCATGTTTATTAGGGAAGGAAGAGTGGGGTTAGAGAATAGACAAGAGTGGATTCTTTATCCCTATTCAGATTACTAAGAGGTTTATATGGCCCATGGATTAGAAATAGTGCAGATAATTTCCAGAAAGGACAGAGAATGTTCTTAAAAATGATATCACATACTAGCAAGCACTTAGCAATTAGAATGTGTAGTAATAAAGGAAAAATGAGATCTGATATAAAAAAAACTATTAATAACAAGTCAGCTATGAGAAGCCCAAGGGAGACAAAAGTCTATGTTATTAATTACTGTCCTACTTAGCAAATAGCGTGAAGCGTGTACAGCATACATGCTCAGGACATATTCTGTGAGTGAGCAAAATAGCCATCCAAAATGACCAAAAGTGAACTAGGAGAATAGATCATCAGGTCAATCGTAGAAAGGATCTGGTAATTTTCTACTGTTTGACAAAAAAAAAAGAATGGTCTGAATACAAGGAAACAGATTCTAAAGTGAAGTTCAAGTCCAAAAAAGATAAAAATGAAGTGCATATTCTGATCAGTTATGGGGTATTTGCACTCCTGATCCAATAGCTTTTTACCCAAGGCCTGTGAGCCTACCTCTATCTGCATTTTGGCTACCCTGGCACATAATGTGCATGCTTATAATCTTAATTTTGGAACAAAGAAACTTGAGACTGCATAAACGATACGTTAGCAACTGCTACCAAGAAAGATGAAAAAGTACCTCATTATCTCAAGGATCAGTGCCATGACCTGCTCAAGGACATCACCTATAGGGGTTCATAACCAAGCTGACTCATTTGACTGCAGTAAGAGTCTAGGGTGTGTAGACTGTGTTGTTTCTATGAGCCATGTGAAGGACTTTTATGTTCTAGTGTGCACTGATCTTTGTCACAATAAGTTATTACAATTTGGTAAGGACTGATATGTTCCTCTGAGTCAAAAATATAAAAGATCCATTCTTTGGTGAACAATGAACATTCAAGACATATTGGTATCTAATTAATTGCTTTCACATATTAAATGATTGTCAATTAGGCAAAATAGTAGATTTTTTAATATCAGAGAGAGCTAGATTTGGAGTGCTGCTATTTTGTAGAGAAAGAGATATCTCAGAGAAGCACCCAGCTTCTCTTTGCTGGAGGTAGCCTATCAGCAAAAGGGGAAGATTGACCATGAGCCTTTTGAGGTGAATCAGCACAGAGACAAAACATGCTGCAGTTTGTCTGGAAGTGATTGATTGCTTCCTCTCAAAGGGAAAGGACAAAAACAAAAAGGAAAATACCCTAACCATGCAGAAGTCTCTATCCTACCAAGTGGCCTATGTATAATGAATCCTAAAATCGAAAGCTGTAAAATTTTAAATTCAGCCTTTAAGAAAAAGTTGAATAACCTTTGTTGATTGAAAAAGAAGATACATATTTGGTTATTCTTTTTGTTTATCATTTGGATATAATTAACTGTGTGCTTATATACGATCATGCTATGCTAGAAAGCGAACATATCTCTTCAGGAAAGGAATAAAATAGCAATCCCATTCGACCTCTCTTACCTTGATTCATAGCTCTAATATTTCTATTCTTGGAACATCACGGCAGCTTTGGTGCTAAGAAAATTGCTGGTAGGGGAAGAATGAGTTTTCAGCCTTTCATCCTTCACAACCTTCACACCAATTCCTAAATCTAATTTTGCAATTGCGCCATCTAGTGTTCAAATATTTTCAATACTGCAGCTCACAAAATGCTTCACCAGAAAGCTAGCTGATGAACAATGTGTTTGGGAACACCTCCTTTAAAGAACAGATCTTCAATGAAATTCTAAAACAGATTTCTCATCAAATATAGGTTTCTACCATATCACCACTGTCCCTTCGATTACCCATAAATACTTGATAGCTTCTATTGAGGTACTCAGACATATTCTATATGTATATGTAAATATACAGATTTTGTTGTCATATTTTGTTTTCATTTGTGTACATTTTGCTTTCATGTTGTTCTCTGGACCATTGACAATATTGTCATTGCCTCAGAAGGCAAAACTGACTCAGACTAATTATGATGGTAGTTTGGTTTCAAATGGAATCAAGGAGTAGAAATTGTTCATAAGAAAATTTGTGTACACTGCATATCACCTCCTCCCCCAAGTTGTGGTTTTGTTACCATGGGTGACCTCATTTTCAGTGGTAGAGCTTTACTACCTTAGAGGAACATAAGAGTGTGTAGATATTGGTGAGATGCTGCTTTGCCAGTAATAACAACAGATTTAATTGTCTTATTGAAAATCAAATTAATACAGCAGTGATACTCACTAGACACTATGTTTGAAATAAACTACACCGTGTGGGGTGAGGTGGTTGGAAGGGGATAAAATTGAGAGAAAATGAGGGAGAGGGTGACATTGTTCAAAAGGAAATGTACTCATTCCCTGATGTAACTGTAACCCCTCTGTATATCACCTTTACAATAAAAACAAACAAACAACCAGATGCAGCGGCTCACATCTGTAATCCTGGGTGCTCCAAAGCTGATATCCAAGAATCAAAGTTTGAAGCTAGCCTGTATAGAAAACTCCATAAGACTCTTATCTCCTTGTCTCCAATTAACCACCAAAAAGCCAGATGTGAAACTTTAGCTCAAGGGGTAGAGAGCCAACCTTAAGTGAAAAAGCCCAGTGAGAATGAGAGACCCTGAGTTCAAGCCTGAGTACTGGAAAACACAATAAAATTGGAACTCATTTGGGGGAACTAATGAGCATGGTTTCAATTTTCAATATATTCTAAACATGTTATGTTCTTCATCTTTAAAATGACATCTCTCATACTGCCCATCAGTTTCGAATTTCAAAAAGAAAAATATAATTAGTTATGAAAAAGTAAGTTAATCCAACAAGCCCCATGAGATCAAAGTCATCATCTTAATATCATTTTTAAAAGTAAGTTAAGGGCTGGGAATGTGGCTTAGTGGTAGAGTGCTTGCCTAGCATGCATGAAGCCCTGAACTCGATTCCTCAGGACCACATAACCAACCAACCAAACAAACAATAAAACAGAAATGGCGCTGTGGCTCAAGTGTTAGAGCACTAGCCTGGAGCAAAAGAAGCTCAGGGACAGTGCCCAGGCCCTGAGTTCAAGCCCCAGGACTGGCAGAAAAAGGGGGAGTAATTTAAAATATGCCTGTCCTGAGGCCCCTGCAATAGTGAAGATCTGTGGTCTACAAAGAAGCTTCCGATCTCTGTTCTATTCTAACTTTCTCTCTCTCTGTTTCTCTCTGCTCTCTCTATTCTTTTCTAGCTCTCCCTGCTCTCTGTTGATGCTCCTTTCTAGCTTTCTCTGCTTTCTCTCTGCTCTAGCTCTTTCCTCTCTCTTCCCCCTCTCTTTCCCAGCTCTCTCTCTGAATAAACCTACCCCTTACTTGAAAAAAAAAAGAAGCTTCCTGCTGCTCCAACCTCCCCGAGACCCATTCTGGTCCCTGAGCATCCCAGCCTTTTCCCATTTCTTAACCGATTGCCTCCCTCTTTAGGTTCCATTTCTCTCTTCTGCTTTAAACAAGAATCATTGCCCTGTCCTGCTCTCAGTTCATCTAGTCTCACTCTCCAGATCTTGGCCCAAACTTCTATAACCACCTTCTATAACTCCATACCTAGATTGTTATTAGTTTGTTGGTTATTGATTTAATGTTTATTTATTATATTATTGGTTATTGTACTAGTGCTTCCGCTAGGTTGCCAGGAAGACCCAATATAAACTAGGTGTGCAGTTAATACCTGACAAAATCAACTTGGAGTCCAAAATGTAGAACTGAAAGGCATATGATGCTATATCATACACTTCTGTGAAGACTACCTCCACCATTGGGATAAGAAAATCTTCCTTGGCAGGGCATCTCAGTGCCTGCATTCCAACTTCTCAGGGCAGACTTTCTGGGGAAAGTTCTGCTCTTGCAGTCCAGCCCAGGAGTGAGCTGCAAGTTCTCATTGCTCACCAGCTACCTACATGTGTGCATTTTCCATTGCTCCTGGCTCCTAGGAATTAATTTCAAACTACATACAGAAACCCTCCAGCCCCTGCTCCAAAACACTGTTTTGTCTTTACTGCTACCTATCTTTATGGTAGCAGGGTACAGGCTATATAAAGAACAAAAGATAAATTTATGTTTTGGTAAATTAGCCTGTCACTCTGGTATTCAGTAGAGAGTAAAAATAAATTATGCACGTTATGTAAAGGTCATGTTAAATCTTCGTTGTTTATTTTCGTAGCATTACCCTTCTCTTTCTAGCAGACTCTTAAATTTTTTCCACTATTTTTGAATATTAACCAAGCAATCATGCTGAGAGTCAATTATTTTCAAAATAAGCTATGCTTAAAGTTATTATGTGTCATGCTATGCTTCAAGTATCTATAAGCAGTCTCCAAAGTATACTTGAAAATGAGTTTAATGTTTTGAGATGAAGTGAAGTTCCAGAAGTAGTTAATTCTGAAATTGAATATACACAGAGAAACAGATTCTATTTTTTTTGTATATGATATTTTTTTTTTTGGTCGATCATGGGACTTGAACTCAGCTTGAGCGCTGTCCCTGTGCTCATCAGCTCAAGGCAAGCGCTCTACCTCTTGAGCCTCAGTGCCACTTCCTGTATATGGTATTTTTAAGATCTGATATATTATTGATGTTTCCCACTCTTTCTCACAGTCAACTATACACCTGAGAAGAGAGTTTGACCATTCACGTAATTAATCCCACCTGCAGTGACATTTAATACGCATTATAGAAATGTGTGATCCCTGAAGATTCAATTGATTGATTCAGTTACCTTGATATGAATAGAGATTCTAACTCTTAGACATATCCTAGATGAAAAATAAGAATGAAACAGTATAAAGTTGACTCCAAAGAATGTCTTCACTTTCTGTTGCTGCAGCAACACTGACGTACACACCGTGGCATCTCTTCTTAAACTCTATCTCCGAGAACTACCAGAGCCAGTTATTCCTTACGCCAAGTATGAAGACTTTCTGTCATGTGCCAAACTGCTCAGCAAAGAAGAAGAATTGGTAAGTGAATACATTTATTTCCAAACAAGTTCTTGTTTGGGGGTATTTGTCAGTGTTTTCAGTCTTACTTTGCAAATTTCCTTAGCCCGATTTTTGGACAGTTTCCCACTATTCTGTGCCTTAATATCACATACTGATATGACCTTCTATGTACTAAATTATGCATGGACATAGCCTTTTCTTTCTCTGAATTGCTGAGCTGTGTAGAATTCTTTCCTGAAGATCACTGTGATTTCACATTTCTACCTGCAGTATGTATAGGTTTCAAGTTGACCACATCTGTGTCATCATTTATTATTTTTCTCATTTATTGTAGACATGTAGATGTGTGTGATGTGTCATATCACTGATGTTTGAGTAGTATTTTCTGATTGGATGCATTTTCATATGTTTATTTGCTATTTGTGTATTATCTTTGGATATCTGGGCAATTTTTACCTGGATTAAATTATTTCAGTACCTTGGGGATTGGTTCCAAAACTCCCTGAAAATGCCTATTTGTAAATGTCCACATCCCTTATGAAAATGGTGTAGTATTAGCACCAGATGTACATATATGTGCATATCTTCCTATATGTTTTAAATAATCTCTATATTATGTGCTATACCTAAAACAATACAAATGCTATGTATACCTAAAACAATACAAATGTTGTGCTGTATTATTTTTGAAATAATGACAAGGAAAACAGTATTTCTATGTTTAGAATAGTGGCAGTGTTTTTCTAAGATCTTCAACTTGTAGTTGATTAAATCTGTTAATGTGAAAGGATGACTGCATTTTACTATTATTGTTATAAGAGTTTACATAACCTAGATTCAAGTCAAATATATGATTTGCAAATATCTTCTTCCATTTATGGATTATTTACTTATTTTCCTGATGATATCCTTTGCCAAAAACCTTTTAGCAAAACTATTTTATTTGAAACTTTTGTTGTTATTGATGTTGATTGTGGGACTTGAACTCAGGGTCTGGATGTTGTCCTTGAGTTCTTTTTGCCATAGTGCCTTTTCCAGTTTTCGAGTGATTAAATGGAGATTAAAGGTCTTGGGGGATTTTTCTGCCTGGGCTGGCTTCAAACCACAATCCTCAGATCTCAGCCTCCTGAATAGCTAGGATTATGAGCACAAACCACCAGTGCCTCACTATTTGAAACATTTTAACAAAAGGTTTTCACTTGATGAAATCTAATTTATCTATTTGTAATTGCTTATACATTTGGTATCATACTAAGAACACTTTAATTCAAGACCTAAAAGTTCATTCATATAAAACTCAAATACTTAATAGTGTTAGCTGTCACATGATCCATGATCCTTTTTTTTGGGTCTGTCATGGGGCCTGAACTCTGGGCCTGGGCGCTGTCCCTCAGCTCTTCAGCTCAAGCTGAAGCTCTACCACTTGAGCCACAGTGCCACTTCTGGCTTTTTCTGCTTATATGGTGCTGAGGAATCAAACCTAGGGCCTCATGCATGCAAGGCAAGCACTTTACCACTGAACCACCTTCCCAGCCCCTCCATGATCCTTTTCTGATTCATTCTTGTTTACAGCATGAGGAAAGAACCAACTTCATTTTTCTACATGTGGATATCCAGTTGTCTCAACATCATTTGTTGAAAATATTATCCTTTCCCCTGCTGTAGATTTTTGGCATTCATATAAAAAACTGCTACATATTTTTACAAGTGCATTTTTTCTGCTGTTATATAATATTGTCAGTGGCTTGTTGAATAGCTGAATAATTGTGACAGACACCATATGTCCTGAAAAGCCTAAAATATTTACTTTAAAGCAAGAAGAAAAAAATCAGATTACATTATCCATTAACTTTTCTGTGACCATTTACATGTTAGAGGTTTATAATGAGAAGAGCCAAAGAAATCAATCCCTTGTGAAATTTCAAAGGAGATCAGCTTTCTAACTGTCTTCCAACCCCAAATGGTATATATATCATGGACATGACCAGTCCAGAGGGACTTGCCAATGCCAGCTGTCTATTTGGGCCATGCTGAAAATTGGAAGGATTCTCACTACAGTGAAGGCTAACATTTTTATCCAAATGATAGTACTTCAAATGAAGTTATGTTCTATTTCAGTCAACTGAGAAAACAATGTTAAAATGGCAAAAAAGAGTTTCACTTAAATCTAGTACAACAGCACTAGTACAGCACAGCTCTATAGCAGAAGGCATATGCTATGTAAAGTGAAGGCAGAAATGCTAGACAGTTTCATCTTTGTACCAAGATAACTAGGATAGTTATACCGATACAAACTAGGATAGCTTCACCAATAAATAATAGAATCTGTAACCAATACAAATGTAGTCTAGCGGTTACAGAACATCATTGTGCAACATGTCACTATGCTTAGTTAAAATACTTGTACATCTTTGAAAAGTATTCCCAAAACACACACTGTGACAGTGGAACATTGACAGGACAGAAACTTTCACTGCTGACATGTAAAACTGAAAAATGAAAGAATGAAACCCACATGGCTATTTTCCATTTTCTTATTTTCAAGGCTAACGCATAGAATGGTAAGAATTATTCTCTCCTTCTTCATACTCAGGGTGTGATGGAATTAGCCAAGCAAGTGAAGAGTTTGCCAGTGGTTAATTACAACCTCCTCAAGTATATTTGCAGGTAAGAACTTTCTTTTTTTTTTTTTAGGTAAGAACTTTCTAAAAGACAAGATTCAGCAAGACATGGCTGTATTTTGTTGAATAACAATTTATGCTGAACAATGAATAAACTCGTTGAACCACTCCGAGTTTGTGTAGTCTCTGCTACACAGAGGTTTATGTAGTAGAGGTTTGACAGAGTGATCTCAAAGATTTCTTTGAGTACTAAAATTGCTTGATTTTGTTATTTGATCTTCCTTGCCTCCACATATTAAAGATATATTGCTTTGAATTCCCATCAAAGTCGTTTGCACCTTGTCAGCTGGGTTTATTGTTAAGAAAAGGAACACGTTTGTGTTGGTGTGAGAAACATATGTATAGGGTGTATCTATTACCAACTGCCCTGTGTCTCTAGGCAATGTCCTTACCCTTTCTGAATTTCAGGGTCCTAATAGACAAGATGCTAGTGAAAACATCGTTCACAAAGCTGAGAAACAGACACTGTGGATTTTATTGTTAATGTCATTGTATAGGAATTCTAAAACTTTCCACGGTAACTTTTTCTTTTTTTTCTTTCTTTATTTATTTTTTTTATTTTTTGGGTCCGGTTGTGGAGCCTGAACTCTGGGCCTGGGTGCTGTCCCTCAGCTCTTCAGCTCAAGGCTAGCGCTCTACCACTTGAGCCATAGCGCCAATTCTGGCTTTTTTCTTTTTGCTTATGTGGTGCTGGGGAATCGAACCCAGGGCCTCAGGCATGCAAGGCAAGCACTCTACCACTGAGCAACCTTCCCAGCCCAACACGGTAACTTTTTCTAATGACTATTATGTTTAAAAGAAAATAAACTCTTAGGAATAGTTTCACTGGTGCAAATACTTGTGTAAGATTTCCATTCTAAGATTTTGGAATCAATTCAAGTTATGGTAGTGAGGAGAGAAAGGTTACAGTCTCTTAAGAGAAATAAAAAAGAAAAAAAATTGCTTAAGAACATTATTGAAGGATTTTAATCTGCCACAGAAGAAATACTTCTCTTGAAATATTGAAGCCGACTTTCTATGTTAAAGTACTTCAAATAAGAAGTGATGGTTTGAATTTGTGCCTTTAGGTTTTGCATTAGGCTAACCATATGAAAATAGGCACCTTTATAAAATCACAATTCTATAGATACGAGTACAGACTCTGGAGTCACACTACCTGGGTTCAAATCTCAGGTCTGCCATCTAATCTACACCTTTGGCAAACCTGACACTGTATGACTTTCCTTGATGAAATGGAGGTAATAGTAGTATCAATGTCATACACCTATTTTGAGAATTCAATCAGCCTAGCACCATGATTGAATTATATGAGTGCAATGTAAACATGTTATTTTATTTTTTATTATTTGCTACTTTATCTCATTAATATATCAGTAAACCATGAAATAATAGGAATTTTTGTAGAAATGAAGAGCAGATGGGAAATGCAAAAAGGCTGAAAGATTGCAACAGTATTTCCTTCTGTCTGGGGAAAGAGTAATTTCATGTCTTTTACTCTTTAGCACCTAATGAAATGAAATAATTGGAGCTCACAAATTTTCATATCAGTAGGGCCGATGTTTTTATTTCTACAATACTTGATCTATGTTTTAATAGACCATAAATTTGAATCTCATAAATCCCTCCACAAAGAGTGTGAGTCTTGCTTTTTATAATAAGATTTTAGAGCCAGACACCATGGTTCATGCCTTTAATCCCAGTTACTTAACTGAGATTGGGAGGAGAATGGGTTGAAACCAGATAAGGCAAAAAGATCACAAGATGCCATCACTACATAGAAAGCTGTGTGTGCTCTTGTGTTCCTGTAATCCCAACTAATGCAGGAGTGTAAATAGGACTGTAGTCTAATCCAGCCTGAGTAGCAAATGTGTAACTCAAAAATAACCACAACAGAAAGGAATGGAGGCATAGCTCAAGCGCTTAGCACGTGGGAGGCCCCTAGTACCACCAAAAATTAAATACATTTTTAAAAACCATATTTCACCAGATAGTCTTTTATATGGTTCACTGAAATAATGATAATATAATTATAATACTTTGTTAAGGGATTGGAAACTATGTTAATCAGCTTCCTATTACTGTAACAAAATACTTGTAAAAATCAACATGAAGAGGGGAAAGGTACATTTTGGATGAGTTTCTGTGTCTGTTTCATAATTGAATGGCCCTGTCACTTTGAGTCTATGGTGAGGCCATGTATCACAGTGGGATCACATGGGTAAACGATTCACATCATGGGCTGTTATGAAAGATCCCAGCCCAGATCCTTCAAGAACACATCCCCATTGAATGAACAAATAAATCCTCCCACAAGGCTCCACTTACTAAAGGTTCTATCACATTCTAATAGTTACACCAAACTTAACACATAAATCTTGGATGCACATGTATCTTAAGATATAGACAAGTGAATGTACAATGTAACTATCTAGTGCACTTTAGCATTACACAAACAGACATGTTCTTTTAATGACAGATGAAAGAGACCAAACCAGAATAGATATCTGATTTAGTCCTTAAAATTTGAATCTTCATAATTTAAAACATAATTTCTTTGCATTTAAAACAGAGCCATTGGAGTTCCCAAATGGTTTTACATGCAATGCTATTCAGTTTGTAGATTTCCTAGTGATACGTTTTCTTCCACTGAGAAGTTGAATCTCACTGTGTTCCACTCATATCGTTACAACCAATAGGTTCTTGGATGAAGTACAGTCCTATTCAGGCATTAACAAAATGAGTGCACAGAACTTGGCAACTGTCTTCGGTCCTAATATCTTACGCCCCAAGGTGGAAGATCCACTGACCATCATGGAGGGTAAGTGAATAATGACCTTTCACCCTCATTGACCGAGGAAACAACTGTCTCTTAGCTGGCTAGATTCTATTCTCATCTAAGCAAACATATGAATCCAGGATTTTTCTCCATTTGTTGATTTTGCTTATTCTCTAAACCTTACCTTTTGAGAGTTAGTCATATTCTTTCAAGTAAACATAATATCATAAATAGATTCCCTAATCTCCACAGTGAACAAATGGAACACCTCTGCATATTTTTGGTTGTTTTTATTTTTTATTTTTTGTCAGTTGTGGGGCTTGAACTCTGGCCCTGGATGCTGTCCTGAACTTTTAAGCTCAAGGCTAGCGCTCTACCGCAGAACCACTTCTGGTTTTCTGGTAGTTAATTGGAGCTAAGACTTTCATGGATTTTCCTACCCTGGCTAGCTTTGAACCGTGATCCTCAGATCTTAGTTTCCTGAGTAGCTAGGATTACAGGGTGAGCCACTGGTACCTGACTTCTGAATGTTTTTAATTATATTTTACGCTTTGAAGCTATTTATTTTTTTCTAATTAACACATCAGAAATTTCCTAGATTCTATAATTGGTGGTGGTAGCAGAATTTAATCTTAAACATATCTTTTAAACTATTGCTTCATTCAATAAATATTCATTAAGCACCTTGTTCTACCACGAGCCTGGAAATGCTAAACATTAAATAAAGTTTTCCCGTTAGAGTTGGGAGAGTGGGAGAGAATGATGAAAGAGGGGATGTTGCTCAAGATGCATTACACTCATAAATTGACATGTTGAGTTGAAGTCCCTTTGTACCACGACTTAAAGAAAAATGTAAA
The DNA here is from genome assembly GCF_000151885.1 of Dipodomys ordii. Lineage (NCBI taxonomy): Eukaryota > Metazoa > Chordata > Mammalia > Rodentia > Heteromyidae > Dipodomys > Dipodomys ordii. The sequence goes on from NW_012267265.1 coordinate 13,792,945, forward strand.
AATAAATGAAATTTAAAAATAATTAAATAATACCAAGGTAGACTAAAAAATAAACTTATAGTCTAGTTGGAATCTTTAACATGTAAACATTTAATTACAGTATTATGTACATAATGTGTCAAAGGCTGTGGCAGTAAAAAGAAAAGTATGGTGATCTTTCTCCTAGATGTCACGGAAAGCTTCACAAATGAAAATATGTTGAAATAATCACTCTGCCAGGGCACAGATAAGAAGCATGTGTTCGCATATTTGGGCCACTCTTACAGAACATCAAAGACTAGTTGTCTTATAAATAACAGCAAGTTATTTCTCAGACTTCGCCAGGCTGGAGGGACCACTATCAAGACAGTTTGGGTGTCTTCTGAGGACCCATTCTTTGTTTCATTGGCAGCTGTTTTCTCACTGTGTCCTCACATTACGGAAGTGAGGGAGCTCACAGAAGCACCCTTCAGAAAGGCATTAATCTAATAGTGCTCATTCCATCCTCATGATCTATTCTTCTCCCTACTTCTAAACAGCATTTGCATTCAGGGAAACATTATGTACATGTAGTCTTTTTTTTGGGGGGGGGGATCGGTCATGGGGCCTGAACTCTGGGCCTGGGCGCTGTCCCTCGGCTCTTCAGCTCAAGGCTAGCGCTCTACCACTTGAGCCACAGCGCCACTTCTGACTTTTTTCCTTTTTGCTTATGTGGTGCTGAGGAATCGAACCCAGGGCCTCAGGCATGCAAGGCAAGCGCTCTACCACTGAGCCACCTTCCCAGCCCATACATGTAGTCTTTAACAATAAGAGCAACCACAGTGTATCTGAATAAGACATTTGGCAATTGTATCAGAGCATAGGAAGAAGGTAAGAAAATATCAAAAGACCTCATATTATTCTTAAAGTCTTATTCACCATTCTGCATGCGGGAATATTTGATCAGTATTAACTCAAAAGTGTTATAACAATTTTTCTTTTAGAAATATAGAACTAGCAAATCTTGGGAGTAGCTGTGGGAAACCAAGTAGGAATCAACTTAACAGTAGACATTAGCTCTCTTTTTTTGAGTTCCAAGATTAGATTTGTATTTATCTTCACACTGCTTAATCATTTAGCCCCAACTGATGTATAAAGCTTTTTAATCCAAGTAAATTATTCTGAGGGCTAAAATAACTTGCCACACAATGATAATATGGTACACTATGCTAGTTTGATTAAGAGTAAATTTAATCTACATAAAGCTTAGTATGCTAGCACGTGTTTTTATTGTAATTTTAACAACCTGCATGATAAATAAGACTTAAGTATTTATGAATTCATAGTATTTTTTTCTCATTTTGGTAGATGTTTAAAATGAATTGACTCCTCATTCTTGGTTTTTCTATACTGTTTACAGTCAACTGCTATGAATTCTAATGCAAAAACATGGAAATTTTGCTTTAGTAATTATTTAAATATCTTATTTTTAAAATTTGCACTTTATAAAGGTCAAATCATTTCAAAAAGGTTTGATAGTTTTGACTTCATTAAGTTGACTTTTTTTTCAAAATATTCTTGCAATCAAAAGAAGAATGAGCCAGAAGTATGGAGAATGTATGTTTAAGGTGCATGTTTAACTAAATAAGTTTTTTCAAGTATATATAACATAAGGTCATCAGACCAAGGAATAAATGGATAAGGTTTTTGAAGGAGACAATCATTCAAGACAGCCAATTGCAAATGACACAGGGAGTGTTGCTCAGAATTTATACTGAAAACACCAAGTTTACCTGGTAGAAAAGAAAATGTTAGAGTCATTTAAAAACTGGACACATTTTATGAAATATAGGCTGATGATTATTTCCAGCAGAACACCATTTAAATATTTACCTGAGAGGAAGAAAACATATGTTCACTCAGGATTTATAACCAAATGTTCACACCAAACTGGGACAGTGGCTCATGCCTGTAGTATTACACAAGAAGCAAAGATTGGGAGGATTGAGGTTAAAGGCCAGCCTAAGGGAGGGAAAAATTTGTTAAGCTCCATTTCAACCAATAAAAACCTGTGCAATAGTGGACATGCATCATCCCAGCTACTGGAGTAATATAAATAGAAGAATCATGGTCCAGGCAAAAAGCGAAATCTCATTCAAATAACAGTGAAAATAAAACATTCTAGAGACATGGCTTTAAGCTAATGCATAAATAAAAATTGGGGGCACATCTATACTGTGTAAAACAATGAAAACTATTGAACTACTGATAGACACAATAATATAGATAAAAACAAAAAAATATTAGGGTAAGGGAAGAATGCATAAGCACAAAAAATTACACACCTCACCACATAATTACATTTATATGAACTTCTAGAAAAGGCCAACTATAGTCAAAGAAATTACATTAATGGTTTCCATGCAGAGGGAGTAAAGATAAGAAGTTACCTACAAAGGGATGCTGACGTCTTCACTGGATGGCTTTCTAGACTATATATACTTACCAAAACTTATTAGATGTCTTCATTTTATATTCATAAGATGCTGTCCATTTATTATTAGATATAATGCATAGAATATTGCCTCTACATAATAGCACATAGTTATCTTTAAAAGTAAATAAAATTGGTAGCCAATGCTCATAAAGAACAGTGCCTATGGCATTTTAATTCAACCTGTGCAAAAGGATATGAGCCAGGAGGGGATTTCGGGATTATGTAGCCCACAAGGGCCCCAGAATCTGCTCAGCCCCTGCATAATGGGCTAATGATTATAGCCTTGCTGACCTCGTTATTTGGGTTTAATGGTCTTCATTAACAGTCCAAGAGAGAAAATGACAGAGAGAAAGGAGGAAAAAGGGATAGTGCACATTTTGGTACACACACATCATTATTCGTACCAACCTAGTCTGTCCTTAATGGCCATGAAATCCCTCTGCAGAGAACTGTTGCCATTTGTCACCCTAGAGACTGGATGAAAGCGAAGTTTCCTAGCACACAAGAGAGTTCTAAATCTTTTGGGCCTTGGCACTCACTCCATAATTGTGGCAGAAACACTTTGTCAGACTGTTCACAAACTCATCAAGAAGACTTTGGGAATGTCACTGCTCCATTACTTAAATGTCTCACCAAGTTAATAGCTGTGATGGAAAGCAGCTATGCTTAGATGTTAATTTTCCAGGATGGATGGGAAGAAGGATAATTTTTCCTAAATACTGGACAGAGTCATATATAATGGAAACTTCACATCCTTAGAAGTGTCTGTTACATGAGAAAAGACTGCCTTTCATTGAGAACAGTGTAGATGACCATTTTAAGAGCTCTAAAACCTTTTCCTCAGATTCGTTGTATTGAAAATATGATGAAAAATTAAGAGAGTGCTGAAAGATAGATCTATAATGTAACTCATTTCATTGTCTTTTTTCCCCTGTAACTATGATAATTGGAGATTGAATAGATGGTTGCTTTATTATTTAGTTCCTATTTAGAATAGCCTTGAGTCCACTTACTGGTGGGTATAGTTGAAAATGCTAACAGCTAGAGTATAGAAGGAAAATGCATCATTTGTAATAAAAAATGCTGAGTATTAAACTTTACCTTGGTTACTTATCCATTTATGACCTTGAGCAAACAGGTTAACCTTTCTGAACTTCAGTTTTCTCATATAAAAAATGTTGTGCCCTATCTCAGAAACATTTAAGAAACTTAATTTGCAACTATACATGTGAAATACTCCAGTCTACCACAGCATCTTTCAAACTAACACACAGGCATTATCTAGAGATTTTGTGGAATTGCAAATTCTGACCTAAAGGTCTGGAGGCAGGTACTGAAATTGTGATGCTCCCAGAAGATGCCAGAGTTTCTGTATTATTACTGACATAACCAATATCGAAGCTTGGCAGAAACATAAACATCTCACGTCCCACTTGAATTGGAATTTGCCTTTTAATAAGCTCTCAAGTAATTTGTGTTATCATTCAAATTTGCACAACATTGGTTTAGGAGCAGCTCTGACACACTGAAGATACTCAACACAGAAAGCTCATGTGAGATATGGATGACTTCATATTTTTCCTCTTTACTATTTGAATTTGAACTCTCCTGCTGGAGTATGACTGTATGCTAAAACTTTACTCTAGGTCAGGCAACAGATCTGACAGCCCCAGCAGCTGGGTACCCGCACTGTCAAGAATCCCTTTACCAACCTGATATTTCAGGTGTGTTATACACAGACCATATTCACTAACTAAAACTTAAGAAATTTCCTTGTGTTTATGTATCAGAGACTACCCTTAAGAGTTCTTGTCAACATGATATGAACACACAGCAAACTGATTCAGTTCAAGGTAAAGCAACACGGGGTGTGTGCAGTTCACCACTCTGTTTACTGTGGATGCATGACTGAATCAATGCTAAGAGGCTCAGAGGTTTGGGAACACCCAACTTTGGAAACTAGTCTAGAACATGAATTGTCCCAGGTAGGTTTAGAAGACAGCAGCCCAGGTTCTACATGAAAGAGAAACCTCAGCTGATTTTTTTAATGACTCTTTTGAGGGTTTTTGTTTGTTTGTTTGTTAGTTGTGGGGCTTGGATGCTATTTCCTCAGCTATTCGGCTCAAAAGTAGTGTTCTACCACTTGAGCCACAGGGCCACTTCAGGTTTTCTGGTGGCTTATTGGAGATCAGAGTCTCACGGACTTTCCTGCCCGGGCTGGCTTTGAACTGTGATCCTCAGATCCTCAGGTCTGAGAAGGTAGGATTACAGGCGTGAGCCACCATTGCCCAGCTAAATGATTGTTCTAAATAAAAGATTAACTTTTTCTAAATTATTTTTATTGTCTCCAATTAAGATATCACTTTTTAAATGATGACTTTATAATCATCTCCAATTAAGACATGACTTTTTAAATCATGACTTTATAATGAGAAGTAAAAATATGAGGATCAACTAGAACCATAGCATGGTAGTATCTTCTGTTTAAGAGAATTCTTTTTTTTTTTCCTTAAAGGGCTTCTTTTTCATTACGATTTTCTGAACCTTTTATAGTGCTTTTAGAACTGGCTTGGCAGTGACAAATCCTCTTGTATATGGATGCGTGTACTTGAGAATTGCCTTCATTTCTCCTTTCTATTTGAAATTTTGAAACTTCCTTTGCATTTCTTTCTAGTTTCAGTGGCTTCCAATGAGCTATCAGCTGCTCATGTTAACGAGGGTCTCTTATATAGGAATTATTTCTCTTGATTCTGTCGAGTTTCTGTTTTCCTCATAAAACAATTTAACTATTATGTGTGAGATGTGGATCTTCAAGTGTACTGTGCCTGGAATTTGTTGAATTTTCTGGATATGTTTGTGTATATTTGGGGGAAAAGAGTTGGGGAGAAGTTTTCAGTCATTGTTTCTTGAATTTTTTTTTCTATTCACTGCTCTTTCTTTTCTCCTTTGGGAACACCACACACACACACACACACACACACACACACACACACACACATCTTGGTTTTATACCTATGTTTCACAGGTTTCTGAGGTGCCATTCATTTTTCTTTATTCTTTTTGTTTGTTTTCAGACTCAAGAGTATCAATGTCATATCTGAAGTATCCTGATTCTATCTTCTGCCTATTTAAATATCCTCATGGGTGCCCTGTACTCTTTTTCATCTCCATTTTTGTACTTTCAACTCTAGACCATATATTTGATTCTTATTTATGTTTTGTATATTTTTCATTATATTTCTTATTTTGAAAGACATTATTCTCACTTTCTTTTGATTCCCTAGATTGGTTTCCTTTAGTTTTACGGACACATTAAATAGCTGATTAGAAGCCTTTATCCATTCAATACCATGTCTATAGTCCCTTAGAGATAGTTCTTTTTCTTCTTTCCTAAGTGTGAACCATCCTTTGTATGTCTCCTAATTTTTTGTTGAAAATTGTGCTTTATAATAATATGTGAGATCCCTGGATATCAAGTTCTCCTATCATTGGGGTTCACTATTGTTTCTATGTGTTGGTGTTTCATGTCTAATTCTGTAAAGTCTATCTTTTCGGTTATGTATGACCATTTACATCTCTGCTTAGTTTCCTGATGATAGCTGATGATAAAATGGAAATTTTGTTAAATTCTTAGGGTCAATAAGTTTCTCTGAATCAACCAGAGGGTTCTATGTGCATGTTGAGCCAAGTCAAGATTCAGCCAGGCAGTTTGTAACTTACTATCAACCTTTAAGGTCAGTCCAAATTGAAAATGTAGGGACTACAGTATTTTCACAATAAAAAAAAAAGAAAATGTAGGGACTTTTCAATTCTTTCCTGAAAATACATATTTTCCAAGTGGACCTGAAGCCTTCAGAGCATCATTTAAATCCCCCTATGGAAATCCTGTTCTCCAGATTTTGTTTTTAAGCTTTTTTCTCACTTGGTTGTCTCAATTATGATCAATTGGCCAAGCAGCTGAGACATTCAAGAAAATATCTTTTGCTCTTGCCCCTAGAAAAATGGTTATTCAGTCATGGTAAGTTCCTCATCAGACCAAATAAAGACTAGCCTGTAAGTAAAGATTTCCAAGGAACTACAAGAGTGGTGAAATAATGACCATTCTCTAGAATAGGGCTTTGAAAGGGTCCCAGTCCTGATCTGCCTATTGCAGTAGCTGTCAACCTGCTAGTTTCAATGTGTCTATGAGCTGTTGCTTTTCAAGCTATAAAGACTGAGAGGGAAAGTTGGGCATACAGCAATTTTAAACACCACAAAGTGTGTGGTTCTTATTGAGAATCAGCCTATTTGCTTGGATAAATATTCTCCAGATTGCTTCAATCATTTCATGTCCAGAATTCTTCAAAGTTTTTATTCTGATATGATTCTAAAAGGTTTGATTCTAGATTTTTTTGAGATCTTTATTTGATACTCTTTCAGTCCATGACACTTACAAAGTCCCAAGGCTTTAGAATAGCAAACAAAAGTTTATCATGCTTACCTAGAAAGACATGCCATGTAGCTACTATGATTACGTAGGGTCCTATTTGAAGATACAACTGTAGTAATAGTGATGCTTTGAGGCAGTTGTTGGATAAAAGATCAAGAAAGTGTTCCCATAATCAAATGTCACACTTGCAAGAAAGGTTGTGTAATGATTAAAAGCCCAATCTATAAAATTAGATTAGTCTGACTTTAAGTCCAAAATCTGATCTTTAGTAACTTGATGGTCATAGCCAAGTTACATAGCCAATAAAATATGGTGATAATAGCAGCATTTATTCATGTATTCCTTTTAAAACTCCAACTAAAACTACACAAATAAAATTCTTGGAACAATTCATGGCATAGAGCCAATGCTCAAGAAAATTTAGTTATTACCATTAGAATTATTAGGAATAGAGTTTAGCACTCTTCATAGTAACGGTGAATTTCTCCTAAATTCAAAAACAGCAATAATGAAAACCATCTCATTCACACTACTTTATTTCCTTTGTAATTCCAGGTACTGTGGTGGTGCAGCAATTGATGTCAGTGATGATTAGTAAACATGATTGCCTTTTTCCTAAGGATTCAGAGCTTCAAAGCAAGCCCCAGGATGGAATAAGTAACAATAATGAAATTCAAAAGAAAGCCACCATGAATCAGATGCAGAACAAGGAGAACAACAACACTAAAGATAGCCCTGGCAGGCAGTGCTCTTGGGACAAGTCTGAGTCTCCCCAGAGAGGCAGTGTGGATGAAGGATCCCCCACAGCTTTGTCAGGCAGCAAAACCAACAGCCCAAGGAACAGCGTCCACAAGTTAGATGTCTCCAGGAGCCCCCCTCTCATGGTGAAAAAGAACCCAGCCTTCAATAAGGGTAGCGGAATCGTCACCAACGGGTCTTTCAGCAGCAGTAATGCAGAAGGTCTGGAGAAAGCACAAACCACCCCGAATGGGAGCTTACAGGCCAGAAGGAGCTCTTCGCTGAAAGGATCTGGTACCAAAATGGGCACCCACAGTGTCCAGAATGGGACAGTGCGCATGGGTATTTTGAACACTGACACGCTTGGAAACCCCGTGAATGGTCGTACCATGAGCTGGCTACCCAATGGCTATGTCACCTTGCGGGAGAATAAGCAGAAAGAGCAAGGTGGGGAGTCGGGCCAGCACCATAGACTGTCCACGTACGATAACGTCCACCAGCAATTCTCCATGGTGAACCTGGATGACAAACAGAGTGTGGACAGCGCCACCTGGTCCACCTCCTCCTGTGAAATCTCCCTCCCTGAGAATTCCAACTCCTGTCGCTCCTCCACCACCACCTGCCCTGAGCAAGACTTTTATGGGGGGAATTTCGAGGATCCTGTGTTAGATGGGCCTCCCCAGGACGACCTTTCTCACCCCGGGGACTATGAAAACAAAAGTGACCATAGGAGTGTGGGAGGTCGAAGTAGCCGTGCCACCAGCAGCAGTGACAACAGTGAGACATTTGTGGCTAACAACACGAGCAATCACAGTGCATTGCACAGTTTAGTTTCCAGCCTGAAACAAGAAATGACCAAACAGAAGATAGAGTATGAGTCCAGGATAAAGAGGTGAGGAAAATCTTGGGCTCCTAACAGGCAGCAGCCTCCTACGGTGGGACAGAATCTCACAAAGGGTTAAACATGCTTAGTCCAAGGTCAGAGAGACCTGAGTTGAAGTCCTCAGTTTACTGTTTGTGAGCTATGAAACTGGGCTTTTTAAAGATAGCATAATGTCTGTGAGCCTTGCTTCTTCCTAAGGGGATTTTTAAAAAATTTAATACAAGTTGTGTGTACCTTAAAAGTATATAATCTTGGCCTTGCCACAGGATAGGTACTCAAGAATATTATTGTCACGTGGTACAGGTGGCTTACACCGGTAATCCTAGCTAATCTGGAGACTGAGATCTAAGGATCCTGGTTTGAAGCTAGCTTAGACAGAAAAGTCCATGAGACTCTTATCTCCAATTAGCCATCAAAAAGCCAGATGTGGATCTGTAACTCAAGGGATAGACTATAGACTTGAGAGAAAAAGATAAGTAAGGACACAAGGCCCTGAGTTCAAACTCCAGTACACACTAATGTTATCATCAATTACTTTTCAATATGTGGGTCTTTACTAGAGAGCTGAAAGGAGAGGAGCTGTGAGATGAATGGAAAATAAGGAGTCTGCTCATTTTCAACAGCAAAGAAAGGACAAAGAGTAAAAAAATTAAGGCCCTAAACATTCATTTAAGTTCACAGAGGAGACAGGTTTAAGGTGACATCAGGCCTTGTGGGGTCTTTTCTAGTTGTTGTTGTTTTAAAAAATAACTTTATTGTTGTTTTAGAGGTGATCTACAGGAGGGGTGGTGTTAGCTTTATGTACAACAGGTATTTAGTACATTTCCTTTCACATAGTGTTCTCTGTTCCCTCATTCTTTCCCATTCCCTCCCTCCCCTTCCACCCATGAGTTGCATAGTTCATTTTCATCAGTGACCAATGCAGCCAGTGCGCTCCACTGCTGCGCTTTTTCTCCATTTTCCCCTCTCATAAATGTGCTCATGAATATTGTATATCAGGTAAAGAATATAGAATCATCAAAAAAGAAAAAAAAACAAATGGAGACAAAAGTCCTTTGTTTCCACTTTGTTTCAGAATATATAGTATTTTGCATACATATGAAGAGGTGCTTGAGTATTGCACCTTTGTGATGCTCTCCTAAGACTATCCTCTTTTGGTCTCACTGTTTGTAGGTATCTAGAATTCTATGTAATTTGTCCTATCTCACTAATTTGTCATATCCATCCACATATCCTGTATCTGTAAGTTCTCTCTCTCCTACTCTCTCTTACAGAGTTTTGGGTCTGATGTTGAGATCTTTGATCCACTTAAATGTTGGTGCATGGTGTTAAGCAAAGATCCACTTTTAGTTTTCTGCATATGGTTGCACAGTTTTCTCAACACCAATTGTTGAAGATGCTATGATTTTTCCACTGCATGTCTTTGGCTCCTTTGTCAAATATTAGATGACTGTACACACGTGGTTTTATTTCTGGGTCTTCTAATCTGTTCCACTGATTTTCAGGTCTATTTTTGTGCCAATACCAAGCTGTTTTGTTATTCTGGTTCTGTAGTAGAATTTGAAGTCTGTGTTCTGATACTACCTGCATTGCTTTTTTTTTTTTTTTTTTTGCCTCGGATTGCTTTGGCTATTTTAGGTCTTTTGTTGTTCCATATGAATTTTTGGATTTTCCCCCTATATTAGTAAATAATGTCATTGAGATTTTGATGGGGATTTCACTGAATTTGTATATCATTTTTGTCAGTGGCCATTTTCACAATATTGATTCTACCTATCCATGAACATGAAAGGTTTTGTTTTTTTTATTTCCTGGTGTCCCCTTTGGTTTCTTTATATTTTAATAGTTTTCACTATAAAAGATCTTTTTTGTTATCTTTGGTTAGGTTAATTCCTAGGTATTTTATTTTTATAAAGCTATTGCAAATGAGGTTGTTTTTATGATTTGCCTTTCTATTTGTGTATTGTTGGCATACAGAAAAGTTACTGATTTTTGTGGGTTAATTTTGTATGCTGCTACTCTACCAAAGTGGTTGATCAGCTCTAGGAGTTTGGGGATGGAGTTTTGGGGTCCATTAAGTTTAAGATTATGTCATCTGAGAACAGGGATAGTTAATTTCGTCCTTTGCTTTAATAATGTCCTTTTCTTGCCTTATCCTTCTGGCTCAGAATTCCAGAACTATATTGAGGAGGACTGGAGACAGTGGGCATCCTTGCCTTGTTCCTGATTTTAGTGGGAATAGTTTTAGTTTTTCCCCATTTAGCATGATGTTGGCTGTTGGTCTATCATACATAGTCTTTATTGTTTTAAGGAATGTTCCTTCTATTCCTAGTTTCTCCAAAGCTTTGTGTGTGTGTGTGTGTGTGTGTGTGTGTGTGTGTGTGTGTGTTTTAGGTCATGGGGCTTAAACTCTAGGCTTGGGTGTTGTCCCTAAACTCTTGAGCTCAAGGTGAACATTCCACCGCTTGAGCCACAGCGCCACTTCAGGTTTTCTAATGGTTTATTGGAGATAGGAGTCTCATGGACTTTCCTGCCTAGGCTGGCTTTGAACTATAATCCTCAGATCTCAACCTCCTGAGTACCTAGGATTACAATGTGAGCCACCGGCACCCGACTTCTCCAAAGCTTTTAAGTTGAGTGGATGTTGTATTTTGTTGAAGGCTTTTTCTGTATCTGTTGAGATGATCATGTGGTTCTTGTTCTTGGCTCTATTGATGTGGTGAATTACATTTGTTAATTTGCATATGTTAAACCAGCCTTGCATCTGTGGGATGAATCCTATTTGCTCAGAATATATGATATTTTGTTGTTTCTGGATTCTGTTGGCTATTATTTTATGAAGAAACTTTGCATCTGTGTACATCAGAAAAATTGGTCTGTAGTTCTCTTTTTTTGTTGGATCCTTATCTGATTTTTTTGGATAAATGGGATATTGGCTTCATAATATGAGTTTGGAATTGTTCCCTCTGCCTCTATTTCAAAATTCAGTGGTGAATCTATTTAGGCCTGGACTCTTCCTTGTTGAAAGACTTCTTATCACTTCTTCTATCTCATTGCATATTATTTTTTTTGTTTTGGTTTATATCTTCTTGGTTTAGTTTAGGCAGTTTGTATGTTTCTTAAAATTCATCTATTTCTAGGTTTTCCTCTTTTACTGAGGATAGGTTTTGAAAATAGTACTTTATAACCATTTGGATTTCTTGGATTTGCTGTTTCCTGTGGCGTCTCTGATCTTTTTTTTTTCAATTCAATGACATTTATTCAGTACATTCCCAATATTTTTATAAGTTTTTTATTGTGAAAATACTGTACAGAGGGGTTACAGTTACATGAGCAAGGTCATGAGTACATTTCTTATCAAGCATTATTGCCTCCTCCTTTGTTTTTCCCCTACCATCTCTTACCTCCCACCTCCACAACTACACTCTCCCCCCCAAATTGTAAAGTTCATTGTTATTTTCTTATTTGAATTTTCTCTCTTTTTTTCATTTATCTCCCATGTGGTCTATCAATTTTATTAATTTTTTAATCAAAAAACAGCCTTTGTTTCATTGATTTTATGTATAGCTTTTTTTGTTTCTATTTCATTTATTTCTGCCCTAATCTTTGCTATTTTTGTCTAGTAGTTTTAGATTTAATTTTTTCTTGTTTTTCTAGAAATTCTAATTGTATTATGTTGTTAACTGTTTTCTTTATATATGCTCTTAGGCCTATGATTTTCCCCTCAACACTGTTTTTGCTGTATCCCAGAGGTTTTGTTGTGATGTTTTCATTTTCATTGAATTGTAAGAGCTTTTTAGTTTTTTTCCTGAATTTCTTCTTTTACACAGGTGTTACTCAGTAGTGTGTTGCTCATTCTCCATGTATTTGAGTGATTTCTGCAGGATGTTTGGTTGTTGAGGACTAGTTTGATTCCACTGTGGTCAGATAGGATGCAAGGGATTATGCCTCTTGCTTTTGCTTAGATTCTTTGTGTGAACTATGATATGATCTATTTTGGAGAATGTTCCATGGGCTGCTGAGAAGAATGTGAATTGGGTGGTTGTTGAGTGGAATTCTCTGTAAGTGACTAGTCCATTTGGGTTATGGTGTCATTTAGTTTAGAGGCGTCTTTGCTTATCTTGTTTGGTTGACCTGTTCTTTGGTGAGAGCTGGATACTGAAATCTCCCCCTCTCATTGTGTTTCCATCTATCATGTTCTTTAAGTTTTTAAGTTTAAAATATTTAGGTGTGCCATTGTTTGGTGCATATTGACCACTGTGATTTCCTCTTCATGGATCACTCCCTTTATTACTATGTAATGACCTTCCCTGTCTCTTCATACTGATTTTAATGAAAAGTCTATTTTATCAGATATCAATATGGCTATTCCTGCCTTCTTGCAGGGTGCATTTGAGTGGACAATCTTTTTCCATCCCTTCACCTGGAGTTAGTTTTTATCTTGGACTATGAGATGCGTCTCTTGCATATTACTTCTGTTTACATCCCCAGCTTTTAGATTCCCAGAGTTTGAGGCAAATAGCAAGTACATACAGTTGTGTTAATGCATTGATGTGTTATATTTTTGAATATTTAACTTTTGGCTCCTTTCATCACTTTTTGTTCCAAATGGCTTTAGAGAGTGAAGAGTTTAATAACTCTGGGCAGCAATCAGAGGAGTACCAGGTTTTTATATGGCGCTGTGACTAGGTGGTTAAAATAATCGTCTCAGCGCTTAAAGAATAAGAAGTCATTGCTTGTTTTCATTGTAGTTGGCTACAAAGAAGGGTAGAAAAAGAATAATTTTTTCTAAAATGGAAAAATAATTGAGATTTTGACTTTTCAAATTGTCAGGAAAGTAGTTACATTTCAGAGAGCTACACCTACATTAGCCTTTCAAATGCCAGTAGTTGAATAAACTTGAATGAGCCCAGGTTCAAAGGAGGAGAAACTGGAAAAGTCAGACCTTACCAAATTAAATATCTTACAATAGACATTATAAAGATAATACTCTTTGTACTACATGTATATGTATGTGCGTATGTGAGTGTGTGCGTGTGTTTATAAGTCTTTGACCTTACTGGTTATGAAGAAAATTACATTCTTTTTTTAAAAAGTTTTCTTAAATTCTACAGTTACCCAAAAGAATTCAGCTATCAAATTATAAAGTTATAAAATCTTGACATCCTAACAAGATATTAACAGCTTGGAAAGCAGTGAGAATTGGTGTTGGCAGGGATGATCCCATGTTTATAAATGCTTAAATGCAGTGCTTGTTTAATACTTGTAATACTTTTATTTCTATTGCTGATGTAAGCTAGCTCCTGTTGGTACTTTTATATAAGGTGAAACTCCAAGAAAGTCCATTCTTAGAAATGGACTAAACCTAGCAATGACATTGTTGCTGTCAGTGTTTTTCCTTTGATACTTCAAACTTTATTAGATTTTCTCCATTGTAATTTCATTAAACTAAGTTTACATTTAACATCCTGGAAGCTTTCCAAGGCTGGGGAAGTTTCTGCCCTGTCTGTGCTGCATGACTGGAGTCTCTGTATCTCTCTGCTGAACTTCTTCCATTCTCTATTAACAACTAAACACAAGAAGTATCTGAGAGACTTTTACCTAAAAATGCCAGTAAGTTGTGTTCACAAAAAGTAACTTCATACTACAAAAGAAAACCTTTTCGGTTATTAGACTCTGCTTCAATGCTTTGAAATAGTTCATTCTAGATTCTTAAGCATTGCAAACATTAGGAAAATATTAGTGTCCTCAATGTTTTCAATTAATATAAATCATTTTATCTCTTACCCACTCCCATCTTTTGCAGCTTAGAACAGCGCAATTTGACTTTGGAAACAGAAATGATGAGCCTGCATGATGAACTGGATCAAGAAAGGAAAAAGTTCACGATGATAGAAATCAAAATGCGAAATGCTGAGCGAGCAAAAGAAGATGCTGAGAAAAGGAATGACATGCTCCAGAAGGAAATGGAGCAGTTTTTTTCCACATTTGGAGAGCTGACAGTGGAACCTAGGAGAACCGAGAGAGGAAACACGATATGGATCCAGTGAGCCTGCTTTCTCTGCCATCCCTGACAGCTCTAAGAAGGCCTCTAGGGATTTTGATGGGCACCCACTTGGGACCAGGTGGCTGGTCACCTGGCTGTACAGAATGCTAATTGGTCAAGGAGTATCATTTATAGACATTATCCATACCTGCAGTGTGTACCAAAGTTATTTCATCCCCCCCCCCATAATGCTACTGTCAAGTGTTACAACTGGATATGTGTATATAGAGTAGTTTTGAAAAAGTAAACTAAAAGTAAGAAGCATATCTCAAGAATTATTTTATTGCAAGTCTTGTATTTAAATGTTAAATCAATATGTTGTTGCAATTCAGCTTGCTTTCAAGCTTCACCCTTGAACTTAACATAAGCTATTTTTGGCATTGTGTTATCATCCGCTTATTTTATAGATCAATATTTTTTATTTCCCCTTTTTGCTGAGGAAATGAAGATAAGAAAAAAATATAAAGATATATATATATAAAGATATATATAAATGAGCTATTAAAATCAAAAGAATACTCTGTGGCTGTGCTGTTTGTGCCAATAGACCTTACGATGACCAAAAAGAGAAATGTAAATGTTTTATAAAATAGAGCAGAATCACCAGTATCTGTGTTACTTACTAGTCTTTAAGTTCTTCCTTGGCCACTTCTCAGTTTTGCTTTGTGGGAGGATTTGATATAGGAATGTTGAGTCTGTGTAAGAAAGTTTTCTTCTCAAGCCTATGTCTACCTTGCCAAATCTCCAGATGGGTTGTCTCCCCGGCAGGATGCATCATATATGGGTGAAAGTGATAAAGGGGATTGAACCAGCTATGCCTTGAGTTTCTCTGTCCTTGTGAATGACTCTCTGTGTTGACTGTTACTGGTGGTATTCTTTCCATTGTGTGTAAGTTGGCAAAGAATACTTGCTAAATGGCCACCTCTTTGCTCATTGAGACCTCTCCTCTCCACCCCAACAATGGTACTTTAAATGCCAGCAGTGCAATGGTACATTGTGCCCCTCTACTGAATTCTGTATACTATGTCACAGCTGTGGCAGCTGTAATCTTGGATTTTCTCTGCACCACAGCTAGCAAAGTTAAATTGCAGCAAGATGATGGAAAGGGACCAAGAAGAATAGGAGCAAAGCTTGGAATAAGCAACCCATTTTACTTCTAATTTTGATATCATCATGTTCTGTGTTGCAAACATACTCAGAAGAATTTCAGACATGAATATGTGAAGATATTTGACAAATATGTGAACATTAATAACATTAGCTTACTAGAAAGTCTAGGTTCTCTAGAGCTATTGTTTCAGGGAAGCTACTTTTTACATGTTAATAAAGCAGTAATTTTGAGGAGCCAGGCCAGAAATTCTCACACTAGAACAAACTCACAAGAGACAGAATCAGAAATTGACTACTTGTGTTTATGGGATCTGTGCTTTTGAAGATGGTATGTTTGTGCTTGTTTACTTATTTTCAAGGCTAGTCTTTATGGCACTCACCGATCACTGTCATGGTTTTGATTTTCTCTCCCTGCAGAGCAATCTTATGTGATCTCTTGCTTTCAACTAGTAGCAATAACTTGTTTATTTACAGTTCCTTTTTATCTTTCTTTTCAGTTACATAACCAGCTACTTGTAGCTGAATATTCTATAGAAAACTTAAACTTAAAATGGGTTGAATCAATCTTAATAACTCTTCCTCGTTATTTTTATATCTTTTTCCCATTTTGACCTTAGCTAATATTTTTTTAAAAACCTTCTAACTCATCTAATAAGCTATATGATGAATAACTCAGTTCAGATACCTGTGCTCACATTCTCTATAGTTTGCCAGCTATTATTGAACCTTCCACACACATTATTTCCCTATGTGAAGTTGTAATAATAAAAATTTTACACACAGTCTTTCTCATGAGGTGGCAAGGATTCGGCTGGGCCTAACTAGTATATAGGAAGGACTCTAAAAATGTCAACTTGTTCTTGCTTTTCTGTTTTCTTACTCAGTAGGTTGATCTATTCCATCCATCTTCACATTTTTAATCTGCTTTCTTTCATCAATTTTTTTCCTAATTAAAAAACTATACTGAGCCGGGCGCTGGTGGCTCACGCCTGTAATCCTAGCTACTCAGGAGGCTGAGATCTGAGGATCGTGGTTCAAAGCCAGCCCGGGCAGGAAAGACCGTGAGACTCCTATCTCCAATAAACCACCAGAAAACCGGAAGTGGCACTGTAACTGAAATGGTAGAGCGCTCGCCTTGAGCTGAAGAGCTGAGGGACAGCACCCAGGCCCAGAGTTCAAGCCCCACGACCGACAAAAAAAAAAAAAAAAAACTATACTGAGAAACTTCTGTGCTGGTATCTTCTCTCCGTTTTTCACTGTCTATTGGCTTCTTTTCCTAAATCAGCCATCTGGCTATGTGTTGTTCCAGGGCAGTCTTGCACTTTGTGTAAAAGCCTCCGACCTCTGCTTTCACTCTCATCTCCTGCCACTTCCTATGATACCTGCTTGGCTTCTTTTCTGCTTTCTTCTATCTGGCACGTTCTATCTCTTTTATTTAAAAAGATGTTATTAAATTTTTTTATTTAAAAAGTAAAAAGTGTTTTATCTTTGTTAGTTTATATTCATTGTACAAATGAGTTTCTTTGTGGTATTTCCATACATGAAGGTGCTTTGATCAAATTCACTGCCTCTTTTTTTGTTTTGCTGTTGTTGGGGGGCAGGGGGATTTTGTTGTTGTTCTGGTACTTGGGTTTGAACTCAGAGCTTAGGAACCTTTCCTGAGTTTTGTGGCTCAAGGCTAGTGCACTTGAGCTATAGCTCCACTTTGGGCAATTTTTCAATGCTTAATTGGAGATAAGAATCTCATGAATTTTCCTACCTGTGCTGACTTTGAACTATAATCCTCAGATTCGGCCTCCTGAGTAGCTAGGATTACAGATGTGTGTCACCAGTACCCAAGAATCCCCATTATTACTCTTTCTTATGCCATTCCCCACTTAGGAGACAGTAAAGGGGACAGAAAATATAACCCAAGTGCTTTATATATAGATTCATGAAACCTGGCGCAGTACTATTAGTGCTTCATGAAGTTTCAATCTCAAAGTGAAGGAAGTTGCTTTTGGTGTATGTGCCAGTACTTGGCCTGGGTACTGTCACTTAGCTTTTACACTCAAGGGTGATATACTACCACTGGAGCCACAGCTCCACTTCTAGCTTTTCTAACTAGAGATAAGAGTCTCATAGAGTTGCTCGAGCTGGCTTCAAACTGGGATCATCAGATTTCAGCCTCCTGTGTAACTCTGATTACAGGCATGAGCCACTGGTGCCCGGCCAAATTGACTTTTGCATTCCTAATCTTCATGCACCTCTTTCCTACATCTTCTTATTTCCTTACCAAATAAGAAACAGTTGGGAAAGAAGCATGGTAGAATGAAAATAGCAGGAAAACTAAGAGCCAGGCTGACCTGACTTAAACAAGGACAAGTCACAGCCCTGAACCTGTTTTCTCACATGGGAAAACTTGAAATAACTCCTAAAATGCAGAGATGCTGTTCTCCTTAACCAAAGAATGTACTAACCATCTCATGATAACTGGAGTTTCATAAGGAACAAGAATTGTATCTTCTTGATCTTAAATCCTTCCCTCATCCACATTTTACAACAAATACAGAGTTAATCATCCTCCTGCTATTCAAAGACTGATTTAGGAGGGATACTGCTAATTTCAGTTATTGATGGCAAAAACAATGACCTCTAGCTAATTGATTCCATATATATTATTAGTTCAACTAACAGCCCAGAACAGATCAACCATAATTTGACATTGGAAATGAGCAAGAATACATAGTAGGAACTTTTAAGAATCCATTTGTTACAACCTGTTCACACTTTTTAGAAGATATGTAGGTAATTAAAGTGACTCTCAATCACAAGCTTAAGAACTTATAATTGGATTTGCTTCCATAAGCTGGTTTTACTTAGCTTCTGTTGTCCAACTATATGGTTAGCCTTGCTTTGGAGAACATTCAAAACAGAATTGTCTATGACATCAAGGCAATGGGAACACAGATTTTTGTATATGTATTATGAAATTCCTAAAAACTTCAACTAGAATTTAAAATAAACTCACTTGTTTGCCCACTATATTGGGCCTCATTCAAAAAAGTAGAGCATTCACAGGAAAGTGTGTATTACAGATACATTTATGTGTTTTGGGAATTTAGGCGTGTCACCTGCTCCAATGCTCAGTGCTCCCTATTGAGCCAAGTTGCATCTTGACTCAAGCAGCTCCACACATGTGGGTCCTAACCCCAGCTCTGCACTTCATAGCAGTCTGAAAATTAGGAAAGCTAGGTACTTTTTGTAAGTGAAATGGCTGCACATCCTTAGTGCCTTAGAAATACTAGCCACCATCTCTCAGAGCATCCCTCATATAAAAGATGTTCCAGCTTTATGCCTGGGTTCTGGCCTCAGCACTGGAGCTTTCAGCGAGAGTATCGTGCTTACCAGCAGAGGGCGTAATGGTATTCTGCCCCCCAGGACTAATTTTACCTGTGCCCAAATAATATCTGTTCTGGGATGATTACATCCCATAATCTGAGGATGATATGGAAGGAATTGATAGTTGTCACTGGGTATTAAAGGTACCAGTGGGCCAGATGTGCTTGGATAGCTAGCCTGTTATAAGTACATTCGATGATGGGTTATGACAGTAAGTACACGATCCCAAATGTGGAACATGGAAAGACATTGCTGTGGATCCTGAAAGATAAATGGAAAGTCATAGGACAGAGGGCTATGAGGACTTTCCTATCCTAAGGAACAGCGGGTAAAAGTATCTTCATGTAAATGTTGTCAAGGAGCCTTTCAATGAAATAAAAGTGACCTTTCAAATCTGTGTGATCAACATGGCATTGTACATAACACCTGATCAGCACACCACAAGATCGACCCACAAGATCCACAAAGTCTTTTTGTTTGTTTGTTTTGTGCAGATCCTCAGGGCCTTGGCCCTGTCCCTTAGCTGCTGGACTCAAGGATGGCTCTCTACCACTTGAGCCATTTCCCACTTTTCTGGTATTTAATTAGAGATGAGAGTCTCTCAGACTTTCCTGCTCAGGCTTTGAACCACAATCCTCAGATCTCAGCCTCCTGAATTCAGTTGACAGGTTCCAGGAACAATGGCCTTGTTGCTATTATTCAAAGAAAGCCCAGCTGAACTGGAAACATTTTGCCTTGTTTGCATTCACAAAGTACAATAAGGCAGGTTGGAAGTGCAGCACTCAAAGGTCTGATTCATTTCTCTCTTTATGTTCCCCTTAATTTCACAAGAGAGGAATGAGCTGAAAGTTAAAATTTCCCAGTTTAAGAACTTCTTGTGGTGAAGTGACTTGGAAAACATGTGGTTCCCAATGCAGCCCAAACCTGCAGGACTGACTGTATATTTTGACATAGGAAATGATAGTAAATAGAAGGACATGGTTTTGTAAAGCACCATTTGTGTTTCAGGTTCAAAACTGAATTTTCTTTTCAGTCATGGAGCTTGAACTCTGGGCCTGGGCACTGTCCCTGAGCTCTTTTGCTCAAGGCTAGTGCTCTACCATTTTGAGCTACAGCTCCACTTCCAGTTTTTAAGTAGTTAACTGGAGGTAAGAGTCCCACGGAAACTTTTCTGCCTGGGCTGGCTTTGAACTACAATCCTCAAATATCAGCCTTTCAAGTAGCTAGGATTACAGGTGTGAACCACCAGCACCCTGGGGTACTCCTATTTTTAAAATGATGTATAGTTGCTACCTGTATGGTCCCTCAAGGGCTAAGCCCAGATAATACCAGCCCATGCATCAAAGGTCACCTTTATTAAGAGTAATGTCTGGATAATATTGAATTGTTTGAATGGGGAGGCAAATGAACACCATTGTCATTGAGTGAAATAGCATCTTACCTGGTGAGAAAGACCTGAGCATCCACCACCATTTTTAAAGAAAACCATCAATTGGAGATAAGACTCTCATGGACTTCTGGCTTGCAAAATCATGGTGTCCATCCCAAGCCTCTTTTCCCTGACTCCTTGAGATTCAATTGATGACTTTTGTATCACATCAAAATAATCTCTACAGGTATCATGATTTGAATAAGATTTATCCTAGTTCTGCCTCTCCTCAAAGAAAAAGCATTTGATTGCATTAGCAGTGTTGAAAGGTGGGACCTTAAATAACCTTTACTTTTACAAATTACTCCGTTTGAGATATTCTGGTACAGCAACAAAAAGGGCTATGAGTTCGTGTTCTCCTTCTTGATGTCCTGCTGCCAATGTAGTCCAAGCTCCCGAGTCATTTTTCTTCTTCTTCATGCTTACTTCCATATTGACCATGGTAGTCTCTTATTTGCTCCAAATGTTGCTTCCCTCTTAATTCTTCCAAGCTTTCCACTATTCCTCTACATCTCACACCATCTGTTGCTTTCCCTGACCACGGTGCCACCTGAAGACACCCTTCTGTACCTGTGGGGTGCAGGCTCCAGGACAGGAAGTGCCCAAGCAGAAGGCACTTCCAGACAGAGTAGTCACTGAGTATTTTTAACACATAACTAACTGGTTTCCACTACCATTTTTAAAGAAAATCATTAATTGGAGGTAAGAGTCTCATGGACTTTTCCTGTCTGAAGTGGCTTTGAATCACAATTCTCAGACCTCAGCCTCCCAAGAAGCTAAGATTATAGGCATGAGTCACCTGCACCTGGCTACCACCACTTTTTCTTCTACATCTAGAACTTGCCTACTCCTAAAAATCTTGCTCTCCCCTACGAAGATACTCACATTCATAGTTATATCATATACTGTGTCACCACCAATAACTGCTTTCACCAAATTGCTGTCTTGAACATCCCATCCTGATCATCTCTTCCTTCACAATATTACTTCAACTTTAGGCATTCTCCCAGATTATCTCCAAGCCTTTGATAAGTACATATTGCTAGTTTTTCAAGTTATTGCTTCCCTCCTTAATGACCCTAGCTACTGTGAATCCTTCTTGTGCTTATTCTGTTGTTTCCCTCTCTACTCCCTTTCACTTCTCTCCCAACACAAAAAATCCAAGTCAACTCTGGTTAAGTAAAATTCCTCCTTACATATAAGAAACTAAATAAACAGCACTATGATGTTGTAGCTCCATTTATATTCATGTAAACATAACTCACACAGCTCTTATCACTGGCCAGTAACCTGTGCTCACACTTCACAAGGTCAACTTCATGTTGCTCTTCTCCAAACTTCCATAAGCCCTTCCCTTTCATTAACTGATAATCTTCTACCTTCACTGAGAGAAAAAAATATCTGATGAGGACACACCATCTGTCCTGTGCACACACATCCTCTTGCTTTCTGTTACAAGTTGCATGCACTGAGCAGAGCAGCCTTCTATTCACATCCCAGAGCCTAGCCCTCAAGTATGTTTTCCCAACCTACTCTTTTGTGTGTGGTGGGGGAGGGGTTGTGGGGCTTGAACTCTGGGCCTGGGCACTGTTCCTCAGCCCTTCAGCTCAAGGCTAGCACCCTACCACCTGAGCCACAGCGCCACTTCTGGCTTTTTTCTGCTTATGTGGTGCTGAGGAATCGAACCCAGGCCCTCATGCATGCAAGGCAAGCACTCTACCACTGAGCCACCTTCCCAGCCCCTCAGCCTCCTCTTTTGCATGATCAATTTTGTTCATTTACTGTTGAAAATCCTCTTTGAAGTCCACCTTTATTTCTACCTTCATTGTTTTTCTGCTTCACTGTTTCTTCACTTCCAATGTGCTCTTGAACACATTTGAGATACTCTTTCTTGCTCACTTCTGCACAGAATCTTGTATCATGAAATTTATCCATGACAGTCTCAAAATCAAGATCAGAACAGCTGCTTATCTTCAGGCCCTATCTTAGCCTCTCTGCCTCGTTGAGCTGGTTGCTCATTACCTCATTTTTGAAACATCATCTTTGCTTTGTTTATAGGAAATTTAACTGGTCTAGCAGCCTAGATAACCCTGAGAACCACTTTGCTTCTCAACAACCAAGTTAAGCTGTCAATTTCCATACTCTATGTTACTCAGCCATTTTGCATCATTAAGCTAGGTTTCCTCTCTTGCCATGCTGGAAAGCCTTAGGATTACCACATTGCTTTCCAATGTTTGTGAGTTGGAATAAGAGGCATCTATACCTCAGTCTCCTCTTCTTCAGCTGCATAGTTTCTCAGTGGTTTCACACAGACTCATGGTTTTTAATACACTGTTTAAGGAAATTACACTCAGATTCACATTTCAAACTGATTTCTTCCTTTAGCTCCAGGGTGGTACAAAATCCTGCTATTCCAGCTGAATAGGTAATAAACTCCTCCAGCTGAAACCCTCAAAACAAACATCATTTTCTTCTCAAATAAGTTTCTGACTGGTCACTACCACCACAACAATCATATGTACTACCATTTATCTCTTGGCTTACATTTTGAAGAAGCTGGATGGGTCTGATCTCTTTTATACATAAATCACAGTATCAGTTTATCAGCAAACATTGCCAGCTCTGTCTTCACAGTCTATCTTATCCAAAGTATTTTCAGACCCTCCACTTTCTCATTCAAGCCCCATTGTATCTTTCTGTATTTGTGTTATATCTTATAATGAATAGATTGTTTTGTTATCTTTCATCCCCAAAATATAATGTCTACTCAGGAGCTAAAAGGATCTTTTCCAAAAGATAATTTAGATTGTATCATTTCCTTGCTCAAATCTAGACACCATCTTCTTATATTAAGAATAGAATCTCAAGATCTTTCTTTGTTCTGACTTTTGCCTACTAGTCTAGTTTTGTTTTCTCTAGCACATTATCTTGTCTTTTCCACTTAAGTCCACAAGACACTTTGCCATTCTTTGCAAGCTTTTTCTTTGGGGCTTTTCCCCTTCAGTCTTCAGTATCCTCCCTCAGATATGATTTATTCCCTAACTGTATCAAGGCCTCTGCACAGGTACCAGCTCCACTAAGAGGCTTGCCCTGGCCACCTCATCTCTCATTGCATCCCTTTTAATACCTCATCCTTGCAAACTAGATAGTGCTTTTAGTTCTTAACACCACTAGAATATGTAGACTATATGAGGCAGGAAGTGTGTGGACTCATTACAGTCACATGTCCTTGGAACAGTCCTCAAAGGACTGAAGTGCTCATGTATCAAGGAATGGTGTGTATGTGTGTGTATGTGTGTGTGTGTGCATGCACTTGCGTGTGTGTGTGTGATGCTCAATGGCAAATTTCCAGTTCAGCTGTGTATTCTGAGTTGATTCTTTGAATAGAAAATAACAAATGGTTAAATTCCAACAGTCCCCTGTAGACTGGGCACATTTCAAAGATTTAGCTTCATATTAAATGTCACTGCAGAGAGATCCCATACTGTTATGAATTCATTTGTGGATGTGGAGATTGTGATGCAGAAATAGGAGCCTCCAGCTCAGTATCCAAGCCCAATAGCTCTCAAAGGAAGCACGGATCAAAGCAAACTTTCCACAATGCTGGTTTTTTTCTAGCTGGTAAAAATGATTTCATCTCCCATAATATAATGGCAAATAACCAACTTTCTTTTATGCTAATTTCATTCACTGCACCTATACACCAGTGAAACAAAAACATTGAAAGTAGCAGATTTTTTTCATTGTTTTAAGCAAATAATAAATATGGATTCATTTATGTCACAGCACTAATTTAAGTACATTGTTACTTTTAAAGAGTAAACTAAAGGAATAAAGATACTTTGTTTTAACCACTTACGGATTTATGAAGTTTGAATTTTTGAGGATAAAGACTACTATATTTGTTTCCCACATGTAGTTGTTCGATACATGGTTAAGGGATAAATTGGTAGACTGATTTTAAATGGAGCTATGAAATTAAATTGTAGATATTCAGAGTAACTTTAGCACTTAATTTGTGTCAATATAAGTTTGCAATACATTAACATTAAAGAAGAGGAAATATGCCTTTTCAATATCTTTCTTCTATAAAAAAATCCTTTCATATTACTGGTCATTTTGGCCTGTGTAAACTATAATTTGCATTATAAAATTTTCTTTTTGTAAGATTGTTTGTATACAATATTTTTACACATATGGGTGTAAATGTGTTATTAGAAGGCAATGTATCTGTGGCACAGTCTGCTAAGCAGAGAGTACAAGGTGTATATGATGAAAATATTGTGTACCTACTTTTGTGTTGTAAACAATGTGGGCTACTAAGTAAACAGTAAGATTCCAAAGTCAAGTGAAGGGCAACACCACAAGCTCATTAATCATGAAACAAAGTCTTCGCTTTGTGGAGTTAAACTTGAATCCTCTAAGTTGTTGGACTTACTTACTCCTCTATGTTTTGAACTTTTTTTTTTTTTTGCTGGATTTGATACCCGCAAAGCATATTTTTTTATAGAAAGGAACACAGTCTTTCACATAACAAGGTTCTGACATTACAGAAGTATGTTGGGCTCATTTCTACACATTTCATTACATTTCCTGTTTCTCAGAAGTATAAATTTTATAGCAAATATTCAATGACTTAAACACTGTTTCAAAATGGTTAAGCAGGTAGAATTCAGTTTGGAACAGAGACAGATTTACATGACATACTGACTGCCAACACAGAGCCTTTAGTGTGTCCCATTTCTTGCATGTGTCTTCCAGAAATGCTCTGCAAGGCTCTGGAAAAAAAGGCAAGTTGTAACCCATAGCTGTTTGCTTACTCCTATTGTCTTAGCTGGTCAGGAGGCTGAGATCTGAGGATTGTAGTTAGAAGCTAGTCTGGCTAGGAAGGTCCATGATATTCATATATCCAAATAACTAGTAAATAGCTAGAAACTGAGGTACAGTTCAACTGGTACAGCGTGAGCCTTGATTGAAAAAGAATCAAGTAAGAGCGTAAGGCCCTGAGTTCAAGCCCCAGGATCAAAAAAGAAGAAAAAGAGAAGAGAGGGGAGAGGAGAGGAAAGGGAATGAGAGAGGTGGGGAGGGGAAAAGCTCAGAGGAACTTTGAGGCCAGTCCAGCTCAACAGAAAAAACTATAAATGGTAGCACACACCTGTTATCTTTGCTATGGCAGGAAGTACAAATAGGAAGATCCCAGTTCTAGCTGAATTGGGCAAAAAGTGATTCCATATGTTAAAAAAGAAAAAGAAAAAAACAAACCATGAGGTCTAGTTCCAGCAAGCATGAAGTCCTGAGTTCAAACCAAAGTACTACAAAAGTTAGTAAATATCTTGTGGGATTAGGAGATCTGATCATTTCTTAGAAAATTAAACTCTTATTTTACTTACCTGATGCTTCCAGAAACTTTCTTTGTGTCTTTTTGTTGATTTTGTACTTTAAAGCAAAATCAATAATTATAAATGTGTAGCTAGTGTTCAGCGACAGAACAGTGATAATGTTTGGAAAATGTCATTCTCAAATGAAAACACAGCATTCTATACTCTGAGAAAGTAGACCATCCCTTATTTCGCATTTATTCCCCACCATGATCTAACCATACTACAAGCTCCTTTTACCAGGGTCAAATGAAATCACAAGAGATCATTGTCAACAGGCAAAGTCCAACAAACTCTGGGTTTTGATTTGGATTTATGTGAAGGGAAGTGGAATTCCTCCAATTTTAATAATTCATGAGAAACATAAATCACAATATATTAAGTCAGTCTCCACCTACAAAGAGTCAAAAGAAGCCAAAGTTCTCCTCCAATTTGTCCGGTGTTCCACAAACATTTTAAACACAGAGAAAAAAGTTAGAAATGAATGTGAGAAAGAGCACAGAAATTATTAGAATGATTTCTAATCTGTATTAACCATCACTGTCTGAGATTGTATTTTATCCATCAAGCAGGCTTATTTTTCACCTTGAAGACCTTGCAAAGAAACTGTACGTACATGGTTTTGGCTTCCAGGACTGATCTTGAATAGTAAAGGTGAATGTGAACATGTATGTGCATGTGTGTGTGTGTATGTGTGTGTGCTACAAGTATATTTTATAAACACTGACACAGGAAAATTCTTATCATTGGTAATTGTCTTTGGAGTCCAATCATGCAGGATAACAGGCAGGTGGTAGTTGTGTCTGTTGCAAGATGGACATGGCAGGATGATGCTAGACAAGAGTTGGGGGATTTGTATCTGTGAGGATATACTGGCCAGTGGTCCCACATAATTAAAAATTAGGAGTAGAGGAGTCCATATACAAGAATCTTTCCACTTCAGTTTGACTTGCCAAAGTGAGTCAAACTGAACAGATAGCTACCTAAGGGAATGATGAAATCTGATGTTTTAATCACAAGGAACATAACCAATGTAATTATTTACATTATAATTTTTCATTATTTTTATAGAAAGGAATTCTTCTGCTGGATTTAATGACATGTATGGAAAATGTTGGACTCTAACAAAATATGTACGTAGAGGAGGGGTAAGAGAGGAAAAGAGATTCTGCTTCTGACCCCCAAAGACACTGGGATAAAACCTTCCAGAAGCAAGATCATTCCTCTCTCTGAGCTGTAGTAGGCATTCTTTTGAACAAAGCTAGACTACAACATTCTTTGAAGAACATATTGCTCTTAAGATATAGATTGCCCTATGTTAAGAGAATGAAAGAGAATTTGATTTGCTATCACTTAAGTTCTGCAATGGATATGTAAAAATAAACAAAACAAAATTTGTTTCATTATTTTATCCCCTGATGTGTCATATAAGGATTTTCCTATGCCTATCTATTCTACTTGTTCCATTTGCCAAGGTCAATCTTCTCTCTGACAGTCAGCTGTTATTGACATTTTTAGGTAATATTTGTCCTATAATGATTTTAAAAACTGAGAAAAACTCTCCAGATCCCCATCCATCAGTGGAATAGTTTCCTGCAGTTAGTGGGACTTGGCTGGGGTCTGGCCTGGTTGGAAATTACCTTCCTACAGTGCAAAAATACTAGATTTTTAAAGGTAAAAATTTTGCATTTTTATTCCCCCAAAAAACATTGTGTTGTAAGGTCAATGTATCCTTTTGTAGAAATGAACACACCGAGAAAGCTAAAGTGATGACAGATTTGCCTTGTTCTCACTTCTCATTCTTCTGCACAGGGGTACGAGCTCATTTCTACAAAAGAATTCTGCAAAACATGTGATTAAGGGTCACTGTGAAACCATTCATCTATAAAAAGGTGAAAGGCCAAGTTCCTCAAGCACCAAGTTCATGCTCCAGGACATAGAGAGGACCTTCACTTCGTAGCTTGACACTTCCTTTCACCCAAAGTAACAAGTACATTGGAAGTGTTGAGTATTTTTTCTTCTTCTTCTTTTTGTTTTGTCATCATGAGGCTTGAATGTATCTTTTCTTTTTAAAAAAGGAAAACTCAGTGTAAAATATATTTTGTAAATTTTATCATAATACAATCACATTGCAAAGATAAACAGGACCCAAGACTGAAAGCTTTCAAAGGAAGATACCCTATAAAAGGGAATCATCATTTATCTTGCTTTGAACACCTAAGAAGATCCTATAAGATGTTGGAAGGCCAAATCCTAGTCTCTATTTATAAGGTCTACCTTAAATCTTGGAGATTTATTTGATTGTTTTCTTGTTCACAAAGGGTCTTTGGCACCCTACAGCCATACAACGGAAGATACAATGTGAGTGGAGCTAGTACAAGGTTGTAATAGGAGGAGAGAGGAGTGGAACTCTTTCATTCTTGCCTGATCTAGTTTTAGCAGAAAAAATGACCACTTCTGCTGAATGAGAGATAGCCTAACTTCCAGGCACTGTTAAGATGCAACTGGAGAATTTCTTCCTGACTTTTGTTGTCATCTTATGACTGATGAAACTCCCCTGGAGACTTGTTTCTTTCAAGAAGCTGCCTGCTCTCTGTTCTTAATCCCTGTGGATTAAAGCAGGAGGCACTAGAGTGGCCAGAGTGTCAAGAGTAAAAAAGAAGCAAAAAAAAAAGAAACAAACTAGGAGAATACTCATGAATGAGCAGGCATTTTAAAAAATCAGGTTGTCTGCAATATTAAGTAAAATGAATAGTAGTGAGAGAGGCACTGGGATTTTTTTTTTATTCCAGGGGACACACTGCACAATCTAACATTGATCTCTCCATTTTGAACAAATTATGTCTTGCAATAAATCCTCCTGTGCAAAGCAATTCCATGTCTAATAGGACTGCTGGCATGGTAGTGGTAAGAATGGTTGTGGCTCCCTATTGGCTCTATTTGCTTGGAAAAAGAGCTTTCCTGGTATGGTAGTTAAGGCAGTTTTCAGAGGGAGAGCTATTCTTCTTTGCTCTATTTTTGAGAGCCTTCTATTTGCCAGTCATATCATACCTTCCTTGTGATTCACTTCTACAAGTGGAATACCCCCACCTTGGTGAGCACCAAAATGGTCAAAGTGCAAATAACCTTGTTGGCTGCTTCACCCAAGAAAGGAACAAGGGAAGCCTAAGCCAAGTCCATAGTATTGCTAGGAAGTCTTGCCTTGTTTATTATGGTATTGCCTTGTACATTATGAAGATGTTTCATAACACCTCCTTCAGTACCCAGGAAAAAAACCTGCCAGCTGATTCAAGTCAGGTTCTGGTGATTTTTGCTAAATACTGACATGAATGCTTCATGGCTTTTGAACAAACTCATATTGCTAATGCTATTTAGTAGCAGTAACTTTGGGGGGGCAGTTATTGCTCTTATATCCAACTGCAATTCAATCCAACAAAACTCAGATGATCAGCCCTTCTTGGATTGTTTAAATTTGTGGGGGGAGGGAAAAAATCAATCAACATGAAATGTCAGTTATATGAAGGAGTCAGTAGACCTCCTGAGAAACAATAACGCCTGTAGAGATGTTTTCAAATGCTAACCTGAGGATCATCTGTACTTTGGGGATTCTATTTTAGTAAATTTATATTATTTTAGTCCATAAGAGAAAAACAAAGGGTTTCTTCTTAAACCAAAACCTTGGCAGGATGTAATGCTAAGAAGCAGCCTGAGTATGCCAAGCAAGCACAGCCCATAGTGTGTACGTCCTGGACGAGGCTGGTTACTGTTGAAGAAATCAGTCATAGGGAAGAAATTCCTCTGTATGCAGGAGAAGATTCCTATCATCCAATGTGTACACAGTGATCCTCTCTCACCATAGGCCCTTGTCTCCAGGAGCCTCCTTTTGTGATGTATGCTTCTGAAATGACAAATGGCTCTAATCTTGAAAATATGGATGTCAGTGTCGCCTAGTATGAGGGTATTTCTTTTCTTTCCATATTAGTCCACACTACAACGCTATTTTCTATTCCCTGCTACCTTTCCACTGTCAGAGAAAAAAACACACAACCACCTTCAGTTTTTATCTATACATCCTTTCTAAAAGCCAAAACAGTTAGAACCTGGAAACTGTGACTTAGCTCCCTCCCCCACCCCACCAACACCCTGTACATAAGCATCACATATGTTCTTTCTACAAATTGGTATACAGGTGCCATTTAATCGATTCAAATTTAGAAGCTACATCTTCAATGGTCCAAGTGCTCACTCCCTCCACTTCCCCCCCCCTTTACATGTTTTCTTATAAGACATACAGCTTAATCAATTAGCAAACTAAACAGTGTATATATTGGCAATATAGTACAGATGGGTTTATGTCAGAGTAATAGATCACACGAAATGGACCATGGGTACCCCAGTGCATGGTATCTTGGAAGAGCCCTGAGGACACTGGCAGTAGCATCTCTAAGTAGTGCTGTATGAATACAGACACATGCGGATCTGTATCTACATCCATCTGACTAGGCCAAAAGGAGCAGGTAGATGCAAGATAGAGACACACACATGCTGGATGGGGCCACTGCACACCTTGTCATGCCATTTGAAAGGGCGGTTACAGGTTGCTGGTTTTGCAGCCATTTAAATGACACTTTACGGGAAAGGCTTCTCTAATCGTGTTCAATTTGCTGTTCTGTAGTAAGCATCATTGGAAGGAGACCAAAGCAAGAGCAACTAGAAGTTAAATATACACTTGAGCTTTGCTGCAATACAGAACTTTGGAGAAGGAAGAAGCAGGCTAAAAGATTGGTTTTGAATTTAGATTTGGATTCTCTCCCTTGCTATGTTCTTGACATTGCATGTCTGCATGTGTGTATGTGTGTGCGTGTGTGTTTTCGTGTTTGTGTGTGTGTGTGTGTTGTGTCTGTGTGTGTGTGTTCTATCGTATCATCTCCTGAAGAATGCTGGGTTTCGCAGGCAGGCGGCTAGTCACCTGCAGCAACCCAGGGGTCCCGCCGAGGCTTCCAGGCTGCTGTCAGTGTCGGATGCCAGGGTCTGGTCGGTGGACATGGAGGAGATGTCATTGACGGACGAGGATGGAGGGAGACTCTCACTGCTGTTCACTGCTGCACCTGTGCTAAGAAAATGAAGACCAACATGACTAAATCTGGAACCAGGCCCAGGTGGATATCATTATGGATGCAGGAACGAATGGGCAAATGCGAGAGAGATGTCTAGTGTCCATCTTTCACTCAGCAAACCTCTACAGAATGGATATAGGAGTCTGTAGTGGATGATGAAAAGCAAAACACAACAATGCAAAGTTGGCCAGTCACAAGTGATTGGTTTCCAGGCTTGTGAAGTGGCTATCAGATTCCATTCTTATACTAGAAATTACTTGTGATACTTAAAAAAAATCTGATATAGATAGATATCGATCGATCGATCGATAACAACTCCAACCACCCGATATATCTCACAACCTCAGTCCTTCCAATATTGTTATATAATGGACCTTGGGTGAGGTAGATGCATTAATGTTCTTAAATAGCTCCCCAGATACTGGATGGTCAGCTTAAGATTGAAAATTGCTGGTTAATGAAGAAGATGAATAATCAAAATCTTTTCATGTAACAACCTGATTCTTACTGCTTTTAATAAAGGAAGCATTTATATATGTATATATATAATTTTCTCTCTATGAGTTTTATTTATTGTAAAGGTGATTTGCAGAGGGATTACAGTTACATAAGTCAGGTAATGAGTACATTTCTTTTTGAACAGTGTCACGCCTCTCTCATTTTCTTCCAGTTTTTTCCCTCCTGACCTCTCTTCCCTCAAGTTGTATAGTTCATTTCCAACGAAGTGTCTGGTGAGTATCACTGCTGAATTAGTTTGCCCCTTATCCCACCATTTCTATGCTTCCTACAGGGAACTTTTAAAATGAAAACATGCAAGAGTCCTGTCCCAAAAATATAGACTGAGGAAAAGTGTAAAAATCTGAATTATGTGGAGACCACAGTTCTGGGAAAAGGTAGATATATAAAATAAATGTTATGGCACAGTCGTTAATATGACACCAACTTAAAGTCCACATAGAGGAGCCAGGTTACAGGCTATGTGTGTATTTGTGTGCATGTGTGCATGCATGTGTGTGTGTGTGTGTGTGTGTGTGTGTGTGTATACTGGAGCTTAAACTCAGGGTCTAGTCACTGGCCCTAAGCTGTTTTGCTAAAGGTTAGCCCTCTTCCACTGAGCCACAGCTCTATTTCCAGCTTCTTGCTGGTTATTTGGAGATAAAAGTCTCATGTACTTTCCAATCCAGGCTTGGCTTCGAACTACAGTCCTGAGCTCTCAACCTCCGGGGTGACTTGGACTACACATGTGAGCCACGGGTGCGTGGTCCAAGCCAGGCTTTTGATGTGAGTTGAGAAACAAATAAAGAATATATTTATTCTGTTTTAACTTTCTAACAGACTTGCTTACTTGTAATCTACAAAGAACTGAATTATTAGCTTAGATTAATTTGAAATTTTTCATTTTATCTGCTAGTTGAGAACAAAGATTCCTGCCTTTCATAAAATCTACAAAGATATGGACTCTCTAAAGAAACTTATTTAGGGCTGGGAAGGTGGCTCAGCGGTAGAGCGCTTGCCCTGCATGCACGAGGCCCTGGGTGCGATTCCTCAGCACCACATAAGCAGAAAAAAACCGGAAGTGGCGCTGTGGCTCAAATGGTAGAGCGCTAGCCTTGAGCTGAATAGCTAAGGGACAGCACCCAGGCCCAGAGTTCAGGGCCCAGAGTTCAGGCCCCACTACCGGACCAAAAAAAGAAAAAGAAAATGAAGAAACTTATTTAGTTCAGACTTGCAATGGCTTTAAGGATAATAAAGGAAAAATGGGCTAAAGGCATTGTGAAATATAATTAAACCACAACGGCTTGGAGACACCACATTTCTTTTTTTCTTTCTATATTATTTATGTCTAAGCAAAATGAGTAGTAAAATTCATGCTTTAATATTTCACTGTTAAAGTATCTCTAGTGTTATCACCTAATAAAATAGAAGGCAAGGAATTCTTACTAGAGTTGTAGCTTATCTAATAATATTTAGTATTTGGTAAAAGTTAGTAAATCCGAAAGTACAGTTAAAATGGGACTGGATCTAGGGAAGAATCAAACACCTAAACTAAGACATACTATATACATCTGATTTGTATTTTAAACTTTGATTTGCTGATTATAAAAATATTGATATAATCTATGAGAATGTAAGAAAATGTAGGGAAACAATGACAGGAAGCACTGATCCTCAAGTTAATAGTAAGGAATTTTGGTAAATTCCATTCTAGTCTTCTTGCTGGAAAATTTCCCTAATACTCATTCTATAGCTATCTTTGAAGACAATATTTTCATATACAAAAAATCTCAGGTCCTTTTTCATGTTCTTTAAGCTAAAAACATTATTATCTCTAATATTAAAATGTCTCCAGTAGAGATTTTTTTAACATCTTGTTAACAATTTCTGGTAATTACTCTTATTATCAAAATTATGTGTCAGGTAAAAACTTCTCTGGCTTCAATGTATTCCAACTTTACTTAATTATATCCCTCCTAGAATAATGCAGAAATACTTTATTTCCTCTCCTGATTATTCACAGACAAGCCTTGATCCCCTTAAACAGTGCAAATACACAGCTCTGTTTCCCCTCTACCTGATCTGTATTCAATTACACCAGCATCCTTCATGTTTTTTTTATAATCTCTGGTCCCTTACAACTTAATATATCACTATAGACTTCTCAAAACCCTTTCAACTTTCTCCTATAATTTTTATAGTGTAGAAATTAAAGACTCTAATCAATGCCCAATCAATTGTGAGATTTTTTTTCTCTTACTGTCCATTTGTCGCTTGGATGATATATTCTTATATTGTGGATGATTTTCCAATCACAATAATATACTTTAGATTTAGTTTTGATGAGATAATTCCTATCTCAGGTCAAAATAAAGTATGCACATATCATTTTTGTAACCATTTAAATAAAGCTTTATTTAAAGGCATGCCAAACTATTTTCTGAAGCAGGTGCCAAACTATTTTCCTGCCAGCAGTTCTAAAGAATCACTATTTCTTCACACTCTCATTAATACTCTTTGCCATCTGCATTTTTAAATAGAAGCATCCTCTGGTATGTGAAATGAAATATCGTTGTGGTGAGATCTGTAACTGCATAATGGCAGATGGTGTTGAATATCTTACTGGTCATTTGTATATCTTCTTTGGAGATTAGTCTACTCATATCCTTTGGCCCATTGTAATTTATATCTTCTTATTGTTGGTTCATAAAAGCTCTTCACATAGTCTGGATAAAAGTTTATTAAACATTGCAAATGATTTTCTTCTATTTCATTAGTTATGTTTTTACTTTCTTAAAAATGTCTTTTGAGCACGAATGTTTATTATTTTGATGCAATTCGCTGTGTTTAATTTTGTGCTGGTTCCTGTGTGTGATTTCAATATCCGGGCTAAGTAACCATTCCCAAACACATATTGTGGAAACTTTAATTCCTGAATTTTTATCTAAGAATTTTATAACTTCAGCTATTTTATAACTTTGGCTCTTTTATACTTGTGACCAACCCATATTGAGTTGATGTTTGTATATGTTATGAAATAGGGCTTCATTGTTACTTCTTTGACTCTGGACATGCATTCATTCCCGTACTATTTATTAGCCCATCAAAATTTTGACATCCTTGTAAAACAATAATCAATCATGAATGTGAGGAATACAACTTAGTTCTATCCCACTGATCTAAAGGAAAGTCTTCATGTGGTGTTAATAGGGCCTTAGTAATTAGGTTATAGTTTTAAAAATTATTTTTCTGCTTTAATTCCCTATAGGAAATACTATACTAAGGGCAATAAAGGCCAACCTCAAAAGCTGTGGCTTCTGTTGCCAGGTTAAAAGAATGTCTCCGAGTTCGAGTAACCACCAGGGCTCACCATTAAAACTACATATGCTTATTTCCTGGCTTTTTTCCCCAACCTTTTCTGTAAATTGTAACAGTTCTATAGGAAACACAGAGACAGACCAAGAATAAATTCATTTTCCAAGTTCTATGTATATCTGCATTTTCTTTTAATGTGAATATTGGAGCACAGAGCCTCTAATGGCCTGGACAAAAGAGGTGAATAGAGATAATCTTTGTAGTTGTAAAAGCTAGGTTAGTCCGGGATTCCTTTAATAACGTCTAAGCCATTACAGGAGATTTATTTATTTGCTCATTTTTTATGCCAGTATTGGAGCACAGTTTTTTAGTGGTTAATTAGTGATAAGTGTCTCTAGGAGCCCAGGTTGGGCTCAAATTGCAATCTTCAGACCTCAGCTTCTTGAGTAGTTATGCACCCAGCTACAGGAAGTTTATAAAAGATAAATCTTAGGAAAGAAGATTAATATGCAACTAAATTGCATGCAACCAAAAGGGTTATTTTATATGGTCTTCTAAAGCAACATTTAATGTGTAACTATAAAACCGGGATCTAGAACAACAGCTTTTCTTTAAAAATTGATCTGCTTTTCAGGAAATTTACAAAAGAACTTCTTTTAGACAGTAAATTTTTT
Source organism: Dipodomys ordii (assembly GCF_000151885.1). NCBI lineage: Eukaryota > Metazoa > Chordata > Mammalia > Rodentia > Heteromyidae > Dipodomys > Dipodomys ordii. Next base: position 13,828,395 of record NW_012267265.1, read on the forward strand.
TGTGAATCAAGATCATTGTTTTCTGTAGTTTTATGTATTAATTGCTTAGAGAAAGTAAATCTTAAGAAAACTAAAGTTGAAGCATCGGTTTTAACATCTTTAAAATAAAGTTTGATTGTAACAGATTAAATGATTCACTATTGTTTTATAATAAAAGACATGTTTTATTGATTTATATTTTCTAACATTTCAAATACCTAAAGAAAAACATTTAAATCCTAATGGTGGGACTGGAGGCATGGCTCAAGGTATTGACTACCTAGCCGGGTGCCAGTGGCTCACGCCGGTAATCCTAGCTACTCAGGAGGTGAGATCTGAGGATCGCGGTTCAAAGCCAGCCCAGGCAGGAAAGTCTGTGAAACACTTATCTCTAATAAACCACTAGAAAAACCGGAAGTAGCACTGTGGCTCAAGCGGTAGAACACTCGCCTTGAGCTGAAAAGTGCAGGGACAGCGCCCAAGCCCAGAGTTCAAGCCCCACGACTGACAAAAAAAAAAAAAAAGTACCGACTACCTACCTAAGCAAGAACAATGCCCTGAATTCAGTGACTGCAGTGCTGGGAGGAAAAAAAAAGCTTCAAGATCCTATTGTGATTAGTGCCTCCACATGCTATACAAAGAATTAAAATTTGGTTTCTACATTATTACATTATTATTAAACAGTTAACATTTATTTAACTTTATTAAATGTCATATTTTACAAAACATTGTTACATAAAAAATAAGGCAGGTTGAGAACTTTAATCTCCCATGTTTTGATGAAAACTTTAAATAAATTTACATATATATAATTTCAACTATATAGTTATTTGTAATATAAAAATAAATCATATATGTTATATAACTTATATTTTATTATGTAAAATATGTAAAGTAAGTTTATATATAAAAAATGTTTCTCTATCTTTTCTTTTTTTGGGTGGGGGACCGGTCGTGGAGCCTGAACTCTGGGCCTGGGTGCTATCCCTGAGCTCTTCAGCTCAAGGCTAGCGCTCTACCACTTGAGCCACAGCGCCACTTCCGGCTTTTTTCTTTTTGCTTATGTGGTGCTGAGGAATCGAACCCAAGGCCTCATGCATGCAAGGCATGCACTCTACCACTGAGCCACCTTCTCAGCCCTTCTCTATCTTTTCTATTATACTAATTTTAGATCATCTGAGGCATGACTATAGATCAGTAGAGGCCAATTTATCTTTATTAATCTCCATTTAAAAATGAAAATAAGGCCTGGGAAGGTGGCTCAGTGGTAGAGTGCTTGCCTCGCATGCATGAGGCCCTGGGTTTGATAAGCAGAAAAAGCCAGAAGTGGCACTGTGGCTCAACTAGTAAAGTGCTAGCCTTGAGCTCAAGTGCTGATGGACAGCACCCAGGCCCAGAGTTCAGGCCTGGTGACTGGCAAAAAGAAGAGGAGGAGGAGGAGGAGGAGGGGGAGGAGGAGGAGGAACCAGGATTTTAATGTAAGATATGAGTAAGATTGGTATTTTAAAGAGATTTTCTCAATTGTGAACACCTGGAAAGTAAATCATATTTCAAAGTATATTGAAGAGCTAGGAGTTTATATGTGTGTGTTTTTAACTGACTAAGAAAGAATATATACATATATAATATATATATATATATATATATATATATATTGTTTTTGTTGAAACAAGTTCTTGTTATACAGATCAGGCTAGACTTGAAATAATGGTAGGCCAGGCCACACTACATAACCCAGGCTGCCCTCCAACTCACATCCCTCCTTCCTCTGCCTTCTGAGGGCTGGCATTACAGACATGTGCTGCCATACCTACCTTGTAAATAAGCAGTGTAATTTCTATAGTTTCTATTCAAAGTCTTTGCAGTTTTATGACATATGCCTAAGTCATTCATTATGTCGAAAAACGAACTTTACAACTTTGGCGCGGGAGAATGGGGGGCAGAGGGGGGGAATGGGAAGGGATGGGAAGGGAAAACAAAGGAGGAGGCAACAATGCTTAATAAGAAATGTACTCATTACCTTGCCCATGTAATTGTAACCCCTCTCTATGGTATTTTCACAATAAAATAATAATAATAATAAGGGTCTGAAGAATTAGGATGCTGTCTCAAAAATTCTTTTTCATCTCCAGCTTCCTATAGAAAATATCATGCTGGGAGATGAATGGCTTACTCAAAGCCTTGGTTCCTGGTACTAGGAGGAACTTATATTCCAGTTCCAAGAAAGGGCCCGCAGCTAAATTTACTTTTTGTTTTGCTTCAGTTGTAACACTGTTATGTAAAAAGTAAGACAGGTTGAGAATTTTAGTCTCTCATGTTTTGATGAAAATTTTAAATAACTTTATTTATATAAAAATTATTATATATACTTATGTAATTATTTGTAATATACAAATAAATCATATAATATGCCATTTATATTTATATATAATTTTTTATAAAACATGTAAAGTTTATATATAAAGCAAATTATATATATATATATATATATATATATATATATATATCTCATTTTCTTTATGTGGTTGTATTGAATACCAGAGCCAGTCATCTTCACTTGATGTGACTGTGTTCTATCTCAGAATCAGACCTTATGGGCCACAGGCTCTAGTAAAGTAGCACAATTGTTAATATTTTTGCTGTGTTGCAAGGTTTGAAATCAGTAAATGTGAATCCTCCAGTTATCTTCTTTCAGTACTGTTTTGGCTTCTCTGTGTTCTTTAAACTCCAGATTTCTGCCTTAAGTGACAACTCTGATTTTTGCATTGTGGTTAATCTGTAAAAACCAATTTGAGGAGTAATGTCACCTAACCACCCAGGACCACCACAATGGCTGTCCATTTCTTTTAGTCATCTTTAGTTGTTTTTTTTTAACACTATTGTCATTTTCAGGACACAAAGTTTGTTACTATTCCTAATATTTTTTTTCCTTTTGGATGGCATTTTAAACAGAATCATTTTCTGTTCATTGCTAATGTACAGAAGTATATTTGTTTACATAAGAAGTTTCAGTGGCAATGGACTGAAATCTAAACAGAGCAAGTGATTATATTTACATCATGAATGTTATATTGCCAGTCAGTGTCCTCCCTAGAAATAAACTCTCCATAAGTAAGGAATCTTTTTTTTTTTGAGGGTAGTGCTTATAAGACACAGCACTGTTATTGTACTTACTTTTGTTATTTTTTATTGTCAAGGTGATGATGTACTTATTTTAATAGGCAGCATCTTTTCAACACACAGTAGAATTGTCTAAATGTTGCACATACAAGTCAGTCCAATGGGGTTGTAGAGTAACCCTAAGGAGCCACTATGTATGGTAAGATTATTACAGCTTTTCATCTATTATTATGCATGTTTGTGTTTCTCTTGCTTCTTTTTTACTCTCATTATCCTGTAGTTCTCTTGCTTTTCACAGTGTATTGCTGAGCACAGAGTAAGTACTCAGTTTAATAAAATAAGAGTCAAGGTTGTCTATGTACTAGTATGGCTAGGTTCAGTGAAGAAAACTAAATTTCTCAATGCTCTGAAACTGGTGAAATTATTAAGACTATTGGGCCAAGGAGAACCATCTTGCATTAGTCATCTTTCTAATGCCCTACCCTTTATATTGTCAATACTGAGTATAAATTACCATTAGTATTTAACTATTCAACATTTCAGAATCTACCAAAGTCTTTACCAATTATACTTCTAGGGTTCCATTGCCTACCTAATATACTTGATTTCTTACAGAATAAATTCATTAAAAGGCTTTCCTTTCCAATGCTTCCTATTTAACACTCTAATTGATATTATATTGATATTGTATTGGTTTTCTTTTTCGTTTTCTTTTTCTTTCTTTCTTTTTTTTTTGTTGGTTGTTGGGCTTGAACTCTGGGCCTGGGCTCTGTCCCTCAGTTCTTCAGCTCAAGGCAAGTGCTCTACCAGGGCCACTTCTGGTTTTCTGAGTGGTTTATTGGAGATAAGAGTTTCATGGACTTTCTTGCCTGGGCTGGCTTTGAACCATGATCCTCGTATCTCAGCTCCCTGAGTAGCTAGGATTACAGGCGTGAGCCACCAGCACCCGGCGTTCTATTGGTTTTCTCGAAATTTTATCACTTTGAGAATATTTATGCCACAAAAATTAGCTGTGATTGTTAACTATTAATGAACCTACCCATGTTAGAGGGGTCCTTTGCCTTGGCTGGACCTCCTCTACTGAACTACAATAAATATCTCCTGATGGCAACAATTGCTGGCTTGAAGCTGACCCTATCAAATCTATTTTTATATAGATAAGAATTGAGCTTTGTAAACCATAAAACCAAACACAAATAGAAGAGACAAGACAAATTTACTGCTAAGCATTTGTGAGAACCTCTTAAAACAGAACTGAACTGAACTGAATCATTTTGTAATGTCCACTTCCCCAGGATATTCCAGCAGTGATAAATTTCCCTTATTTTTGTATTCTTCAGCTGAAACCAGTAGAGATACATGTAAAAAATCGTTTGCCAGCCAGGCGCTGGTGGCTCACGCCTGTAACCCTAGCTACTAAGGAGGCTGAGATCTGAGGATCACAGTTCAAAGCCAGCTAAGGAAGGAAACTCTGTGAGACTCCAATAAACCACTCAGAAAACTGGAAGTGGCACTGTGATTCAAGTGGTAGAGCTCTAGCCTTGAGCTGAAGAGCTGAGGAACAGCGCCCAGGCCCAGAGTTAAAAAAAAAAAAAATCGTTTGCCAGCCAGACACTTTGTGGCTCATGCTTGTAATGCTAGCTGCTCAGGAGGCTGAGACCTGTAGGATTGTGGCTCAAAATCAGCCCAAGCAGAAAAATCTAAAAGACTCTATCCTCTCTCTCTAATTAACCATTAAAAGGCTGGAATGGTGTTCATTTTGATAAGCATCATTTTATATAATCATGTGCACATAGCAAACTCCAAGAAATGGAAACAAGAAGTTTTGTTGTCCTGTTAGTGTTTCTTTAAAAAAAAAGATTTCCTTTTTCTTTGGTTTATTCCATTTTGTTGCTGTTTTTACTTCTGTACCCTTTGTCTTGTATCTAAGTTTATCTGATTTGGGGAGGGAAAGGGAAAGCACAGAAACGGTAGGACAAAGGATGAACCAATTCAGCACTGATACTCAGTAGACACTATGCTGGAAATGAAGAATACAACTTGGGAAGAGCGGAGTTGGGAAGGGAACAGCTGGGAGGGAATGAGGGAAGTGGTGATACAGTTAAAGGGAACTGTACTCATTACCTGACTTATGTAACTATAACCCTTCAGTACATCACTTTCACAATAAAATTGTAAAATAAAATAAGTAAATGAATAAAATATAAAATGGTGGACAAGAGATGCGAGTGGTAGAGTACCAGCCATAAATGAAAAAGCCAAGAGAGCTTGAGGCCCTGAGTTCAAGCCTCAATACTGGCACAAAAACAAAACAAAACAGTTCATTGACCATCAAGGAAGCATCCTAAATTATGAGTGAAAACAGCATTAAAAAGAATTGAAAATACTAACAGCATATTAATGAGGAATATTACTTTACTTACATTTTACTTTTAAAATTAGCTTTTATGGAATTAAGTAATTTATGCTTATGGGGATTTCTCAGCTAGAAGTTATATAAACAAAAAATACTCATTTGGGGAAGAAGTGTGATCTGCTTTTCAGAGGAAATTATTTTCCTGTCCACACTCTTCCAAAGAAGAAACAAAAGGGCAGATACAATGAATGAAAAGAAAAACTAGAAGGAAAAAAAATGTCTGAGTTATACTTCTTTCTCTGTCTTCATGGTCTTGAACCTTAACTTGTTTGAGTCTGACGGATTTCAAATATAAATGAAGACGCTTATTAGACTATACCATGACTGTAGCATGGAGGGGCACACCCCAATGGAGGGAAATTCTCTGCTGAAGAAAAAGGGTTGTACATAAAAATACATAGGGAGGCCTTTGTTTGATGTAGAGACTGAAAACTCTCTAAATGGGTCTTATGGGTGTTTCATTTCTCAGGGAGAAGAGAGGTGGGAATAGAGAGCTGCTAGATGCTATGAGCTCCTGTTTATTCTAACCTAACCTTTTGTATCAAGTGCTTTTAGAGGAAAATTAATTTCTATTCATGGGCTGCTGTTCCCCCAGCAATCTTTACAAATCAATTCAGGAAGCAAGTAGCTGTGCTATTCTGAAAAATAAATCACTGGGCAAGTGAAGTCAGATCGTAGAAGGGAGCACATTTATTTAGGAATGCACCTAAAGTCCAGATGTGGTTCCTATTGATAGGCAACAATTCCATCAATAAATTTCAGACCTATAATTTACCCAGCAAATTGTGTTTGGCTTTCCATTGACATCTTTAAAGCATCACTAAAGCATAGGTTTGGCTATCGGAAGCATTCTGTCCCAGGGAATTTCATTCACTTATTCTCCAGCTATTGGATTCTAAGTGTTTCTTTACGTGAGTAATAAGAGAATCTATACTGTAAAGCTGCTTTATCTGAGTCATGTAAAAAATAAAATATTCCATGAAAATATTCATGGAAAAGGGGCAAATAAAATGTAAAAAAGGTATCTTTTTAAAAGTTTTGTTTTTAAGTAATGAGTTTTTTTTCTTTACAGCTGTTTACTGCATATACACCCCTGCACAATCAGAGAGTGGTGTACCAATAAACTCACCAGAGGTCAAAATAATAAAAATAATAAAAAAATAACCTCTGTCCACTTGCATGTTGTAAATCTTCCCGGCCTGGTTTCCGGCTCCCCACATGAATGAGATCAATAACTTCCCTTGGGGGAAGATATGTCCAGTTGTTCTTATAGACTAGAAGGGTTGGCTGGGACACAGGGTTATCCTATAATCCCTCCATGCCACAAACAAATGCACCACAGATAAATACGTCATAGGAAAATGGTGCACACATCATTTAACAAAATTAAGTCAAATATTTTCCCTTCAAAAACATCTAGTGAAAGATTGAATGTGTGTAGCAGAGGGCTTAAAAGATGTTCTTGCTGGGTCCGTGAATTAATTAAAAGCAGGATAAAAGCTGGACACCCAGATCCCTAGACTGTACCTGTGCCCTTTTATCTGAGCCATCCTGTCCTTCAGACACTTTGCAATCACTTCCTGGAAGGTCAGGATTAACCACTGGAAAGCATCTGTGACAAAAGGCAAACTGGCCCTCAGATAAATAACACCTTCTTATTATTTTGTGACAAGAGTTCAAACTACTCCAAAGGAAGCAAACAGCCATCTTGAAGGCTAGGAAGGCCAGGTTTCAATGATTCCCACAGGACTCTGTCTGACTAACACTGAGAAACTAAACTGTAGGACCACCTCTCTGTCACCAATTACAAGTAACCCACTTGTGATTTAAGATGATCTATATAACCTTCTTATTCTTACCCCAGGTCCCTGTCTACTTAAAACTAAGGCAAATGTCAATATTCCTGAAAATGCTTGGAAGATGTACTGAAATGCTATCCTCTGATTGGCTTCCATGTAAGAAATCTTTTTTTCCCCTGTTCTTCAAAATGTCTCTTCATTTGGCATATAGAAGTGAGTGGCCAGGAATGACGTATGGGACTTCTGGAGTTCAGGCCCAAGGTCTAAAAACAATTACAATGATTGTTCCATGGATATTCATTTTAACTATATTGGTGAAATTTAGGCATGTGTTTAAGTACTTAGTGGTTTCTTATTTATTAAAGGTAGTTGGAATATGTAGCTTAGCTTCCACAATTAGGAAGAACAAGGTGAGTGACTTATTTTAGAATTAGCCATTAACCATTCAACTACATAGGCCTCCAAAAAAATTTCATGCTGGTGCAAGGAAGGAGGGTGAAGGAGGATGAATATAGTAAAAATACTTATTGGACATGTGTGAAAATGGGACAATCAAGCTTGCTGAGACTGGTTTGAAAAGGGGAAGAGGAATGAGGGAGAGAGATGAAGAGGGGAATTCTAATCAAGGTATGTTGTATGCACAAGAACATGTCAAAATAAATCTTGAAAAATTAACTAATGCTAATAAAAATGTTAAAAACCACAAAAAGAAGAATCAAATTTCCACTTTAAAGCAGCAAACATTTTGATGATTAAATGCCAGCAACATACACTTGCTGCTTGACCCACTTATCTTAATAGAGATTAACAGGGTGATTAAATGTGTATCTTCATAATATGAAACATACTAATTTTCACGCTGCAATAAAGCTATGATCCTATTAAATTCTTTCTTTGGAATAACACCTAGAAACATGCTGAGAAAGGAAATGAGTGGTGATTTACAAACTAACATGCATTTATAGAGCTACTGTTATTGAGAGAGACTACTAAGACATTGAATGGTACATCAAGATGATTGCATCCTTTGTTCTCAACAAATGTATAACCAATAGGTAATAAGGCATGAGCTTCAATATTTAAAACACAAGGAAAGTAGAAAACATAGGAAGGAAAGACCCTATTCTTTGAGAAAATAGGAAAAGTCTTTTGCAACAAGGTGGAATGGAAAACAATAATGGTAACTTGAAATGTAAGTGAATAGCATAGATTCTCATGCAGTTCATTCAGCCATGGTCTGAGATACTGGAATATCTTTTTGGGTGGAAACTGACATCTTAGCTTCTTAATGACTGGATAAAATATGATCTGGTCCAAGGATAAATTTTTCAGAATTAGTCATACTGCCATGACTAGTGACATCTTAAGATGATTGGATTCTGTCTGTGAGCTCATATAGCTGCAGTGGGTAGAGCACACAGATAAGTTAGAAACAGCTTCTACAGACTTTATCAATCTAGATGCTAGAATGAATGAGTAGTGGAGACAGGTGGAGGGAAATCAGATTGCCTTTACCCTCCCTGAGGAGACAGGATAAACTGGACAGAGCCTCAAGTGCAATAGTGAGAAAAGCATGCAATAACTGAACTGTCCATTTGGGTGTGACAGTAGCTACGGATGCAAATCAGATATTCTAAGAGGAAGATCAGTAGGAGTAATTCTCTCAGTCTACACCCTTTTCTCTGAAAACATATGTCTATATTATAGATTGAAAGTAGGTCCAAATCAGTTTTCCTCTACTCCAGTGATTTGCAGATGTTATTCCATACACATGAGGCTGCATGTAGTTAAAATAAACAAAGCTAAAAATAAACAACCACATTTTCTAAAACTCAAAGCACTAATAAGCATAAGAGGATTCTTTTGATCTTATGAAACATTTCTACTTATAGAAATGTATATGTGAATGATAGAAATTTATAAGAACAAATTTGTGTTGGATTAAAGGTTATCCAAGCTGACTTTAAGTAGAGCCTAATTTAGTAAATGCCTCAACTATTGTTTCTTTAACGTTGAGAATGAAGGAGAAAGTTGAGGCTCGATGAATGTATTTCACTTGACTAAATGAACGACCTCATAGCCCAAGAGGCATTATGGTAGTTTCAATGAGAAGTAGTTACTTTAAAGCTAGTTCAAGTTCTTCAGGACTTACTGCTTTCTTAAAGTAAGTAAAAAAAGAGAAAGAGAGAGGAAAGAGAAAAGAGAAAAAGGGAGAGAAAGAAAAGAAAGAAAAGGAAAGGAAAAGAAAGAAAAAGAGAAAGAATTATTGTGTTAGGTCATCAGTCACAATAATCTGAATGAATGCCTCAATAAAGATCAAAACAAAATTGAAATCTTAGGAAAATAGTCATATGAAATTTGTCCAAATGGCCAGGCACCAGTGGCTCACGCCTGTAATCCTAGCTACTCAAGAGGCTGAGATCTGAGGATCACGGTTCAAAGCCAACCCGGGCAGAAGAGTCCTTGAGACTCTTATCTCCAATTAACCATTAGGAAACCGGAAGTGGCACTGTGGCTCAAGTGGTACAGCACTCGTCTTAAGCTGAAGAGCACAGGGATAGCGCCCAAGCCCAGAGGTCAAGCCCTACAACCGACCAAAAAAAGAAAAATTGTCCAAATGCTATGTTATTCTTTGCCACCCCTGATAAAAAGGCCTGTAAAATACACAAGTATTTACTGGTTATTCACTGAGAGTGAGTACCTGAAGGAGAAGGTTGTCCTTTTACTACGCCATTTTTAGTCTTTTCTTCTGAATTCATGACTTCCTTGTAGATAAGTTCTGTAAGAAATAGTTATCCATGATATTAAAATTTTATCCTTAACCCAGATTAAAGATTAAAATTTGTTAATGACAACATTTTAATGGGGTTGATAAATATATATATATATGCATGCATATATAAATACACACATCTATGTACATATATGTATGCATATATACTCGAATAAACATTTTACGAATATTTTGTGGTGGCAATTCCTGAAGTGTTATAGTGTTATCAGTTAAAGACTTCATTGTTTCTAGTTTGGAGACCAACTGTTATTTTGTAATCACAGCTTAAGAGGTACGTATCCTCATAATTTTAAATTATTACCTATTCTACAACTTGCATCCTTCATTTTTCTTTCAGATTATATTTTGGATTTGTAAACCTAAATATATTTAAAAATACATTTTGTTCATTCTCAAACTCTTAACCATCTGTGGCTTTCTCATTATTAGAGTGAAACTTGAAAGTCTTCTGTTCTATTTATTTTTTCCTTCTTTAACTGAAAATTATTTGGCACTACTCATACTTGTTTTGTAATAATATATAATATAAAGGTATTTGATTCTCCAATTTACTCTATGTTCTCCTCCAGTGATGTCCATATCCTACCACTTACCTTGTCCCTAAGAATACTTTCCTGTTCTCATTTAAACCAAACCAAGTCTTTTCCATCTACCATCTTGACATCTAGCTATTCCTTCACCTTCTTTTGCATATGCTCATTCATGCACAAGATTCACCAACATGTACAGTGGAATCTCTTTACTCTCTTTATAACCACGTTGCTGACTCCTACTGCTGGCTTTACTTTTTATCTTTTATATATCCTTACATATTTGTGATTTTCCCCCCAACATATATTCACTAATTTTTAAGGTAGGTCAAAGTTTCCTTTCTTCAGATCATTTCTTCATATTCCTCCCTATTTTCTTCTGATCATCTGACAACACCTGCATTTGATTTTCTTACATTTACTCTTCTCTGTAGTTACTTAAGAGTAGCTTAACAATATTTTACAAGTTCAACCTGTTTTTCTGCTTTGTTTCAAACTAAGTGTAATTTTGAAGATGGAGTATAAGGCTGGAGAAGTTCTGAAAAAAACAGATAAATATGTTTATTGATAAGTTTTTAATGTAAAGCCTGATAGTTACACATACTTTTTATTAAAACCTCCAAGTCATATAAACCTAGTGAAGTCATTCATGTAGTAACTTATTTAGCTTATAAAGTTAGCACAAATGTTATTTTACGTTTCACATGATAGTTTTATGTTCATACACATTGTTTAATGTTTATAGCCTTTCACCATGGCAAACATTTTGACAAACAGTATTAGTTTGAGGTGTATATGTGTGTGTCGCTACTGGGGCTTGAATTCAGGGCCTCATGTTCTTACTCAGAGCTGTCACTCTACCACTTGAACCACATCTCCACTTCCAGCTTTTTGCTGGTTAGTTGGAAATAAGGGTTTCACAGACCTTTCTGCCCAGGCTAGCTTTGAGCCACAATCCTCAGATTTTAGCATATGAGACATTGCCACCTGGCTTAGTACTACATTCAAAATATCAATCATTAATTCCTATTCATTGTTGTACAATGTAATATTCTATTAATATATCTTATTTGAAGTTTCACAAGCTTTGAAACAATCTTTTCAAATCTTGCCCTTGTGACGATAGAACTGAGGTATAGCTCCAGCACAAGAAATTTAAAAACATCTTTTAGTAAATTAGTTTACAGAACAAAGTCATGGGGATGCTTTCCGCATCCTGAGTATAGGATGTAGAGAGGATTGGATAATTTGGCATTCTGAATTTCAATACAGCAAAGAGCAGATGTTTTAATATAGTAAAATCACCTTTCCACTCATCAATGGTATGTTCTCTTTCATCCAGCTGTTTGTCATATATCTGAGGTGGAGGCTGCGGAAGAAGAACAAATAATACATTTTCAATTATAACCAAAACATAATGAAACTTTCACAAAGCACATGAATACATTTCTAGTTATTGACTTGAGGTATAATCACAACAATATGTAAATTATGGGGTAAGTACAAACAGTTCATGAGTTAAAGTTCCCTCACAGACTTCTGGGAGATCTACTTCAATTGCAGTGCTTTTCACTGACCATGTAAGACAGCAGAACCCAAATTCCAAAAGCTTGCTTTCTAGAACCTTCTGCTTTAGAATCCACGGTGGCTGGCTCATTATTTGTTAGCAAGGGCCTACAGTTCCGTTCCTGCTGTTCACTGGCCAGCAAAGAGAGCAACATTAAAACCTTCCCAGGCGGGCAAGATCATGTCCCATTTTTAAATCTTTTCAGAAAAAAAAGTCTACAATTTTTCTTCATAGACCATAGTGCTAATCCCCAAGATAAAGAAATATCTAGATTCGTCTTTCTTCTTGATGCATCATAAAATGCATATGTGTAGCTCTGTGTTCTATATTTAAGTGATTTGAATATCCCTCCCAGTAGTCCAGGCAAAAGAAGCTATTAGTTGACAATGGAACAGGGCTATCTTGTACTCTGAAGGGTCCCTGGGATCGTCCTTGCCGGGGAAATGATGTGATAGAGTCCTCAGTTGTACTCAGGCAGAGAGCATTGCTCTTCTTTCAAAGAAACTCAGATTTTTTTTTTTCATGCATCTACGTGCCTTCCAGGAAAGAAGTTCTCTAATTAACTCCCTAGCCTCTTGCTCCTTGTATTTTGACTCAGAATATCTATCATAGGTGCAATATATGTCACTTAATATAAGCCAAGTGACATAGAAAAATTAATAAGCCATATTACCATGTAAAGATAAGACAAAGAAGCTACACCTACTGTTACTGGACCAAGTGCATAGAGGAGCTACAAAATGTCTAGGAACACAGCACAGGGGAGCCTAGACTTCATCCTTGTCCAGCACTCCACCAGCAAGGGACAAATGAAAAGAATTCATCCCCAAGAGTGAGTCAGACATATTAAGATGTGGTTCCTTCAAAAACAGCTCTTTGTCCAGTAACCAAAGGATTATGAATCCTAGCTCCTCAGGAGGCTGATATCTGAGGAATGCCCTTCAAAGCCAGCCTGGGTAGGAAAGTCTGTGAAACTCTTACCTCCAATTAAGCACCAAAAATAGCTGGAAGTCAGCTATGGATCAAGTGGTAGAGCGCTAGTTTTGAGCACAAATGCTCAAACACAGTACATGGGCTGTGAGTTCAAGCCCCAGGACTGGCATACACAGAAAAGGTTCTTTGTAAGAAAGGCTTGGGACACACACACACACACACACACACCCCTTTAGGTGTCTGGGAGAGGTTCTTTGGCTCACAATCAGCCACAGAGGCCCTTTCTTAAGATTCAAAATCTCAAGTAGCCTGCAAGTAACAGACAATCATATCCACCCCCATAGCATGCTGAGATAGCTCACATCCACATCCTGTAGAAGCATCTGGAAATGAAAACAAAAGACTTTGTCCAGATGTGGTAAGACACATTAGCATGATTAGTGTCAGAGAACTATTCTTGGGCCAAACATTTCCTCAGCACCTATTTTGGCTAAAGGAGTAAAAGGCTTTCCGTAAAGCTATTGCTATTCCAATGTCAGTCAATGCAACAGTGGTCAGCAATGAAGCAAAAGCAGACCTCTGTCCCTTCTTGTCCCCAACAGTAGTAAGAGCACACAAACAATGACCAAGGTGAGATACCTGGGAGATCAAGCCCTGACCATGAATCCTGACTGGGATAGAAGCTTCTATCTCAAATCATAAAGGATTACCCAAGTGATAGGAAAACTGATTCAATGAGTGAGTGAATAAAATGAAGTCTTTCTGAGGCTGCTATCTGAGAAAGAAAATGCAAAGACATTCTCTGGTGTGCAGTTCGTAGGTGCCATTTTGCTCTGCTGCTGCTTCCTGGCAATGAGTAACTGCGGTTAGGCGGCTGGCCACGTGGCTGTGTCCAGGACGCCTGTAGTGTGAGTGCGCATGCTTGCAGAGCCTGGAGCTCTGTGTTTAGTTGGCACCTCTTTCGCTAACAATAGGATCCTCGGAGACTGGCTTCCTCCCACAGTGAGTTTTTCCATTCAATTTTCAAAGTTGAACATGGCTCAAGAGTAAAGTTTCTGCCAAAGTTCATAAATGCCATTTTCAGCTCGTAACAAAGCTATTTTGAGATTTTCCTTGGAACTTCAGCATACAGCTGTTGCTGATGTATAAAGCACAAAGCACATAAACTCCAACCACACACTACAAAGAGGGAATGCAATGTGCTGAGTACGAGTGTTTGCCTTCCAACAAATCATTTTAAACTCACTTGTGTTTGTAGTAATCATTGCAATGAGCTACATATTCAGGTTTGGATTTTGCTTTCTTTTCTGAACAGAGCAAATAAAAGGTCACCTACAATGGCAGGATCCATTTACATATATCTTCTGTATGACAATATACAAGAGTAATAGACCAGAATTGCAATGAGATAAACGGCATCACATATTCACACACACAAACACACACAAACCCACAAACCCACACATACACAAACACACACACACTTTAGCTACTTGGGTAGTTATCATTAGGATATGTGATGAACCATAAAGTTTTCTGCCTCCATCTGCTAAACAAAGGTTGGTGTTTGAATGTTCTTTCCTCTACTGACAAATGGGAAAGCTACTTTATTTTGTGAAGGAACCACCCTAAAGAGAGAGAAAGGGCTGGGAAGGTGGCTCAGTGGTAGAGTGCTTGCCTTGCATGCCTGAGGCCCTGGGTTCGATTCCTCAGCACCACATAAGCAAAAAGAAAAAATCCGGAAGTGGTGCTGTGGCTCAAGTGGTAGAGCGCTAGCCTTGAGCTGAAGAGCTGAGGGGCAGTGCCCAGGCCCAGAGTTCAGGCCCCACGACCAGACCCCCCCCCAAAAAAAAGAGAGAGAGAAAGAGAGAGATGTGCTATTGGCTAACTTCTATATTCCTAGCTTCTCAAGAGGCTAAGATCTGAGGATCACAGTTCAAAGCCAGCCCAGGGAGGTGAGTCTGTGAGATTCTTATCTCCAATTACCCACCAGAAACCAGAAGTGGAGCTATGGCTCAAAGTGATAGCCTTGTGCAAAAGAGCTCAGGGACAGCACCCAGGCCCCAAGTTCAAGGCCCACAACCAACAAAAATAAAAAAAAGAACAAAGATAAAAGGAAATAGATGATATATGTAGAGTTCTTAGAGTTTCTGACTTTTATTTCTTCAGATTTATCAAGATATTGATGATTAATATTATCTTATCTCTAGAGATTTGAATTTTACTTCTATGGCTGTACCTTTTGAAGAAATTGAGCCATATATAGATGGCATAAAGAATAACCTAATACATAGTATATTTATGTCAATGACACTATATGTATGTTAAAAATTGTTTCAATTATATACATGTATGAATAAGCACCTGATCACTATAAGTTAATAGATATTCAAGTTTCTTTCTTTGTCTATTAAATTCATTTAATAAAGGTCTTGTCTACCCTCATGTGCCAGACTATATGAGAAATTGATATTTCAAAATTGGTTAATTTGATGATCTCAAGGAACTCATAACTTTCTGAAGTAACATTGTTACAAAACAGTGATATATGTACAATATTTATTGCACATGTACCAAAATGACAAAAGTTGTGTCTAGAAAAGCAAATGAGTCAGGCTAGACTTAGGTACTCTGACATGGAAAAAAAGACTTTGGAAATGTAGATGTTAGTGCTGATAAATGGAAGACAATGGGAAAAAGGATGGTCCAATCTACAATTAAATTGAAGAAAGATTAGCACAAAGGTGAGCTGAGGAACTTGTGTATGATGTAGAAAACTATTGAGGTTATTCCTTAGTAAGGAAAGTAAGGATAAACAAAAAATATACATCCAAGAATAATTATACATTTTAGTAAGTAAAATCGATATAAATTGGTCTTTTACTGAACACATGCAATGAAAGAAGAATGACACACTGATTTTTTTT
Organism: Dipodomys ordii; assembly: GCF_000151885.1. NCBI lineage: Eukaryota > Metazoa > Chordata > Mammalia > Rodentia > Heteromyidae > Dipodomys > Dipodomys ordii. The sequence continues at coordinate 13,844,460 of NW_012267265.1, forward strand.
TCTTATGTACTAGTCCTAGGGTTTGAACTCAAGCCCTGGTGCTGTTCCCGAGCATTTTTCTCAAGGCTAGCATTCTATCACTTGAGCTGCAACTCCTCTCCCAGCTTTTTTCTGGCTAATTGAAGATAAAAATCTCATGGACTTTCCTGTTATGGCTGGCCTTGAACATGTCAGCCTCCTGAATAGTGAGGATTACAAGCAAGATCTACCAGCACCCAGCAACAGCCTGATTTTTAGTGAGTACCTGGGCAGAAGATGTTGTTTGCAGAACCACTTTAAAAAGTAAAGAATGCAGTAAGCAAAGTAGGATAAGTGAACCTATGCTCCATGTGAGCAGAGATGTTGATTTGAAAATTAAGTGTGAGCTGAAGTTGTAAAAATGCTTATTGACTGGAGGTTTCTGTACATATGAACACCAACAAGAACAGTTGGCTGAAAGCATGAAAGTCATGGAGATAGAAAGGTAAAAGGACCAAAGTAGACCCTTGTCAAACGACAAGGCTTAAACAAATGACAAGAGAAAACAACTCTATTTTAACATAGAATGAGGAGGAGGAGAAAATGGGGAGGAGAAACAATGCAGGAGAAAGAGGAAGAAGGGAAATAGTTGAAGAAATACAGGAGTGGAAAATATTGCACTTTTATAGAAGTGAAATGACCTGTGTTTTTAAAAGAGAGAGTAACTTATAAATGAAACAGTAAGGCCAGCCTGGACAAAGTGTGATGTGAATGAGACTCATCCTAACACACAAGCTGGGTATAGTGGTATGCCTCTATAATTCCAATTACACAGGAGGCCATAGTCTGGAGGATCATGTTCCAAGGTCATTCCAGGGGGTGAGGGATGGGGGAGAAATTATGAGACCCTATTTGAAAGCTAACTAAAGCTAAAAAGAACTGGAGGTGTGGCTCAAGTGGTAGAGTGCCTGCTTAGTAAGCACAAGGTCCTGATTCCACACCCAAATATAGCCGAAAGCAAGATAGCAAGGAAGGAAGGAAAGAAGGAAGGAATGAAGAAAAAGAAAGAGAGAAAGATGTGTAATAAAAATAATCTTTTTTTCATCTGCCTCATTTAAGTAATGTCATCCTTTTCCAATTTGCAAATGAGATTATAGAAACCTAGAGAGCAAAAGTGATTTTTCCATAATCATAGAGTTAATTAGCGACAAATTTAGGCATAACATTTATAGTATCTTACAGGAAACAATAGAATGAAGGAATTCGTCTGAGTTGCAGAAATATTAAGTTAGATAATTCAATGTGTGTGAAACATTTTCATTAAAGACAACTCTGAGCCTCTGACTCTGATTTCCATTCCAATTTTCTGTCATTGCACACGTGAGACTCTATCTGGCAACTGTCATACATGCAGCCAAGGCTTAGACTCTTAAATGCTTTCTGTCAAAATATCTTAGTCATCAGCAGTCTGTACACACAAATCTCAAAGGAGATGAGAGCCAGATATGAGAATCTTCCAGGCACAGTTGTTACTTTTATCCATCTTTGAACCTTGAATTGACATTTTTTTCTATACCAGTCATGTTCTGAACCATATGACAGCCATCAAGTTGTTGGGTTTCTTCTGCTCCTTTTGTCCCAATTAAGCATCTCTCTGTTCTTCTGCCTCGTTAAAGATGCCAATAAAAGCTTTAAATAGCCCTGTCTTTCAGTGTGTACATTCACTATTAATTCAGCAATTGGATCAAAGTAAATGATACAGCATGTTTGTCATGTCATGCTGAATAACACTGATTTTTTCTTCTTGAGCCATTACATTGGTAGATGGTTATTGCCAAAAAATGCAGTGTGAATTGAAACGCTTTAACCAATAAAGTCATGTTTAGTCAAAAAATTAATTAAATCGGGCTGGGAAGGTGGCTCAGTGATAGAGTGCTTGCCTTTCATGCATGAGGCCCTGGGTTCGATTCCTTAGCACCACATGAGCAGAAAAAAAAAGCCGGAAGTGGTGCTGTGGCTCAAGTGGTAGAGTGCTAGACTTGAGCTGAAGAGCTGAGGGACAGTGCCCAGGCCCAGAGTTCAGGCCCTACGACTGGACCCAAAAAAAGAAAATTAATTAAATCATCAAGTCCACATAAGAAAATATGCAATTTGGGGCTGGGAAGGTGGCTCAGTGGTAGAGCGCTTGCCTTGCATACATGAGGCCCTGGGTTCGATTTCTCAACACCACATAAGCAAAAAGAAAAAAGCTGGAAGTGGTGCTGTGGCTCAAGTGGTAGAGTGCTAGCCTTGAGCTGAAGAGCTGAGGGACAGCGCCCAGGCCCAGAGTTCAGGCTCCACAACCGGACCCCCCACCCAAAAAAAAGAAAATATGCAATTTAAAAATCTAACATTTCTTTGAATCTACGCCTAGTGAATAATCTTTCCAATGAGTTACAATTTCCAATGAATTAATGAATAGAAATTCTTAAGGTTTTTACTTCCTGATTAGGAAAATAAGTATTTAGATAGAATAACTCTCACATAGTACTAAATAATATGTACTTCTATATTTTTCTTTATTTCTCTTTCTAATGTGTTCTTATTTCCTCAAATGGGTCTTTCTTTTCTCCAAATATTATATCAAGTCTTTAATATTTCAAGTACAAAGACTGTAACATAAGGCAAAAAAACCTGATTCAACAGTGATACTACATAGGTCCCATGGTTTCCCTTATTTGCAATAACTAGTATATGTGTGAGACAAGCATAAAAGGTCAGATAAAATGATAAGTGAAATGAACCCCAAGGTAAGGACTCAAATGGTTTTTCTTTCTTGCTATTGTTTCTAACATATTTGTCAGGTGATTGTTTTGTTGCTTTGTATGTCCCTCCCCCACAGTATAACCCTTGTTTTCACTGTATTTGATGTTAGTATAATTTGGGGAGGGGAAGGGAAAAAACAAATTGTTTAAAGGGATAAAGGTGGACCCATTGCAACAATGAGATGCACAAAATGCTATGTTGAAAAATGAACTTTACAACTTTGGCAGGGGGAGGTGGGGGAATGTAGTCGTGGGGGAGTGTAGTCGTGGAGATGGAAGGGCAGGGACGGTAGGGGAAAAACAAAGGAGGAGGCAACAATGCTTGATAGGAAATGTACTCGTTACCTTGCTCATGTAATTGTAACCTCTCTGTACGGTATTTTCACAATAAAAAAACTTAATAAGAAAAAACAGTGATACTCACTAGACACTATGTTGTGGGGGATGGGAAGAAATGGGATAAAATAAGGGAAGGGTTAATTCTCTTAAAAGAGAAATGTACTCATTACCTTAGTTATATACTTATTTCTTTTTTTATTGTACAAATACTGTACAAAGGGGTTACAATTACATGGGCAAGATAATGAGTACATTTCTTATCAAGCATTGTAGCCTCCACTTTTGTTTCCCATTCCCATCCCTTCCCATCCTCCCCCCCTCAAAGTTGTAAAGTTCGTTTTCGACATAACGACTTGTACATCTCATTGTTGCAATGGGTCCACCTGTATCCCTAGTTAAATGATTTGGTTTTCCCCTTCCCCTCCACAAATTATACCAACATCAAATACAGTGAAAGCAGGGGTTATACTGTGGGGGAAGGACATACAAAGCAACAAAGAAATAATCTTATAAATGTGTTAGAAGCAATTGCATGAAATAAACTTAGTTATGTAATTGAAACCCCTCTATATATTACCTAAGTAATAAAATTTAATTTAAAAAAAGAAGAATGAAAAAAAGATGCAGAGCATTGTCAAAGAAACAGTAACTTACTGGCTGACCCCTCAAAAAATGAATACCTATAAATATTTTTTAAAAAATAGAATAATCATTTTAACAAAGCTCAGTCAATGTAAAGAAAACACAAAGACATAACATAAAGGTACCATGACAACAACAAAGAACATAAGAAATCAAACAAAGAGATCAAAGCTATTTGTTCAAAACTCCAGAACTTCTACAGATGAAATACAACCAATAAAGAAAAAAATGTGATAGAACGTATCAATGCAGGACTGATAAAACAGAAAAACTTCTGGACTCAAATACAAGTTACTTGAAAAAAAAAACTTGTAAGGGAAAAAGAAAAGAATTTTTTTTGGGGGGTCATGTAGCCAGAACTCTGGGCCTAGATGCTGTTCCTCAGCTCTTCAGCTCAAGGCTAGCCCTCTACCACTTGAGCCACAGTGCCACTTCCAGCTTTTTCTGCTTATGTGGTACTGAGGAATCAAACTCAGGGCCCCATACATGCAAGGCAAGCGCTTTACCACTGAGCCACCTTCCCAGCCCCAAACAATTTTTAAAAGGAAGAAATGTTATAGGTGCTTGGCACCTGTGGCTTACACCTATAATCCTAGTGATTCAGAAGGCTGAGATCTGAGAATTGCAGCTTGAAGCTAATGTGGCCAAACAAATCTGAACGATTATTTAGAAAATGGTTTAAAAATTATTTTCAAGTAATTGTACAGAGGGGTTTTAATTCTACAAGTCAATTTATGAGTACAATGCATTTTTTCACCCCTTCCATCATTCTTTCCATCTTTCCCAACTTGATTCATTCCCTCCAGTTACTTGAAAAACTAAAAGTGAAGGCCATGTCACAATGTACACTTATTTATTTTTTTTGTTGGTCATGGGGCTTGAACTCTGGGCCTGGGCCTGGGTGCTATCCCTCAGCTCTTCAGCTTAAGGCTAATGCGCTACCACCTGAGCCACAGAGCCACTTCCATACAACGTATTTATAATAATCAATTTTATATTTATTATTTGATCATGGTTTTAAGTAAATATATAGTTTTATTTGTGTGGGGCTTTTTCTTAAGTCTGATGAGTTGAAAGTACTCTATTTAGTTTTAAAAAAAACATCTCTGGGAACTAAACTGATATTTTAACTTTTGTTCCTACTGAAGTTTCAACTCAGGATTCAAGTGAGAACTCTCACTCTTACTTGTCTTTTCTTGCTCATGACTAGCACTCTACCACTTGAGCCACATATTTTATCTTGTTAATTTTTGTCTTGCATTGAGTTTCTAGAAGTGAGGCCTTTGAAAGGACTGGAATGCAAATGATGATCTTCATTCTGGAAGTATGGGAAAGGAGAGCTAGGGAAGCTCAGATGGCACCTATAACAAAAGGCTTCCTTGCTGACCTAAGTCTGAGCTGTGTTAAAGACTGCGTGTGAGAGCTGGATGTTAGTGGCTCACATTTGTAATTAATCTCAGCACTGCAAGATGCTAAGATCCAGAGGTATAGGCTAGAGAGCGCTACTTACAGTTTTCTGAGTGGCTTATTGGCGATAAGAGTCCCAGGGACTTTCCTGCCCCTGGCTTTGAACCCCAATCCTTAGATCTCAGCTGGTGTGTGTGTGTGTGTGTGTGTGTGTGTGTGAAATAACACCAGTGCAGATGGGGAAACAGGATTTGTGTGTGTGTGTGTGTGTGTGTGTGTGTGTGAAATAACCCCAGTGCAGATGGGGAAACAGGATTTGTGTGTGTGTGTGTGTGTGTGTGTGTGTGTGTGTGTGTGTGAAATAATCCCAGTGCAGATGGGGAGACAGGATATAGACAGGAAAAGAAGAGACTCACTCAGGAAAGACTGCATGAAGAATCAGTGTCATAGAATTTTAAAGACATGTGCAATTGATGATATTGTATGATTGTTTTTTCTCATCATCTTCATAATCCTAGTATCACTTTTACAAAGCTAAACTTTCACAATTATCTCATTTTGCCCTGGTAACAACAATTGTCTCCTAAATTAGCAATTGAAGCATAGTTCATGTAAGTGGAGGTGGCAATATGTAAACCCAGATCTATCTGAATACAAAAAATTCCGTGGAGGAATTTTTATGCTTTTTTGTTACCCAACTATGGCTTATAGTTCCTCCTAAGTTAACTTATTGAAATAAATATGTTTATTAGACAAATACATCAACATAGAATGGCAGATAAAGAAGCTAATGCTATTTCCAGCTAGAGAGACCTTCAAATGCTATTAATTAGTATCATGAATTAGATTTCCATGTTTATCTCCTGTAGCGTGAGGTGTCTGCTGCATTGTGATGCTGCCACCATGTGGTTGGAAAAAACAGGACACCTATGAGTTCATTTGAATGAATTTATCAAATTTATCAAATTGCTCTAACATGGGAGTCCTTACCCATGTCTGAACACTAAATTCATCCAGAATCTTCAACAGCATCAACGTTTGCTGCATATCAAACCAGAGATCCTGATTTAATTGTTTTGAGATGTGGTCTGGGCATTGGAATATTTAAAAATTCACCAGGTGATTATAATATACAGTCAGGATGAAGACCAGTGCTCTAACCAATTAGGCATAAAAGGAAGATCTTGTCATTTACTTAAGTATATTTTATTGGTATAGATGCATGAGAACTCATTGGAGAGAAACTGGTTTTCTCCTAGTCTTTAATTATATAATATATATATATATATATATATATATATATATATTGTATTTCTGGGCATTTTAAAGAATAGAATAGACTCTGGTGGCTCATGTTTAAGTAAAGGCTTGACTCAAGTGGTCAAACACCAACTGTGAGCAAAAAAAGTTCAATTCAGAACGTAAGGTCCTAAGTTAAAACTCAAGTACCACCAAACAAAACAAACAAAAACAGAACAAAATATTTGTGAATCTCATTAAATTAACATGAAATTTGTATCTCATAAGCAAGGCAGGCTACAGGCAAGGTGAACAAGGATTTTTTGATGGGAAACAATGGAAAGAACATAGGATTCAGAGCCCTGTGGATTCTAACCTTCAGTTCATTTAAGAGAAAAGTAATTTTAAATTTTCTACCACACCATACCAGGTAATTTAAAAGTCTTTTGGAAAACTTTCAAGGTAAAAAGCTTTGTATCACAAAAGGTTATACATAAAAATATAGATGCGATTGGAGCTATCAGAACACTAAGGGACCAGAAGAAAGTTAAAAGCTGGTGATATACATATTAATTATAATGTAAACTGAGGGTAAGTAGAGAGATTAATTAAATCATGCTCCCATGGTTTCACCAGGGAGTTAAATTCAGATCTTCACATTTTCATTCTGTTCTGTAATTTTCTCTAAGGTTGGTCCACAAATGTATTAGCTTACATCATCAGAAAGTTTAGTCAAGGCTTGTAAATAGGTATTCTCTTCACTGTTCCATGGAAACTACTTTTTCAGTGGTTCTATCATTTAAAAGACCCAGTACTTGGACCTGCAATAATGTGGTACCCAAGTATAGGTATTCTTTTATTCATCCTTTATTTTACACTACTAGACATTATTAGTCATCCTTGAATTTCACTTACCTTAACCCTCAGATCTAACTACTTATATCCATATAGGCTGTTACCTTCTAAATATCTCTATCCTCTCTAGGTACTCTCAGGCCACCATCAATTCTAATCTATGTTACTACATATATACCCCCTTGCCTGCTCTCTGTCTTCACACTGCAGTCAGAGTAACCTTTTGAAAGTTCAGATTAGATAATGTTGTTACTCAAAATGATTTCCCTCACCCTGGCGTAGAGTAACAAGTCCATAACAATGCTTAGGAAACCCTTGTTTAACAAGTCCCCTGTTTACCAGCTTCAAATAATCCCTCACCTTTCTGCACTGTTACCCCCTAAAGATTTACAATGTTCATAACCTTTGCTTGACCTTGAAATTTAATTATATACTCTTTCTCTGCCTTTTTTCCCATTTAAATAATTCCTGCTTTATCCTTCATGCTTCCATTTAGCTATCAGTGCCTCCAACGAGCCTCATCTATCCTACATTGCTGAACTGTGATTCCATTACCTCATAAGTTTTAAATTGGAGTACTTAATTGTCTGTCTTCTCACTTTACTGTGGGGGATATAATCAACAACAAAGATTGTGTCTTTGCTCATCAGTGTCCACCACTGCATGTAATATACAGAAATTCAATTAATGCAAACGTGAATGAGTAACAATTACTGTGCTTTAAATTCATACCCTATGAACAGGAATCAAGGTGACATTAATATCCCAATTTCTATCATGAGATAGGTCATCTAGACAAAAAAAAAAAGCCAGTAAGGAAACATCAGAATTAAGTGACATTCTTTGGTCAGGTTGGGGGGTGGGGAATGTAGGAGGTGGGAAGGGAAGGGATAGTAGGAGATAAACAAAGGAGGGGGTAACAATGCTTGACAAGGAAGGTATCCATTAGCTTACTGATGTAATTGTAATCCCTCTGTGTAGAATCTTTACAAGAAAATAAAATTTAATATATAAATGTCATTATAAATCAAAGGACCTAATAGACTTTTACAGAATATTCTACCCAACAACCACAGAATACACATTCTTCTCAGCAGCAGGTAGACCTTTTCTCAAAACAGATCAGATTTTAGGGCATAAAACAAATTTAACAAATATACGAAAACTGACATAACTTCTTGTGTTTTATCAGACTATAACAGAATAAAAATTAAGATCAACAATTAAAGAAACTAGAGAAAATATTCAAACACACAGAAACTGAACAATATACTATTGAATGACCAATAAGTCATTGAAGAAATAACAGGGCAAGTAAAAATTTTTAAAATCTTGGAATCAGATGAAAAATAAAAGTACAACTTATACCTTTAAGACTTAATAAATGAGTTGGAAGAAGAATGTTTATTACTATAGAACTTTATAGCTATGGAGAGGAGGAGAGAAGAGGAAGATGGAGGAACAAATATGATTAAAGTATATTGTATGTGTGTTTATAAACAATATAATGAAACTCACTACAGCTTGTAAAAAGAAGAGATATAATATTATATTTGAGGAGGCTAATTTGATCAAAGTGCATTATAGACATATATGGAAATATTGTCCTTCTATTTGACTAATAAAATATACTAATAAAAAGGTAGAAAAAAGATGAAAAATACTATTTTGTTTGACATTATTTAAATAATGCTTAAAACAGGCAAAAAGATTCCCTCTTTGCATGCACAAATATTAGCTAACATGTAACATTCATTAGCACCTATAAACATTAGTGTGCTCAGTTGTAAATATGGAGTTATTCTTTCAACGAATATTGGTTAATGATTATTAAGAACCAAACAACATTTTAAGAACTTGGAATAAAATAGTTCCTCAAAGAACCAATGTCTGTTTGTGTAGAACTTTTAATTCTAGTGGGTGAAATTAACAATGAAAGAGAATATATAAAGCCCAAAAGTAAAATTTTAGACAAAAATAAGACTAAGAAGCTAAATACAGTGTAAGAGTGTTATTCTAGAAAGGACAGTTGTGGAAGAATTCCTTAAGAAAGTAGCATTTCATGGCTCTTAGCCATGTGGACATACACAATGAAGAATGTTTCAGGCAGAACTGTAAGACAGTATATCAATAGAGAAGCTTGCTTGGAATGATCAGAGAAACACAAGAAGGCCAGTACACTGGAGAAGAGTGGAAAAGGGGATTCTGAGAATTTATAGCCAGGAAAGTAGACCAAAATCAAATCAAGGAGAGAAACCTTTTCTCAAATACAATCATGAAAACAAATTGGTTCATTAATGCTAACATTTATTAGTGCAATAAAAAAAACGCAACCATAGTTGCACAGGAGGTTGAGAGATAGAGGCCTGTGGTTCAAAGCTAGCCTGCGTGGAAAATTTCCCCAAAAGTCCATCTCCAAAATAACCAACCAAAGCAAGGTAGGCTCAAGTCAGAGTGCCAGCTGAGCAAGGAAGCTAAGCAAGTGTGAGAGCATGAGTTCGAAGCCTATTTGGGAAAAATAAATAAATAAATAAATTTAAAAACACCAGCAGGACACCAGTGGCTCATGTCTGTAATCCTACCTACTCAGACTACTGAAATCAAAGGATCATGGTTGGAAGCCAGACCAGGCAGAAAAGTCTATGAGACTCTCATTTCCAAATAACTACCAAAAATCTGAAAGTGGAAAAATGTGGCTCAAGTGGTAGATCATTAATCTTGAACACAAAAGCTCACATACATCCCTCCACATTACAAATCTCCAGAGAAACAGCCACCCCATTAATAAGTGGACTAAAGAATTAAAAGAGACTTCTCTGGAGAGGAAATAAGAATGGCCAATAGACACATGAAGAAATGCTCAGTGCAGCTGGCCATAAAAGAAATGCAAATCAAAACCACATTGAGGTTCCATGTCACCCCAGTTAGAATGGCCATTTTCAAGAAAACAAATAATAACAGATGCTGGTGAAGATGTGGCCAAAAGGGAGCACTAATACACTGTTGGTGGGAATGTAAGCTGGTTCAACCATTTTGGAAGGCAGTATGGAGGATCCTCAAAAGACTAAACATAGATCTCCCCTATACTCCACCAATCCCACTTCTGGGCATTTATCCAAATGATCACAAACAAGGCCACACTAAAGCTACCAGCACAACTATGTTCATTGCAGTATTATTTACCATAGCTAAGATATGGAACCAACCCAGATGCCCCTCAGTAGATGAATGAATGGATCAAGAAAATATGGTATATATACACAATGGAATTTTATGCTTCCATCAGAAAGAATGACATCGCCCCTTTCATAAGGAAATGGAAAGACTATGAAAAAATCATATTAAGTGAAGTAAACCAGACACAAAGAAACATAGGCTCTATGATTTCCCTCATTTGTAATAATTAGTATAAGCCTAAGTTAGTCCTGACAGAGAATCATAATATCTCAAGAGCTATGAACATATGACCATATAGGTCCTTTTTTTTTTTTTTTAGTTGTCAACCTTGATGTCACCAGTCACCAATGTACTGAATCTAGTTCTTTCTTCTTATTTCATTTTTCTTTTTCCATTGGTTTATCCCAGCAATCTCTATCTTTGATTCTGGTACCCTCCACTTGTATATGCATTTATCTGATTGGAGGAAGGGAAGGGAAATAAAATGCTGAAAGAAGTATAAAAGATGACCCATTGCAACAATGATACTCACAAGACACTATGTCAGAAATTAACTTTACAACTTTGTGGTTGGGAGGAGTAGGGGGAGGGCAGGGATAGTGGGAGAACAACAATGGAGCAGGGAACAATGTTCAACAAGAAATGTACCTTACTCATGTAAATGTAACCCCTCTGTACAGCATCTTTACAATAAAATAAAATTTTAAAAAAGAAAAATAAACAAATAAATTTTAAAAATGCTCACGTACTGGGCTGAGAAGGTGGCTCAGTGGTAGAGCACTTGCTTTGCATGCATGAGGCAAAAAGAAAAAAGCTGGAAGTGGCATTGTGGCTCAAGTGGCAGAGCACTAGCCTTGAGCTGAGGGACAGCACCTAGGCCCAGAGTTCAGGCGCCACGACTGGACCCCCCCCCAAAAAAATGCTCATGTACAGTGCTTAGGCTCTAAGTTCAAGCCTTGGAACTGGTAAAAAAAATAAACAAATAAAAGTAAAAAGAGAATTCATCATGACAAGCGAAATAAGTCCAACAAAGCCAGGTACTACATTTTCCCATATGTTAGGAAAATGGGGGAAGGGTTTTTCTCTTATATGTGAAATATAGTTGGAGGAATAACATGAAGTTAAAAGTGACCACCAGGAGTATGGAAGAGGAGGGGTAGAATAAGGATAATAAAGAGTAAAAGATGATATTAAAGTACATTATATGCATGTATGGAAGTATCACAATAAAAGCTCTTAGTATATACAATTAATGTACACTTATAAAAGTAAAATATTCCACATAATGAAAAAGTAGAATGTAATAAAAATAGAGTATGAAGATATTGCTTTGTTGTGTGTGTATGTGAGTTTGTGTGTGTGTGTGTGTTTGTATGTGTGTTTATGCATACCTATGTGCATGTTGGGTTGTAAAATAAACCTCCTTTCTAACTGTAAACATGGTATTTGGAACAACTTATTGTAAATATGATGACAAGTCATTGAAGAGTATCTGAGAAATTATGTGATCTATGTAACATTTTAAAAGAAATCTCTTGGCATACTAGAGCACAGAGCACAGTAGACAAGAATGGAGCTGGAGGAGAGTTAGACATTAGGAGTTACAGGGTGGAGGTGATGCTTGTTTGGCCAAAGGTATGAAGAGGTTTAAGAGACCATCTCAGAAACAGGTATTGAGGATAATCATCATTTTCTGAAGTTTATTATGACTAGCAAATCAGAGTGAGTATGGAAAAGGGTTTTATATGAGAGGTACTCAGCACAGCACTGGGTAGTTCGGTTCAAGTGACATTTATTGATGATATATTTTGTGTCCACCGCTGTTCTATCTCAATCAATAAAGCTAAATTTCTGCTTCAAAGCAACTGTAGATTCAGGAGTGTTAGACACAAAAACTAATCATTTCATATAAAACATGCTTACATACATATATTCACACATAGAAGCTTCTTTAGTAAAAGTTAAATTCTGAGAAGCAATAGGTTTTGCTGTAAAACCTTCTTTCCAAAGGCTAAAGAACACATCAGCTTCTTTGAGCTGCTATAAGGAAAACTGAGCTATAAAAGGGCTAGAAGGAAGCAGCTGATTCAGCTATAAAATCCATCTGCCATTTGCACTGAACGCCCTCCAGCCTTAAGTCAGGAGCCAGATGAGCAAGAGAAAAGATGTCTTTGGCAATCCTACATCAATATGTGAATTATAACTAGTCACTCTGCAGACTTTAGCCATAGAAAATAACTCTCCTCCCTTAACAACACTGAGTAGCCCCAGAGTACAAACCCACAGAGAATATAGAAATCAAGCCACACATCAGAAACTTTATTAAGGAAAACTGGTCTCAATATTTTTTTTTACCTTTAGAGGAATGCTACCATATTTTAACTCAAACTTAAATGAGTTTCAATTCTAAGAAAGCTTCTAAGATATTTGTTATTTATACTGTTTTTTTATCATCTTAAATATTAATTTTTCTCTTTCTACCATTGACCTCTCTGGAAATGTTTACAACTGGACAGGTTCTGGATTAATGAAATACTTTACTCAATAATAAAGACTTCAGTTGATCAGTTAATAAAAGACACGTCCCTCATTGCTCTGCAGATTCAATACATTTAGCACCTTAAACAAGAAAGCATTTATCTTCTGCATTTACACAGAAGATGATTATCAGGAAAACATGACAGAAGTTATTATTGTAAGTCACTTCTTTTAAATTTTGTTGGTATATAAGTTATTTAAAATACTTATTTATGAAGAAAAATTGGCTTTTAAATAATGCAATAAAAATAAGCACTGGCTTAGAACCTTGGCTTTAAGCTATGTGTCTTTGCAAAATAATTTTAATATCCTATAAAATGGAAGGCAGATACCTAGAGATAGTCATGGGGTTCGTTTAGATGGGGTAATACAGAACAAAAAAAAACAAGGAAAAGATTAAATAAAAGAAAAGAATACTTCAATATTCAATATGACTACAATTCAAAAGTATTATTAACTCTAATATTTCTGAGACTCTACTTTATTCAAGGACCATATAATGGCTCAGATGATAAGGGATTATTTTCAATCAGTAATGTGACCAGAAATATCCTACACATCCCATAAAGACCCTTCACTTTAATAAGCATAGAAAAGCCAATGATAACAATGAGTTAATGGTTGCCCCTCAAGTGTGCTGGGGAAGAAAAGAAGTTTGTGAATCAGGCACAATCACAGCAAAGTATAGACTAAAATAAATGTAATATAAATATAAATGTAATGAATTTATATACTAGAAATGTAATATAAGTTTATACCATATAAATATATAAGTAAATATATTTATATACTACATATGTAATACAAATATAAATGCAATGAATTATCTTTCCTCCTAGTTTTACTGTTTGCAAATCTGTTCCATTCTAATGGATTTTCCTAAGGCAAAGCATTCATTTAGAAAGAAAATAACTCTAATCGAGCTTTTCCATTAACATGACAGAAAGAAAGAAATGGCAATGCCTTTTCTCTTATATATAACACAGTTCAACACAGCTAGATGTAAAATATTTCATTTCTGCCCCAAAAGCACACCAATGTTTTGAGCACTTTCATGTTTTTCATCTTAATGCATTATTAGATAAGACACTTCTGGGTCCAAGTGTAGCTTATTCAACTATGCCACAAACTATCCATGACCCTGCCCACTGCAGCTAAAGTCTCTTTTACCTTTGCTCCATCTCAGCCACCTCACCTTCCTGCATGTTCTTTTGCTAATCTTCACCAACATACCAATCAGAAAATAAAAAGATTTGTCTGAAACACAAATCCTATTATGTTACTCCCTGATTAAAACCTGTACAGTTGATTCCCCAACCAGTATCACAGGGTTGACTTAAAGATGTGTTCTGCTGTGGTCTCTGCCACCTCCATCACATCTGTTGTCATATCCTCCTCTGGTCACATGCAATCAACCTACAGTTACCTAGATTCATTCACATCTCTCTCCTCTCCCAGCCTTTGCCTGTCTACTAATGTATGGGTTCTGCATTATTTTCTTCTTCTGGTAGTACTTGCTATTCCTTTTCCATAGAATTGTCTACAGTAATTATGCTTCTTATTTATATAACTACCAACTGTATGGTATTATAGGCTTTTAAATAGCAAGAACTACACCCTTGTTTCATTAGAAATAATCAGCCCTTAGTGGTGATACTTAGTTGAAGAGTGATACAAATGTAGGTAAAAAAAATCAAGTGGATCTGTCCATGTCAGCAAACATCTTTGAGACCAGCCAGGCACCTGTGCTTATGCCTGTAATCTTAGCTACTTGAGGATTGCAGTTTGAAGCCAGCCAAGGCATGAAAAATTGTGAGATTCTTACCTCCAGTAAATCACCAAAAAAGCCACATGTGGAATGGTGGCTCAAGTTGCAGAATGCTAGCCTTTAGCACAAAAGCTCTCTGACTACTGTGCCCAGGCCCTGAGTTCAAGTTCTAGGAATGTCACATAGGTCTCATCGCTGATTCTATGTCATTATTTGTCCTTTTTGATTGTTTAAAACCTCTTGGTTTCTCTATGATAGAATATATGCAATTATATTTTAAATTCAATTGTGGAGGAGTGACTCATTACTTAAGGATGTCTATGTATAGATATGTTAGAATTCTGGCTATGGATAAGCCTTTTTGTGATTAATCAGGAATCATAAGACAATAGAGCAAGGAACATGAGCAAGCTGTTTCAGAATAAGAAGTGGTGACAGATTGCTATACAATGAAAACAGCATTCTTACACATATGTCTTGAAATAAAGCTACAAATTTGTTTTCTGCTGAATTAAGTAAAAAAACAACTCATATTTAAGAAATTTTCAAAAAAGAGTAGCATATCTGTTGTGTCCCTCACTTCTTTCAGAGGAACCTAGAAAGTTCCATTTTCACGCTTACACACAACAATGGAAATCAGATTCTCTCTAGAGTTAGAAACTGGGGGGGAGGGTCCTTTGGTGATCCTTTAAAAATATTTTTCATGAACAACAAATGGTACTCTCTTTCACAAGACGCTGTGGGCCACTAATCCATGATAGACCCTGTGAGTCTCATCTTAAACCGGCTGCAAGTTATGGAACAGATTTTTACCATTCTTAGGACCCTCTTGCCATTAGAAAGGCACATAATAATTTTATTAGAGTGCATACTCTGCACAAGACCATAAACTTTGAATAGACTTGTAAAAAGAAGTGTAACCTTTTCAGTATTCAGTCTCATCCTTGAATGGCTTCATTCAATCTTCCCCTCACATATAACTGGGGCCGGAGGATCCAAGTAATGGTTCTACCCCCAGGGAAGACTGCTCAGATTCGGCCTCCTCCCTGCCTCCGAAGGTTACCATGATTTAAAGCTCATGGGTACTTTCTCTCTATCCTGTTTCACAATACATCAAACTTCCCTGACACACAAGTCACTACAGTTCTTTTTATTATTATTTTCCTGAAGTAGTTGTTCAAAAGGGTTTCAAGACACCATGTCAGTTTGTGAGTACAGTTCTGATGCCACACTCACTTCATCTCTATGTTTTGATTCTGTGCTAAAGATAAGTCAACAGAAACATCCTACAGTGTGTAAGAGTGATCATTTTTTATTTTCATGTGATCACAAATAATCATTTTCAGCATCATTAAGGTTTATGCTTTCAAATTATTTGCCCTTCTCTCCTAGAGTGAAAAATTTCTTATTTTTGCTCCCAGCCTTGATACCATAACCAACCATAAGGATGATGTCTGAACAATAATGGCTGATGAACTTAATCCTGTGATTTCTTCCTAGAGAAAAAAAATTAGAACCCTTTAATGTATTTTTCTTGTTGCTCATTGGTTGCAGTGCTGAACATAATCATTTTCTTAGGAAACAGAGGAAAATCCTCAGAGACAAACATGGCAAAGAAAAATGAATATTGCAAAGGGAGTAAGTCATCAATTAGGAAAAAACAAACTGGAAGCCAGATATCAGGAAAGCTGATTTGTCATTCTCAAGAAACCGATGTTGTTCATTGTAGAATAACCTTATCACTCTAAAACAGTTGCAAACCCTTGATGGTTTCACAGCTCAGGAAAAGCGCTATCTACCTGAACATTAGGCAATGACTGTTGATTTCTATTTCTTAGGGAAATGTCATTTTAAAGTTATCTAGACCTAGGTGCTGGTGGCTCATATCTTTTATCCTAGCTACTAAGCACATGGAGAGCTAAGGACCACAGTTTGAAGATAGCTCAGGCAAAAAAAAAAAAAAGTCTGTGAGACTCTCATCTCCAGTTAACCAGAATTGTCAGAAATGATAGTATGGCTCAAATGAGAAAAAAGCTGAAGTGAGAATGCAGACATCTTAGTTCAAGCCTCAACATGGAAGCACACACACACACACACACACACACACACACACACACACACAATAATAGTAATAATAATAAATAAGAAAGATGTCTAGAACCATAACAAACGAATTGCATATCAATTTTTTTAAATCACAATAATAAAAATTGAAAACAGTTTTAATTTATCAGCTACTCTCTTCTCCATTCCCATAGTAAAAACAGTAGGAAACATTGAAGATAAAGAAGCATCTCTCAATATAGATAATTACCTTGAGAATATACTATACTTTTCTAAAAAGGCTTTAAAAGTCTTAAGTTATGTCAACAATCACTACTGTACTCAGTAAATTGTCAGTAGTATTTGTAGCTCTAATTGGTTTTTTTTGTTTGTTTGTTTGTTTTTGCTGGTCCTGGGGCTTGATCTCAGGTTCTGAGCTTTGTCCCTGAGCTTTTTTGCTCAAGGCAATACTCTTCCACTTGAGCCATACTTCCACTTGCAGTTTTTTGGGTAGTTAACTGGAAAAGATAAGACTCTTTTTTAAATTTTTTTATTGTGAAAATACTGTACAGAGGGGTTACAATTACATGGGCAAGATAATGAGTACATTTCTTATCAAGCATTGTAGCCTCCTCCTTAGTTT
>NW_012267265.1:13862377-13923115 GCF_000151885.1 Dipodomys ordii
ATTTGGGTAAATGCCCAAAAGTGGGATTGCTGGGTCATAGGGGAGTTCTATGTGGAGTCTTTTGAGGAACCTCCATCCTGCTTTTCAAAGTGGTTGAACAAATTTACACTCCCACCAGCAATGCAGTAAGGTTCCCTTCTGTCCACATCCACAGGACAGAAGGTAAGACTCTTATGGACTTTCCTGCCTGGGTTGGCTTCAAACCTCAATCCTCAGCTCTCAGCCTCCTGAGTAGCTAGAATTAAAGGTGTGTATCACCACTGCCCATCCAGAACATTTTTATTTGATAGATTCTGAAAGTGAATCGAAATCAAGATGATTCTGTGCAGTAGAAAAATCTGCTAAAATTAGGAACTCAGCCCTTCCTATGAGTGAAAAGTGCATATTCCTGTGATAAGACATGAATGAAAGCGCCCCCCCCAGTCCCACAAAAGCAGGTGGCTAAATCTATCTGCAACAAACATTTTGACATGTTCCCACCAACATAGTACATGACATCAAAACAATCCAAACATGATTCAAAAGATATCTTCACTTTAACACATGAGGCACTGGGCTGCAAAATGTAATGAAGTTATATTTTCTCTTGAAGCAATTAGTAAATTGCTCACATTTTGCCACCGAAGGAACACACCAGCCTGAACAGATGGAAATTTTAGAATTCTGCAAATGGCAGATATTAGGAATTACAGACATTGATTTAACTTTTGCCAACCAAATGAGAACTACAAAATATGAACTTCTCTCCCTAATTATGAACACATAATTAGACTACATCAAATTCATATCCATTGTAGCTCATTTCTCTCTCTACTTATTTCTAAATTTATATACATTCTGAGTTGAACAAGCTTAGAGTTCAGCTCCCTACTAAAAGGGCCTTCTGTGACAGATAGATGGCACTGAACTATTTCTCAAATTAAGCCTGCCAGGGTGACACATTAGCTTTTGCATAGCATGATGCATGCTGCAATAAGAAGAAATCATAAGACTCAGAGAGGTAGTCTAGTGTCAGGACAGATGGAAAGAACAGCTGAGAGAAGGATTCAGCCAGATTATTAACTCCATGTGAGCAAAACAAATCATATTTAAGAGAACTCCTAGGAACATTCAGTCTGCAAAACAGAATCTAAGTGGAGGAGATTGGAGAGAAGAGAATATGATGTTTCACATTACAGCATCTCTCAGCACTCAGTGACTGCTTCCTCTTTCTATTGCAAAGCAGAAGGTCATCCATGACATGCGCACAAATTACAGACAAAACAAGTGATGAGCACTTTGGAAGTAATAAAAATGAGGTCTAAGTTTGAAACACGAAACAAATAGTGTAACACACAACAGTAATCAAAACCATTAATATGTGAAATATTTGATGTAATTATTCTTTTCCTTAATCTAAAATGAAAATACTGATGATGAAAATACTTAATCTGAAAATACTGAATTTGTATTTGAGGTTTTAAAATCCCAGAAGTGATCTGAGAAATCTTGTTGAAAATAAGTCACTTTATAAAAGCTCCAGCTGGGACTTCCCTGAAAAATCCCAATGATGTGATTTATCAAATATAATGATATGTCTAGTCACAAATATAAAGGAAAGAACTCTTTATGAGTTTTCTTAATTGAAATCCAAGGTACTAAGCATGATTCACAGGATCTAAAGAAATTTAAAGGGATTTTTTAATACTTCCTAAAAGTGGTACACATTATTTCAAGAAGCAAATAAACCTCCAGTGGATCACCCCTATAATCCTCTCTACTCAGGAGGCTGAGCTCTGAGAATCGAGGTTTGAAGCCAGCCTGGGTATGGAAAGTCTGTGAGACTCTTATATCAAATTAGGCACTAAAAGTCAGAAGTGGAGCTGTGGTTTAAATGGTAGAGTGCTAACCGTGGCAGAGTGCTCAGGGACCATGTCCAGGCCCTGGGTCTAAGCCCCAGAAGTAGCATAAAAAGAAAGAAAGAAGGAATAAAATAAAAAAAATAATTAAAGAAAGATTGAGCACTGGATACTCCTTTCCTTTACTGGAAAGACTAAAGAGGCTCATTCTACTCATTAATGGTTAAAGAGAAACAAGTTTTCATTTTCATTTTGATGACATAGGAATTTTCTTTAACACAACTTAAAATTTTATACAAAATAAAATTCCTTAAGTAATTCAAGTTTTATAGTTTCTATTTTAAAATATTTGCTTAAATGATTTGCTCAAATAGTCAATACATGTTATTTACTACTAATCGTTACTTCCTGTACAAACTGATATTTTTCTCAAACAGCTGAATGGCAAAAATAAATAATTCTGCTCAATGTCTTAAGTGTGTGTGTTTGCATTCTGTGGGAGAAATCAGAAAATAAAAAGAAGACTTTCATAGTTTCAGAGGGATGAATTATTCAGAAGCTGTCTGTAGGACATGTCTTAACCTTTTTATATTACTCATCAAAGGAAAATACTAATTATAAAGACTATAATCCCTTCCTCCCCATGGAAGAGTCTGTACAGAGAGCTGTTTTTATTTATAACTCATTTAAATCATCTCTTCCAGATAGTTCCTGTTTAACACACAACACTATACTCAGACCCACTTTTTGGTAACAGCCTTCTACAATATTTGAATGAAGTATATGTATATTTCACTCAGTAGCTGGTCTTAAATAAGGAGAAGCTTCTGATGAACTGTTTACATGCTAGATGGTTTAAGCTCATATTCATTTAACTCCTATTTTCCTTATCATTCATAAGTTCATACACATTGAGTCCATCAAAATGTGTTGCATACATGTATAACCATATACATTTACAACTCTATTCTTTGTCATTGTTTAGGAATTTCTTATGAGACAAGAAGATAACCAGCCACAGTAAAGATAGAAACAATTAAAATTTAACTCATTCGTGAAGTAGATTTAATAGTGCAAGAAATATGTTTATAAACAAAAGGTGTTGGCTTTTACTATGAAAATATATTCAAGAGAATAAAAAGCAAGTAGCAATAATGAAAGAGAATAATTCCTATCACTACCCTCAACCATTTGAATTTGTATCTCAAAGATCCAGGTAGTCTATAGATGTCTATAGATGAATCTGTAAGCTGTAAATTTCATCATTTCAATACTTACCAACTTTCGGATTCTTTGATTATTAATAATATTCCATGAATTTCAGTTAGCTAAGTCTGGTCAGATCAGTGTTTGGTTTTCAAAGGTAAATAGTTAAGAACTGCAGCTAGAGGGGCTGGGAAGGTGGATCAGTGGTAGAATGCTTGCTTTGCATGCATGAGGCCCTGGGTTCGATTTCTCAACACCACATAGGCAGAAAAAGCCGGAAGTGACACTGTGGCTCAAGTGATAGAGCACTAGCCTTGAGCTGAAGAGCTGAGAGACAGTGCCCAGGCCCAGAGTTCAGGCCTCACGGCTGACCAAAGAAAGAAAGACAAGAACTGTAGCTAGAGATAGAGGACCACCATTTGTTATAATTCAAACCAGGTGATGCACAACTGCTTGAAGATTGGAGAATTCACACTGCAATTTACTTCGAGTTGAATCACATTGAAAGAGGAAAAAGAATTCAGGATCCTTCCATTCAGGAAATCATACATTAAGCAAGCTAAATAATCAAATAACACAGGCACTCCACATTTGGAAGAGTTTCTTCAGGAGATAATAAGTGACTAAAGGTTTGAATTCTGTAAAAATTTCCACTGGCTATTGACTGAATAGAAACCTACCAAGAGCAGAAACTTGGTTTTTGTTCTTTGCTTTTAAATTCACTGCTGAATCATTATCAGCTACAGAACAATGTTTGTTTTTTGTTAATATTTATAGACCCAGTGAGCAAATACTAAATTGCTAACAAATTCTCAAAGCTTTCATAAGTGGCTGTGTAAGAGTTGGATTTAAAAAAAAAGAGGAAAGAACAAGAAGTGAAGGAAAAACAAAGAAGAAGAAAAAACAGGTGACTAAGAAGAAAGAATGAATCCAGGCACCAGTGGCTCATAACTGTAATCCTAACTATTCAGGAGGCTGAGATCTGAGGATTGCAGTTCAAAGCCAGCCTGGGCAGGAAAGTCCATTAGACTCTTATCTACAATTGACCACCAGAAACCTGAAAGTGGCACTGTGGCTCAAGTGGTAGAGCACTCACCTTGAGCTGAAGAGCTGAGGGACAGCACCCAGGCCCAGAGTTCAAGCCCCATGAGAGACAAGAAAAGAAGAAGAAAGAAAGAAAGAAAGAAAGAAAGAAAGAAAGAAAGAAAGAAAGAAAGAAAGAAAGAAAGAAAGAAAGAAAGAAAGAAAGAGAGAAAGAGAGAAAGAGAGAAAGAGAGAAAGAGAGAAAAAGAAGGAAAGAGAGAAAGAAAGAAAGAAAGAAAGAAAGAAAGAAAGAAAGAAAGGAAGGAAAGGAAGGGAGGAAAGGAGGAAGGGAGGGAAGGAAAGGAAGGGAGGAAGGAAGGAAGGAAGGAAGGAAAGAAGGAAGGAAGAGAGACAGAGAAAGAGAAAGAAAGAAAGAGGAAGGAAGAAAGGAAGGAAAGAAAGAAAGAAAGGGAGGAAGGGAGGGAAGGAAGGAAGGAAGAGAGACAGAGGGAGACAGAAAGAGAAAGAAAGAAAGAGAGAGAAAGAAAGAAAGAAAGAAAAAAGAAGGAATGAAAACTCTTTGCTAGTGCATTTTAACTACTTGGAAGACTAAGAGTAGAATTAAAGTAACCTAAAGGCAAACAGCTGATCCTTTCACTTTTCCAAACACACCTGTTGTACAACAGGTGTTGACCAATGTTGTACAACATTGGTCAACAATTTTACAGGCTCCTCGTGAGCTCTACAACAAGCTGAAAGACAGGCATCAGCAAGTGAAAAGAAGAAAGTACACACAGTCAATGGAATCCTATGACAAATACTCTTGTGCAGAGGCTATCAAGTTAATATTTTGTGGTAAGAAATCATAAAGCTCATTAAAAAAGTAGTTACTATTGGCAATGTTTTTTTTTTTTAGGACCGAATGAGATCCCTACTCATCTCTCTTGATTTCCTGAGTCTTCTCTCCAGGGTACATATGCTCAGTTCTTTGGGTAAGTTTCTTTTACATAGGGATCTCAAAGTTGTAAATAGGAAAATATGACTAAGCTGGTGCCAGCCCAATCCCCAGGGGGCATTCTCCTCATTCACCCTTCCTTCTCCTCTGGTCTACATCTCAGGGCACTGACTCCTTCAGGTTGCATTTCCCAGGCACTGTGTTTTCAGCCAACAGCAGGCAGGTAGTACTAGAAGATGGGAGGAAAATCTAGGTCTTTTCCCCCACCCCTTTCTCCATAAATTGGTAAATTATCCTTATGACTTTGACTACAATTCTCATTGCAAGACTATCACTTCCCAATCCTGGACCCCAGTTCACAACCTCATTTTTTACTTGGTCATAGCTACCTATTTTTGCTAATCTTGACTGGTCCAAGTATATCTATTTTTGATTGGCACTGCATTCTGGGAATATTCTTCTCTTCACTGTTTAAATGATCGTTAAGCTTGCATCTGCTCAAACTGCTCTGATCTGAGGTGCATGTCTCTTCTGACAGCTCACTTGGTCTTAACTGGCTTATTTGTCTTATTTGTCCACATACCTGCATTACCTCTGACTCTAGATGACTCTAATCAAATTCTGGAACCTAGTGTACTTTGACCATAGGATTTTGATTCTCTTGTCTAGTTTCACTGATCCTATGCCCATCTGTATTACTTTTTACCTTACCATGGTTTGTCTAACATTGTGACTATGTAACAAATCACAATTGTAGAGTTGATATTTTGATTATGAACCTTTGCTGAATTACAGCATGAAACTATTTTCTGCTGCTCTCTTAGCTCTCATCTAAGATTTATTTTGAACAGAGTTGTGGACATATGTAATATTAACATTTACATGTTCATGGCATGAGATTGAAAGTACTGCATATTCCCTGCATGGCTAGTCATCTCTTCCTTGATCTCTCTTTGATAATATCCAGTTAGATTGAATAGCAGACAAGAGATAGTGAAAATAATGTTAGATAATAACTCTGCTTAAAGGGCTTGAAAGTTTATGGTGAATGTGTAATAAAATAGCTTTATGTAGTCAGTATAACTTGTTCTTAAATTTTTTTACTATAGGAAACACTAACAGTGCTAAAGTGATAAAATTGTGAGGAATAACATCAATAAAGCACTTAAGACTACATTAATTACTTAGGTTATAAACAAAACAGTAAATGTACAACATTGATGACCCTCTAGGCTTACACTTGCTGAGTATTTATTTTAATGGAACTTCAGCATTAATACATGTCAGTGTTACTGCTTCCCAGGTTATGTTCTTACTGGAAATCCAAAGGTCAGATTGTTTAACTGAAAATAGGTAGTATAGGTAAATTAAATTTTCCCTAGCTAACCCAATTCCCAAATTAATCTTGAATAAGAAAAGAAATAATAAGCAGGTTCAGCCCTGGTTTTGTTCCCCTATTAACCCTCACTCAATTCGGTTGCATTACTCCATTTCCCTTAGTCTAGTCTAGGGTATCTCTCTTCAGTCTACATTACAGCCCATTTCTAGCTTCTATTCTAGCTTTCTTTTCTGAAAGTCTCAGCTGATGAACAGAAGTTCTTGTTTGGCCTTCTCCCCCTCTTCTGGGGGAGAAAGCAGAATTCTCAACAACAGAGTCCATACCTTCCCAACCTGCATCTCTGTACAAATTCACAGTGTTGCATTTCAGTCATTATGAATTATACCTAAGCCTTGCTGAGACAGAGGTTTTGACACATTGATCTATCTCATTGATCACTGCTGCATGAAGATTATCACCTAGTACACATCAAACTCTTGGAGTTCCAATGGGAGATCTTGATCCTTTCTTTTTTTAACCAAAATTGAGAAATCAATGGCTGGATGTGGTGGAACTTGTCCATCATCCTAGCCACTTGCAAGGTGAAGATAGGAGGATTAGAGCTCAAAATCGGTCCAGGAAAAGCATTTAGTGAGGTCTCCCCTCAATGGCACAAACCTGTAATTGCAGTTATTAAAATGAAATACAGAGGTAGGAGGATTGTGGCCCAAGATACAAGACAAAAGTTCAACACCCATCTAACCTATCTAAAAACATAGCTAAAGTGCTAGGAGCATCTGAAGTATTAGAGAGCTTGCCTAGCAAATGCTAGGCCCCAAATACAAACCATATCATTTCCAAAAATAAAGAATCAAGATATATGCTCTGGCTCTACATTTTAGTTGGCTGTTCATCTATAATGATTACTTTGAGCCTCTTCTTTATTATATGTATATATATTATAAACCTGTCAAATGATTCCTATATTTATGAATTTTCTTATGGTATTCCAAAGTTTTAACAGGAATGAAATTGTGCTCTACAAATATTTGATTTTATTTTATATTCCTCTTAAGTTCCTTCCTGTGTGCCCTAAAATGTACCGAGTCACCACATTCTTAGCATGGGGTTCACTCATCCCTTTTATCTCATATCTTCAGGGATGCAAAACAAAAGCCTTTCCTCAATGCGTTGCTTCTATACTGATCTCCAACAGGCACCCAAGGAGTCGTGAATATCCCCAAGCTTCCTAAAAGCAAAAAGAGCTACAATGAAGAGTCATGAAGTGTTTATTTTCTTTAAGTTTTAACTACTATAGCTGGACTGTCCTATACTTGACAACATTGTATGTGGGTATACATCAAACAACAGCAAAACAAAATCAACATGATAAGATTTTAAGAAACTATATCATTTTCAACAATTAACTCAAAAATCTTAGACTATTTCTTCTCCAGCTGATCTTTTCTCACCAGTGCCAATATATCTAGTATATGTATGAGTCAGGCAGAAAAGGTCAGATAATGTGATGTTAGGAAAATGAACCCTTAGATACGTATTTAAATGTTTTTTTCTTTCATGCATTTGTTTCTAATGCATTTATAAGATTATTTCTTTGTTGCTTTGTATGTCCCTCCCCCACAATATAACCCCTGCTTTCACTATATTTGATGTCGGTATAATTTGTGGAGGAGATGGGGAAAGACAAGTCGTTTAAGGATACAAGAGGACCCGTTGCAACAATGAGAAGTACAAGTTGTCATGTCGAAAACGAACTTTACAACTTTGGTGTGGGGGGGAGGGGGAGAATTGGGTGGGGGGCGGGGGGGGGAGGCAGGGAAGGGATGTGAAGGGTAAACAAAGGAGGAGGCTGCAATGCTTGATAAGAGATGTACTCATTATCTTGCCCATGTAATTGTAACCCCTCTGTACAGTATGTTCACAAAAAATAAAAATTAAAATTAAAAAAATAAATAAATAAAAAATAAAAAAGATTAACAGATAGTAACGTTTTGCATGTGAAGCTCAGCACAGTAAGGACAATTAACAAAGTACATAATAACAATATGTCTGATCTCTCTGATTGCCAACAAGGGTGCTGGGCACTTCATGAACATGAATGCTTTTAATTCATAGAATACAATTTCTTTCCTTTAATGTGAAAATACCATACAGAGGGGTTACAATTACATGGGCATGGTAATGAGTACATTTCTTATCAAGCATTGTTGTCTCCTCCTTTGTTTCCCCTTCCCATCCTTTCCCATCTCTCCCCTCTTCCCCCACAACCCCCCCCAGGCCAAAGTTGTAAAGTTCGTTTTTGGACATAACGACTTGTACATCTCATTGTTGCAATGGGTCCACCTGTATCCCTATTTAAACAATTTTCTCTTTCTCTTCCCCTCCACAAATTATACCAACATCAAATACAGTGAAAACAGGGGTTATATTGTGGTGGAGGGACATACAAAACAACAAATAAATCATCTTATAAATATGTCAGAAACAATCGCAAAAAAGAAAAACCATTTGAATCCTTATCTTGGGGTTCATTTCGCCTAACATCAACTTATCTGACCTTTTCTGCTTGACTCAGACATATACTAGTTATGGCAAATAAGGGAAACCATGGGACCTATGTTTCTTTGGGCCTGGCTTACTTCACTTAATATAATTTTTTCCAAGTCTTTCCATTTCCTAACAAATGGGGTAATGTCATTCTTTCTGATGGAGGCATAGCATTCCATTGTGTATATATACCACATTTTCTTGATCCATTCATCTACTGAGGGGCATCTGGGTTGGTTCCATATCTTAGCTATGGTAAATAATGCTGCAGTAAACATAGTTGTGCTGGTAGCTTTAGTATGGTCTCATCTGTGATCATTTGGATAAATCCCCAAAAGTGGGATTGCTGGGTCATAGGGGAGCTCTATATGGAGTCTTTTGAGGAACCTCCATACTGCTTTCCAAAGTGGTTGAACAAGTTTACACCCCCACCAACAATGCAGTAAGGTTCCCTTCTGGCCACATCCCCTCCAGCATCTGTTGTTATTAGAGTTCTTGATTATAGCCATTCTAACTGGGGTGAGGTGGTATCACAATGTTGCTTTGATTTGCATTTCTTTTATGGCTAGAGAGGTTGAGCATTTCTTCATGTGTCTATTGGCCATCCTTCTTTCCTCTTCAGAGAAGTTTCTCTGTAAGTGTTTAGCCCACTTATTTATTGAGCAGTTGTTTCTTTGAGGATTTGTTGTTGGGGGATTTAATTTTTTGAGTTCCAGGTATATTTTAGATATGAGACCCTGGTCCGTTGTATGGCTAGTGAAGATCTTCTCCCAATCCGTGGGCTTTCTATTGATCTTGCTATCTATGTTCTTTGCCATGCAGAAGCTCTGCAGCTTCATGCAATCCCATTTGTCCAACCTTTCTTTGATTTGTTGTGTTTCTGGGTCTCTATTAAGAAAATTTCAGCCTGTGCCAAGGAGACCTAGGGTTTCTCCAATTCCATCCTGTAATGTGTTCACAGTGTGTACTTTGACTCCCAGGTCTTTGATCCATTTGGAGTTGATTCTGGTGCAGGGTGATATATAATGATCTAGCTTTAGTTTTCTACAAGTAGTTAAGCAATTTTGCCAGCACCATTTACTGAAGAGGCTGTCTTTCTTCAATTCTTTTTTTTTTTTTGCTCCCTTAGCGAAGATTAGATGACTATATATCTGTAGGTTCATTTCTCAGTTTTTCAATTCTATTCCATTGGTCCTGAGGTCTATTCTTATGTCAGTACTAAGCTGTTTTGATTACATACTCTACTCATGAAATACAATTTCTAAAGACAAAAACCTGGTAGCTAAGGAAATTAAGTTGTAGAAGGTGAATAAACTTGACTAAATGCAAGGCAGCAGTAAGCATACCAAAATGTAAAGCAAACCATAAACAGCTTATACAAATTGAAGTTGTCTGTGATATAAACCACATTAGAACACCTTGGAAATTAATGTAGCCTTTGGGCTCTCTTTTAGACATGTACTTCTGTCATTCTGAGCACTACTTGGAGACCTGGTGAATAATTTGAATAGTTATAACTTCATTTTTATCTTCTTGAAAAATGTCAATATGTTGATCTCAATTATCAATAAGTTAAATAAACAAAAATTCATTAACATATAAAATCTTTGAGCTATTTATTTATTTATTTATTTTTAATTAATTTATTTATTTGCCAGTCCTGGGGCTTGAACTTGGGGCCTATGCTCTGGCCCTGAGCCTCTCTGTGCTCAAGTCTAGTGCTCTACCCTTGAGTCACAGCCTTGCTTCTGGCTTTTTCTTTTTTGTGTAGTATTGAGGAATCAATCCCAGGGCTTCATTCATGCTAGGCCGACACTCTATCACTGAGTCACATTCCCAGCCCGAGCAATGCAATTTAAAGCTTGATATACAACAGTATATAAAATGAAGTAGCTAAAGCCAAGTGTTGGCAGCTCACGTCTGCAATCCTACCTACTCAGGCTGAGATCTGAGGATCTTTATAACTTCAAAATTTTATGCACTGCTTTGTTACACAGATAGGTCAATTAACAATCTTGACACCCAAATTTTAAATTTTTAAATTTTATGTGAACATGATTGATTTTCCTGCATAAAATTATGAAAAGTTTCATAGGGTCATCTCTTTTGATTTTGACATTTTAGTAGTTTTGGAAATGAATAGATTAGTACATATGACATTTCCTACTATTTGCTATTTCTGAGACACCAGGTTGTCATGCAATTTCCCCTTTATTCCCTGTCCATTTACCTCTGTCACCCTACAATGAAACTTACTCTTCTTTTCTCTCATTTTCAATTTTCTTCCCTCCCTAACATCAGTGTGTTACTTAAAAGTTGAGAGCTGGACATCAGAGGTTTATACCCATAATCCTAGCTATTCAAGAGACTGAGATATGGTATATAACAGTCTGAGACCAGCCTGAGAAGAAAAGTTCACTGGAGCCGGGCGCTGGTGGCTCACACCTGTAATCCTAGCTACTCAGGAGGCTGAGATCTGAGGATCGCGGTTCAAAGCCAGCCCGGGCAGGAGAGATCCTGAGACTCCTATCTCCAATAAACCACCAGAAAACCAGAAGTGGCGCTGTAGCTCAAGTGGTAGAGCGCTTGCCTTGAGCTGAAGAGCTGAGGGACAGCGCCCAGGCCTAGAGTTCAAGCCCCACGACCGACAAAAAAAAAAAAAAAAAGTTCACTGGATTCCATCTCCAAAATGACCAGCAAAACCCAGGGATGGAAGTGTGGCTCAAATGGTAGCATGCCAGCCTACCAAGCATGAGGCCTTGAGTTCAAATCCCAGTACCACAAACAAAAAAGCTCTTTGAGGTTGGATCTCCTTACTAACATCTAATCAGAGAAATTCTAATTGTTTGACAGTTTTATTTATTAGATTATGAAGAATTTTGCAATGCTGGGCACTGGTGGCTCATCCCTGTAATCTTAGTTACTCAGGAGGCTGAGATCTGAGGATTGAGGTTTAAACCATCCCGGGCAGGAAAGTCCCTGAGACTATTTCCAATTAATCACCAGAAAACTGGAAGTAGCACTTTGACTCAAGTGGTAGAACACTCGCCTTGAGCTAAAGAGCTCAGGGACAGCACCCAGGCCCAGAGTTCAAGATCACTCCACAGAGTGATCTGTAGCCTTGCCATAAGTCTGTAAAGAAAGGTCATTTTATTTTAAATGCATTTTCACATGCAATAACTGATATTAATTGTAAATTGTAGAAAGCATAGTTGACTGCTACTTCTAGCACTTTCAATATTTGTTTCTAGTGTGGCCCCTATAATGCATTTCAGACAATAACAAACTGTTCTTGCTCTTGGATCAAGATTCACTAAAACATTTATCAATGGAAGACAATTTTACACTTGTGCAATCAATGAGCTCATTCTTGAAGCTAAATCCATGTTTATTCTTCCGTGATCCCTTTTCCTAGATCTTTAGCTGTATTAGAACCTTCCCTTGAATTCCTGTGTCCTTTCTTATTGCAATTCAAAAGAAATGGTTTAGAAATACTGAAGTTGTTCAGAAAATATTGAAGTTGTTGAGAAAATTCTAAATTATATTTTTTCATTATTCAAAGGAGTTATTCATAAATGCTAAAATAACTTTTAAAACCTATTGATATTATTATAATATGCTGTTGTAGACTCTAGGCAACTATTTTTTATAGGCAACATAATTACAAGTAAATTACAAATGCAGACTTTATGACTCCAATTAAACTCTCTTCCACAATCCATTAAAAACAGATTATACACATTAAATTAAATGTGAAGAAAAATGAATATACCACATGATTTTGGCTATCAAAATAAATGAGGAGCCACAATTTCAAATAACTTATGTGTATCTAATTTTCCATTACAACCCAATTTTTTGAATGTCATAAGAGAAAATACTCTTGTCCTGAACATTTTTAGATGCATGTTTGTCCTTCTCTCTTTTCTTCATACTTCATTCTTTTATTCTACACTAAGAACGTCTCTGAAAGTATTTTCCAAGCATGAAAGACTGGATAAAAGAGGTTCTATAGTTGAGCCATAAGAAAATATATTCGTTGTAAGAATATTGCAAACTCAGAAATACTTGGTTGTAGTAATGTGATTTTGTAAGAATCACATCAAGTGACTAAAAAGATAACCTGAAACAAATTGAAATGTCAACATCAGTGTAAACTGCTTATGTGAGCACAGCTTAAGAAAACTTTTGCTAAAGTTTCCCACCGTTTAATGATCGGACTCTGTCCTGACCATGAGCTTGCTGCATAACGTGTCTGTAAAAGCTCAATGCTATCTGGTCCTCACCTTCATTCTTCAGCTCTCACTTCTCCAGTGAGGAATGAAGTTATCGCAATTATATTGCACTTCTGACATGGACAAGTACCCAATGAAACAGAGAAAGACACACTGAAGCGAACAAAACTATCGTTAAACAAAAATAACTGGGGGGCTGGGAAGGTGGCTCAGTGGTAAAGCGCTTGCCTTGCATGCCTGAGGCCCTGGGTGCGATTCCTCAGCACCACAGAAGCAAAAAGTAAAAAGCTGGAAGTGGCCCTGTGGCTCAAGTGGTAGAGTGCTAGCCTTGAGCTGAAGAGCTGAGGGATAGCACCCAGGCCAGAGTTCAGGCCCCACGACCGGACCCCCCCCTTCAAAAAAAATAACTGGGGTATAGGGAAGAAAATAGCAAACAGTATTTAAAATAGTGAATTAAGAACAAATTCAAATGTGAATATGGAAGTATGATATTAAATCAAATAAAAAAATTTAGCATAGGTGTTTAAGAATTTGAGTTCTTATTTTTATAAATGAAAGCAACATTGCTGCTGGCAACATTTACAGAAACATATTTCTCATCAGGAAGCTTATAGAATATTCATGCACAGGTCTATACACACATGCTCAGGACCAATGCCCTAAGCCTGTCTCCACACAGAGAAAGAAAGAGGACATGAACCCTAAGATATGTATTCAAATGTTCTTTTTTCTTTCATGCGATTGTTTCTAACACATTTATAAGATTATTTCTTTGTTGCTTTGTATATCCCCCCACCCACATACACAATATAACCCCTGCTCTCACTGTATTTGATGTCGGTATAATTTGTAGAGGGGAAGGAGAAAAACAAATTGTTTAAATAGGGATACAGGTGGACCCATTGCAACAATGAGATGTATAAGTCTTTATGTCGAAAACAAACTTTACAACTTTGGTGCAGGGCAGGGAGAAGAGGAATTCAGTCGGGCGGGGGGGGGGGGGGGGGGGGCAGGGAGAGGATGGGAAGGGGAAACAAAGGAGGAGGCTACAATGCTTGATAAGAAATGTACTCATTATCTTGCCCATATAATAGTAAGCCCGCTGTACAGTATTTTCACAATAAAAAGAAAAAGAAGTAAAAGGTTGAGAAATATTTTGAAAATAAAAATAGGCTTCTGAGAAGATTCTTTTTTTTCTTTCTTTTTGTCGGTCATTGGGCTTGAACTCTGGGCCTGGGCACTGTCCCTCAGCATTTCAGCTCAAGGCAAGCACTTTACCACATGAGCCATAGCGCTACTTCTGGTTTTCTGGTGGTTTATTGGAGATAAGAGTCTCATAGACTTTCCTGCCTGGGCAGCCTTTGAACCGCGATCCTCAGATCTCAGCCTCCTGAGTAGCTAGGATTACAAGCGTGAGCCACCGGCACTGGGCCCTGAGAAGATTCTTAAATCATGTCTGGATTTAACACAAGGACAGATACCAAGGATATTCAACAGTCGCCTGAAAAATAATGTCCTCTTTGAAATACCCACTTTTTCAAGTCTACTTCCTGCAATTTCACAAAGTCACCAATTGTCTGATAAAAGCTCTCTACCTGAAATATTCTTACGAATCACATGGTGCTAGTAGCAAGTGTCTTAGCAAGGAAATCAAAGCAAAGTAGCAAGGAAATAAAATCAAAGTTTTAAAGAGAAATGCATTTGAGGAGACATAATTGTTAACAGAAACGCATAGCAGTACATCATGACATCTAAAGTTTACACTAAATTGCCCCTTTCACAGGAAGTTCTGAAAAAGAAATGCTTTTAAAATATAGGTTGAGGAAAGGTCAATAATAGCCTTTCAAGTTTTCTGAGCCTAGATTTGTTCGGTTTGTTCATGAACCGAAAGTAAAATGAACCTGTGCCTTACCGCTTCCACCTCAGCAGGGTCGTACCACACATTGATGTACGGATGCTGTAAGGCATCATCCACCGATATCCTTTTGGCTGGGTCAATCACTAGCATCTTGGACAACAAGTCCCTGGCTTGGCTGGCTGAAACAATAGATGAGAAAAACAATGAGTGAGATTTGTATTTGGACAAGGAAATTTGTTAAATGGAGAGGAAACTAAGAAAACAAAGAACGGACTATTAACTTCTTTTAAAGCACAGTAAAGTTTTTAATGTTCTGTAAAAGAAATCATTTGGGACTTGTTAAGGGTTCTAGGTATGAGTACATGAGATGAATTATTTATTAGACTTTAAAGTCACATTATCAAGGCGGAAAGTTTGTATACTAATTTGCTTGGTAATATGTAAGAGTATAGGATTGATAAGATATGCAGGATGGAAACTGAAATTGCTTTTCTGCAAAAGCAGGGATGGCTGTTTGCAGTCAACCAATGTTGAAGCTAGGGGCACAGTATGAGGGGTAGATAATCTGCCTACTAAACTTGTGATCCAGACTTTAATCCCCAGTACCACCAAAACAAAAAGTAAGAAAGTCAATCAGAATGTAAGGAGGATACAATTTAACAAGAGGCTATGTAGTCCAAATTTTATAATATATAAAAATATATGTATATGTGTTTATATTAATATAATGTGTTTTATGTGATATAAACACATACATTATATATGTATGAGTGTATATTATATTATTATATATTATAATATAAATACATATGTTACATGTGTTTACATATATGCTTATACATATAAAAATAATCTGAAGGGTAAGTATGATGTCATTTTAACACTCTGTGATTATCAGGCCTTTTAAATCAATGGCTCCATGAATGGATGAAATGGAGTGATTCATGGCTGAAAGCAGTCCAATGCTACCCTGATAATAATGACAAAGCCTTCACCATGCACATGTGTTCATGGCTAACATTATGGCTGCAGCACTAGACACACAGTGTGCAGTGATAATTAGTAAGCAGACTTACCTGATAGCATTTACATAAAATAGAGTTTTAGCAGGAATAAGACATACCCTAAATGGATGTTGTCACTCAACTAATCTAAAAGTTCAGTCAGTGGTAAAAAATAATTCAGTTTATTCTGAGTATATGGTAAAACTTCAAATTATAGAGAAAAAATCTCAATAAATTTACAAAAATTCAATATGCTTTAATTTATGGACACCTAGTAAATTTATGTAAATCATTTTTTCAGATTAAGGCCACTGGATTAGTTGCACAAACTTGAAAATGGCATAAAATATTCAAATTAAGAAATATCAGCCAGAGACAACCTCTGTGACTGTTAACATAATTTTCCTAGTTCTGTTCATTTATTCACAGGATTTAACTATTTATTGTTCAATTCCTTTTCACATAATTTTGACAGTACCATAGTTAAAATTAATAAACTACTTTTGCACTTACCATATAAGTATTGTCTTATTTTTTCACGTTTTAATATAGTGCCCAATGTTTTATACTACT
The DNA here is from genome assembly GCF_000151885.1 of Dipodomys ordii. NCBI lineage: Eukaryota > Metazoa > Chordata > Mammalia > Rodentia > Heteromyidae > Dipodomys > Dipodomys ordii. The sequence goes on from NW_012267265.1 coordinate 13,878,956, forward strand.
GTGAAAAAAATCACTTGTAAAACTGGACCTTAGGACTTTCTATTTCTAGTATCATTTTCTGATAAACTCAATCACACCAAATGATTACTATTATTCTCAAGTAAAATTTTAAAGCTCACCAAAATAGTAAAAATACAAAATTAATTAAATATTGAATCAAAATTTAATCATTCTCATTAACAGTATCTCCTTAGTGGCCTATCACAGCTGTGTTTGTTTTACTGATTCAAAGATCTCTCTGATTTGTAACTGTTTTTTTTTATTGTAAAAGTGATGTACAGAGGGATTGCAGTTACATAAACAGGTCATGAGTGCATTTTTTTAACCAGTGTCACCCCCTCTCTTATTTTCTCCCAAGTTGTAGAGTTCCTTTCCAACACAGTGTCTAGTGAGAACCACTGCTGAATTGGTTCATCCTTTGTCACGGTTTCTGTGCTTCTGTTTCTGAAATTGGCTCCTCATTGGTAGGGGCAAGAACTATGCTAATACCAAACCATCTTATTATGAAATAATCATCAATACCATATGGGGGAAACAAAGCAAATAAAATAATTCAGTGCCTTATCTTTCATTTGCAGGCAATGCTATTAGGTTCTTTTCCAAATAGGGTAGAATATGAGTTTCCTTTAAATTTTATTTATATAGTGATTCTTTATGAAGTGCTGGTTCTGCATTAAAAATGTTAATTAGGTAAGTGTGAATATGTTAGCTATTTAATGACTTACAAAATAATACAACTGTAGAGGTCTCACTGTAAAAGGATCCTCAAGAAAGTTAGAATTCCTTTATGAAATATGGTACTCCATACTTTTTCTCCTGGTACTGTCATTACTATTCAATAATTTCATGACAGCTTTGTTATCTCCTTCCTGTTACACTATGTGTCTTCATAAGCAGGGGATTCGTTTTTGTCTATAATCATGAATGCATAAATTCTGAAATATCTCTACATGGAGTTATAGACCTTTTCAAATTTGCATGTAGGTAGTATTGATATATTTGGCAATAATTGAGTCCATGCCACTAAGAAGATAAGCCAGAGGGAGCTGAGGAGAGCATCTAACTGCGTGATGTAATACTTAGGAGCCCAGAAACTACACTGGATATTGAAAATCCTCTCGGTGAAATTTAAAGCTATCTAGGAAATGCGAAATCTTAGAAAACAGTAGCACCACAATTTAGTGTCTCTATCTCAAGCCTACCTTAGCTTTTTGAATTAAGTTAATTTCAGATACTTGTGCCCTGAATGTTGAAGGGTTCATTTTCAAGAGTACATGTCCTAACTTTTTCTGATTAACAGGCAAGTATTTTTAATATGACATTTTACTATATTTAAGTAATTCAGCATTTGTTATAAATCAGGCCCTGTTTTAAGTACTTGGCAAGAAATTAAGTCAATGATTCTTTCCAACAACTCTCCACAGTTACTCATTAAAATAAAGACTGGGAAATTTGTCCAGGGACACAGAGATTTTAAGGCACAGAACCAGAATTTGAACCTTAAATGAGAAGTATCTAATTTGTTTCAAAAATAGATTCTTAGGAGTATCCTAAATTATAACAAGGAATAGAATGTTATTATTGATTTTACACTTAATAAACTGCTGAGTTTGCCCCAGGTGTTGAAATATAACTGTCTTCAATTTTGTAGGTGAAGATATTGATTGAGATTTTTTTTAACTGCAATAACCATCAGCCACAGGTACAGTAATAGAATCCACTTATTAGTGGAAATACATTATTGAATTTTTATTGAATTTCCTACTCTAAAATAAAAAAATTGTGGTATATTTCCATAAAGTACCAATGAAAGAAACTCAAATACTTCAATCCCAATGTGTTAAAACTGAAAAGGCATATTGGAATTTTTCTAAGTAATAGCAAAGTCTCAATGATTTCTAGTCAGATTATCTTGTTACTTTACATGCACACTTCAAAAAACAATTTTAGTATCCATGTATGTGTTGAGATTACAGTACTAGGCTTTGGACTCAGAGCCTCACATTTGTTAGGCTATTCAGCCACAACCCCAGCTCTAGATTCTAAATAAGTTCCCTTAAAACAGTTCATCTGTATTACTCTTCTTGGTTAAGATGATGCATTGTACTGATAAATGAATATATTGTAACTACTTAAAGATAATAAAAAACATAATTAAAAATAACTTTCCTTAAATTGGGGTAATTCAAGTTTAAGGTCTCTATCTCACTTAATTTTTTTATGCCATCACATGCCATGAGTGTCAGGTTGTCCCTGAGGGGCCTACCTTTAAGTTTATTGTGCTCAGAATCCGCTGGGAAGAGGGAATCTGGAAAGAGCTTGGGGAAGGTGAGTCCAGCATACTTGGGCCGATTCTCTACATAGTTTCTTACAGTGGGCTGCAGCTTCTTCATGAATTCTGGACATGGTGTTCCTAGTTGCTCAATTACCTTATTCCACTGGTCAATATCTGAGAATTGAACAGTTAAGGAAAAAAGATGCACAGACCACTAATTCTTGCCTTTGAACAATCTGGAGGCTATGCCTGTCAGAATCCCAAACAATCAACAATCCAGAAGTAGTTTAAAAGAGCAACATAGGACAAACATATAAAATTAAAATTGTCAGACTATGAATCCTCCTGGAATTTTAGAACCCCTTTTGGAGAATCAGCACAATTTTTAAAAAGCAAGATTATAAAACTGTCTGATTTATAAAAATACAGGTTACTCAAATAACAAGAATAATTGTATGTTGAGCTAAACTTCTATTATAATTATATAATCAAGAGTTAAATATATGTATGTGTATGTGTCAATGTACTTTAGGTTTGTAAAGATAAGAAGTTATTTAAATAATGCAAAAAGAACATAGTGAGGAAAAATTTATATGGCCATGATACTTAGGATTTTTAAAAAATATTACTTCCTAGTAACATTTTTATCCTGAAGATATCCCATCACTTATATTTTTAAATAGTGAATACATAAATATCTTAAAGAGTACTTACTGACTTATTTTCTAAATTTCCTGTGATATTTTTCTTCCTTTTCTAAAACTTAAGTATTAACATTGTCTAGTTTTATGTTTTGCATGTGGGAACACTGTAATTGTTTTGTTGTTAATATTTGATTCAAATATTAACATGGGCCATATTTATGAAATATAGTATGAAGTTTTGATATGTGTGTTCCTTTGTGTGATGTTCAAATCGTGGTAAACATTTCCATCCTTCAAACTCTTACTGCTTATCTGTGAATAATCCTTTCTTCTAGATTCTTAAAATTATGCAATACATGGTAAAGTCCTATAGGCAAAAAGCAAGAACTGACTTCTCCTGTCAATCATTCTTTTTATTCCCCAACACCAGATAACTAATTGGGACTCTTTTGCATCTCATTAATACTCTATAATCAGAACCTTAAGTAGATAATGTTACAGATGAAGTCTCTAGAGAAGCAGCAAGAAGCAGATGATTTCAAATATATTCCCTTGTCATGTGTCAGTGAGGCCTTGCATATTTGTCTTAAATCCAACATCACAAGCAGTGCTCTCTCCTAAAATGTTTGTTCTTCAATTCTGTAATCTGTTGTTAATTCATTCCTACTGAAGTAACAATATCAGAGACCCTTATCATAATATTAATTGATGTTTATAAAAATATTAGTTCTTGTTATTAAGAGAGTTGAACCAAAAATGTTTGGCAGGCTGAATAAAGACAGAATGAACCATATTTATCATGAATAAAATTAAACTGAAAACAGTTCAAAGGAGGTAGAACAAAGGTAAAATCAATTTGCACATCTTCAATTATTGTAAAAAATATGATGGACTATCAAGAAATTAAATACAGATAGAAAATAACAAAACAAGGTCACACCTTAGTGAAAGTTCATTGAAATTATTTGCATGAGAATATAGTAGTAAGTCATAAACATTAAAAATAAAGGAATTAAAAACATAGCAGGGCACTAGTGCCTCATGACTATAATACTAGCTACTTAGAAGGACCACAGTTCAAAATCAGCCAAGGTAGACAAATCTGAGAGACTATTATCTCCAGTTAGCCAGCAAAAAGCTGGAAGTGTGGTTCATGTGGTAGAGCACCTGCCTTCAGAAAAAATTTTAAAAAACCAAGAACCAAGACCCTTATTTCAAGCTCAAGTTCCATCCTCTTCCTCTTCAAAAAAGAAGGAAATTAAAACATCATTGGGAAATGGTGGTTTATGCTTGTAATTCTTGCTACTCATGTGACAGATTGAGAATATGATACTTCTAGAACAACCTGGGTGAAAAAATTTATAAGACCTCCATCTCAACAGAACTGTTGGATCTGGTGGTATGCATCTCTTATCCCAGTTATGGTGGGAAGCTTAAGTAGGTGGTTTGCGTCTGACAAGAGAAAATGATTTCCGTTTTTCTCTGTTTAGTGTGATGTTGTTACATATAACCTCTATTATGTTGAGATATAGTCTTTCTGTTCATCCTAGTTTCAAAACTTTTTAATAATTGTTTTTCTACTTTTGAAGACCATTGTAAGATCAGAAAAAGATATTCTCTCTATCTTCCTCTCTCTCTCTTTCTATCCCTGTCTCTTTGTCTCTCTGTGTGTATGTCTCTCTCTTTCTCTCTCACATACACACACCCCACACATATATTGCATGCATGAAAGTTATATATATGACAGAGTTCCAAACCTATACTCTCAAGGTTATGTTTTGAATTGTTTTGTTTTTATACAACATCTTTAGCATGGAGCTGGGAGTGACTTGGTGAAAAAGTGCTTGACTGACATGTGTTGAGGCCCTGTATTAGATCTTAGTATTACCAAAAGAAAAATAATTAGTTCTTTTATTCACTTGGGAATGTTCTTTTCCTCTCAAAAGCCCCCTTCAGCTTCTGGTAGCATAGATCCTGTAAGGGCCATTTAGCGCACAATAATATCTATATGCATGGGAAATGAGCACAGGAAGAAGATAGTATAAACCAGAACAACTCAGGAAAACCTGGAAGGAGTTAATGTCAGTTGGATCTACCCAGCAGGGTTGGCCAAAGACTGATTGACATGTAACTTATACAGTTCTTATTATGATCTATTTTGTCTTATAAATTCTATTTACTATTGTAATTCATCTTTACTTACAAATGCAAAAATAGACATTACATTTTCTAATATACATTACTGTACGTGGTGGAGGCAAATTTTTCATTGAGCTATTGAAGTTTAATCTTTAAGGCCTCCAAGGACCAGCCTTATGAGACTGATTTATTTTGTATTTATACCATTCATTCTTGTTGTAAACAGGACTCTCCTCGAATTGTATGCTATTGTGACATTGCAAATGCTGGATCTGATTCTATCTGAATGTGATAGCATTTTAAACTGGGATATTTATAACTTGATAACTTAAAATGTAATTTGGAGATATAATTTGATACCTATATTTTAGAGATCTTTTCAAATTACCAAATAATACCACCATAAACAAAGGAGCTAATTCAAACAGCCTACACTAGCAAATAATCTACTTAAGAGCAGTTATAAGGGCACTGTATTGTGTCCTGGGAGACCACCCTGGTAAGTCACATTCATTCTAGGTATAGCCTTATAACAATGGAAGTGGAGAAAAGATGACCCAACTTCTACACGAGCAAGAAAGCATACCAATCAGATGTAATTAACAAAGCTGGACATTTAAATCTCAGACTTTAAATCTCATGGTACAAGGAGGCTGAGAACAGAAGGCGTATATTTTAGGTCAGCCCAGGCAGAAAGTGTGAGACCACTTCCTTGACCAATAAAAGCTAGGCATGGTGGCACACATCTGTTATCCTGGTGAGGCAGGAAAAATAGTAAGCCAAATGGACATAAATGAGAGTAAAACTGGTTGGTTGCATGGCTCAAGTGGTGGTGTACTTGCCTAGCAAGTACAAATTCCTGAGTTTAAACTCTACTAATGCTACATACTCACAAACTCTCTCTCCCTCTCCCTTCCTCCCTCCCTCCTTCTCTCTCTCTCCATCTCTTTCCCTCTCTCTCTCTGACACACACACACACCCCAAAAAGAAAGAAGAAAATGGAAGCAATTTCTGCCTTGATTCTAGTATTTTAGTCTCTTCTGATAATAAATAACAGGATGAAGTGGTAGAGCACTAGCCTTGAGTCAAAGAGCTAAGGGACAGTGCCCAGGCCCACAGTTCAAGCCCCATGACCAACAAAAAAAATTACATAAAAATAATTAACAGGATATATTTATTTATTGTAAATTTCATAATAATTACTGATAGGTGTTTAGGAACCAAAAAGTACATGGTACACAGTAGGGACTACAAAAATGCGTTTAATACTTGACTGCCTAATTAGTGTTTGAACAGTTTTGTTTACAGTTAAAAAGGAGTTAAAATATTCAAAGATATTCCAAGAATTGAAGAAGGTTGGAAGCTAGATAATGAAAAATCCCAAGGGAGATAAATAAAAGAAACCCACACCTAGAAACCTTGCTGACAAACAGCAGATAAGCAAAGATCAAGGAAAATGGTAGGAGCTGGACACTGTTATAATCCTAGCTACTCTGGTGGCTGAGATCTGAGGACTGCAGTTCATAGCCAGCCTGGGCAGGAAAGTCCATAAGACTCATCTCCAATTAACTACCAAAAAACCAGAAGTGGAGTTGAGTCTAAGTGGCAAAACCCTAACCTTGAACACAAAAGCTCTGGGAGAAGACCCAAGCCTTGAGTTCAAGCCCTAGGATGCACAGCAAAAAAAGTAAAATGGTAAATGGAGAAACAATAGTTTTTGTCCTATGATGATATTAACAGCCAATGGTCATTTAATAATATTTAAGCAAAGAGCATATAGAGTTTTATCTTCAAAATTCTGGGGGGAAAATGGTCTGTGTAAAACTCTTTATCTGACTAACTTAACTTTCAAGTAAGGGAATCCCAGTGAAAATACAGTTTTATTCTCACAATCTCTACAAAATAAGTTTCTAAAAGATGTGTTTAGAGAAGGAAAAAAACTACAAAAGGAGAGGGGGCAATTACAAAAAAATTAGAAGTCAAAAAATGGTAATCATACAGGTAAATCTGAATAAACTTATTTTTTCAGTGAAATTATAAACTTGTCCATTTAAGAACCAAGGGAGAATCAAAATACTGAACATCATCAATAGCATATTAAAATAGCATCGGATTTCAATTTATGCATGGTGAAATGCTTTCAGGTAAAAGATTGATCTTGACTAAAACTCCATATTTTGGCAAATTGAAATTTAGGCTTTATATAATTCCAATATAAATATCAGTAGAGATCTTGTCAGAAAAGTTAGTGAGCCGGTTTTAAGAGGTTTATGGTAGGGTGATAAGGCATTAACAGTCAACTCAACTGAAGAAGATGGCCAAGGGGAATTGACCATCCCTGATGTAAATAAATGTTACATATTTTTATTCATTAAAAGAGGAAGTAAGTGATGCAAAATCAGATAACAGACCCAGGGAATGGAATATAGAGCCCAGAACCTAATACTACTACTTCTCCTGTTATGTGGGAACTTATGACAGAGACAGTATTATTTGTTAGTGAAGAAAGAATAATCTAAATAAAAATAAATTGAACTCCTCCTCCACATATACACACAAACACATGATCTAGAGACTTAAATGTGATTGACTAAATTTTAAAACATTCACAGTTAAATTACAAAAGAATATAAAAAAATCAAGAATTTTGAAGTCATAAATACCTAGGAACCATAGATAAATTGCCTAGATAAATAGGATAAGTTTCACTAAATAGATAAGTCACTATTAAGTAAAAATAGAAGAACAATCCAAATAGAGAGTAGATACTTGAAACACCTAAGACTTACAAAGATTAGATGCTCTTTTGTCTAGAAACTTCTGATGAGTAATAGAAACATAAAATATTATAACAAAAAAATTAAAAACAAACCAAAAGGACATTCTACCAAGAGTAACACATTAATAGTCAACAAATGTGGGAGAAATGGTTAGCTGCCCTCGTAGTCAATGAAATGTAAACTCAAGCTCCAGTGAGAGAGTACTTTTAAACTTTTGAGATTGGTAACAAAAGGAAAATAAATAAAATACCAAACATTGGAGATATGAAGAAAATAGACAAGTATAGACTGTTTCTTAGTAGATACATTTCAGATTCCATTGTAAAGTTAAAAACCTGCCCTCTATACAGATATACTTAAGAAAACCTGGTACGTGTCCCCCTGGAAACACATATTGACAAAATCACTGTTTATAAATGCAAAACACTCTGAAAATACCTGTTTCCCTACATGAAAATGGATTTCTTATAGGCATACAATATAGCAGTGAAAATATTTTTCCCCAATCTATTGGAATGGATAAATATAAAAATTATGTTTTATAAAAAGCAGGTCAAAAGTATGATATGTACAATACACAAGAGCATCTATTGTTTGAGGATTCATATGCCTGTGACAAGTCAAGAAAAATCAAGGAGGCAATACAGACAGCTATTTAAAACTTTAGAAAGAAAAAGGGTGTGGCTGAAGTATACTGATCAAACAGAACAAATATTTTTAAAAGAAATATTTAGAACTTTGGAAAGAAGAGAGGCAGTAGGTATTGTACACAAAGGGATTAAAAAGAATTGACACAGGTTCATTTAATTAATTTTCTTCCAAAACTTTACATTTAATAACTCACATATAATGTAAAATATTTTTATAATTTTAAATAAAAATGTCATTTGATCAAATTTATTGAATCTCCCTAAAGAAATTATCTCAACAGTTGAATTCTAATACTTCTATAGACAGTTAAAAACATATTTGGTTGAATGAAAGTTAGTTAATACATGTTTTAAAATCTAATAAAGTATATATAATTTTAAGACCCATATGGCTACTTAATATCCTACTAGACTAATGATTAAAATCTTTACATATTTTAAGTTTCGTGTTCAGATACGTGTTAAAGCAAATTTGAGAATTTCTTGAAAATGAGATTTCCTGCACTAAATATAGTGTACTATATAGGTGTATATTATGTGAATTATCTCTATGTCTATTTTGACCTAATAGATTTAAATATAATTTTTGTGTCTTCACCAAGTCTCTTTAACAACAATTTTTATCTGTGTGCCAGTACTGGGGTTTGAATTCAAGGCCTCAGTCTACAAATCCGGTTTCTTTTTCTTTCTTTCTTTTTTTTTTTTTTTGGTCGTGGGGCCTGAACTCTGGGCCTGGGCACTGTCCCTCAGCCATTCAGCTCAAGGCTAGCATTCTACTACTTGAGCCACAGTGCCACTTCCTGCTTTTTCTGCTTATGTGGTGCTGAAGAATCAAACCCAGGGCCTCATGCATGCCAAGCAAGCATTCTACCACTGAGCCACCTTCCCAGCCCCTAAATCCAGTTTCTTGTGCAAGGCCAGTGTATTACCACTTGACTCACATCTCCAGCCCATCATATTGCTGATTAATTAAAGATGGAATTTCACAGACTCTTCTGCCCAGATTGAGTTCAAACCTTGATCCCCCAGATCTCACACTTCTGAGTAGCTAAGATTATTGATTTAAGAGCCTCTGGTACCATTTTGTTGTTGGTGGTGGTGGTTGTGGGGTTTGAACTCATGGCCTGGAAGCTGTCCCTGAGTCTCTTCATGCTCAAGGATAGTGCTCTACTACTTAGCCACTCTACCACTCCTGGTTTTTGAGTGGTTAATTGGAGGCTTTTCTGCCCAGGCTGGCTTCTACCCATAATCCTCAAATCTCAGCCTCCTGAGTAGCTAGGATTATGGACATGAGCCACCAGCACCTGGCTGCACCAGGCTTTTAATAATAAATATTTTTTAATAAGTAAGCTGTCTTCCATTTTAGAGGTAAACATTGTATTTAGTGTCCATAATGTGCTTTTGAAAGATTGATTTAAAGGTTTAACCAGCATGTTTAAAATCATTAAGAGAACATTGCCTATTTGTCTTGCAAGAAATGTGTAAACTGTCCCCATGTGAGACTTCCAGAGAAAATCAATATCAAAGGATTAAGGGCATGTAGTATGACTTATAAACATTATTCATAAGTAATTTTGACATTCAAGTTAACCAGTAATATCCAAGCAACTTCTTCCATGAAATTATTCTAATAATGCTGAGCTAGCTGTGTTAAATAACTGAAGTATGGAAATCTATTTCATTATTTTTGTGCCTTTCCTGGGCTTGAACTCAGGGCCTGGGCACTGTTTGAGCTTCTTTTGCTCACAGTTTTAACTCTACCACTTGAGCCATAGCACCACTTCCATCTTTTGCTAAGTATTTTGTAGGCAATGAGTCTTATGGACTTTCCTGCCAACTCTGGCTTGAATGGTAATCCTCAAATCTCAGCTTCCTGAGTACCTAGGATTACAGGTGTGAACCACCAGTGCCTGGTTTATTTCAATTTTCCTTAAACATCAATGTAAAGTAAGTAATAAAATCAAGAATTTTAATTTGCAGGTGGCAAATTATCATTTCAATCAATTATCAATTATCAGTACATTTGGGGGAAAATAAGGATTACACAAACTGAATCTGTTTTCACAAAATTCTCTAAAATTAGACAAAACTTAGAAGCATTTCAAATTTATTCACAGATGTCAAATACAAGTTTATAATTAATTGGGAATAAAAGAAATCCTGGTCTCTAGAAATATGCAGACATTTATCAAGCCAACATACCTTCAACATAGCATCGACTCTAATATGACTATGATGCTTTAATAAAAGTTATGTCATATAGAAAAAGAAAAAAGAGGAATCTAGTAAGATTTTATAAGTACATGCTATATAAGATTGAAAAAACTCTACCAAAGCAAGAATAGTCATAAGTCAGCATAAATGATGCATTTCTTTTAACTGAGTAAATAAATTCCAACTAACTGCTTAATTCAGTCATTTTCTAAGCTGATTTTTAATATAAGGCAAATACATGCATATATGTGAGGGTTGACTTATATATGAAATATATGTGTATTCAAATTTTCACATTGTCCTATAGATATTTGATTAAAAATGGTAATACAGATGTTAGAAACAAAAAACTACTAACGACATTTGTAAGTAATTAACATTACATATTAGTTTCAATTGTTCTCATTTAAACATTAAGACTCCACAACTGTAGGCTCACTATTGATTTTGAATAATGACCATTTGAGCAGAGGTTTATCTTTAGCATGATGATAACATTTTCATAAATAAAGGGATATTCAGCTAACTCAAGGGAGTAAGTTGTTTCTAAACACATTACAGATCCACATATTAGTCTCACGCTATTCATATCATAAACTCTCAGTTCTGGAATGTCTGCTTGTTCATTATTTCCTGCTTGTGGGAGGTTTACTTTCACTTACTCAAATGGTTTAGACAATTTCACAAGATGGTTAATTTAACCATTTTTTTAATTAATAAGGTTTTAACTATTGCAGTTAATATTATGGGGAAGCAGAGTAGAATTGAAGATTTTATTTTATAAATTAAGTGAATGAGAAAAAGTTTAAAAGTATTGTATCAATTTGGATACATGTGTGTGTGTGTGTGTGTGTGTGTGTGTTATATGTAGTCACTAAGTACATTTTATAAACTATATTTGTGGGCAAAGCAAATCTGATTTTAGATTTCTATACCAAGTGACTAGTTCTCATGACTATTTCTTATGACATGTCTTCTATTGTATAACAAAATCTTGTTTTAATACTGAGTTTGTCATTTATTATCTCTGCATGGATGTAGCTTACTTATGAAATATCTACAATAAAATTATATCTCTTCTACTCATTTGGCAGGACTGAATTAAAGGAGACAAGGTTGCTCTGTCAGGATCTGAGCTTGTAAAGACTAGACATTTGAGCCTCCAACGGCAGTGAATGTGGATCATCCACAGTTCTGCATTTAAAATAAAAGGGAATGTTCTGAGCTTGTCACCCGTGGGAAGCATTGGCTGCTAGAAGGATACGATCAGTGCCAGGGAACAGCACTGCACCTTTTATCATTTCTCCCATGATGCACCCTACTGACCACATGTCAACTGAAAACAAAAATGAAATGAAGATGATCAAGAACACAGGAACAGACAGCAAACAAATGAAAACACTGGACCACCTGTGCTACAGAGACTAACTCCTGGTCACTAGTGTTTGAAAATAGTTTAAAAACATGAACACACGATGTCAAAGACTTTTGTGTTCCATAAGTGGGCTAGCCATGTTCCCCAGTGTTACCTAAAGTATGATCATATTACTTTGATTTCTTTAGTTTCTGATTTCAAAGGTCTCATTTGCAGTCATCCACTGACATCCTACTATTGTGTATTGTAAATTACTCTACATTGTGTTAATATGGGAAACATACCAATCATTTTTTTATTCTTCTGTATACCATATTTGGTAAAAAGAAAAAAAGAAGAATTACACTGACAGCCACCTTAAAAGAAAGATTTTCTTTTCTTAAATATATTCTTATTTACAAATATGAATCTATTGCCAGAAGAAAGTGAATGCTCAGGAATGAATGTTTTGGAATTTGCTGGTTCAGCTTCATGCAGTCCCCAAAAAGGAGCATGCTTCGAAATGGGAAGCCTTGTAGTTGTCCTACAAATATGGTTATTTTAGAATAGTTGAGGAGCACTGGCTTTCAACATGGGATAGTTCACGATGAAATTAATAAGAGTAAGGAGTGGATACTTTTGAGACTGAAGATCAAAAGAAAGTTGGAATTTAAGGTTCAATTACAATTTTCTATCTTCTACTTCCAGTTATCATCCAGAATTTACAACCGGGAAGCCAGGGTAGAAGGCACACAGGAAGGGCAAAATGCAGAAGGGTGAAGCAAGGGAATAAAACCACTGTCTTGGTTACTTGAGTGTTCGTCTTAGGAAAGCCAGAAAGGTCAATAGGGAAAAACACTGGTGTGTTGAGGGGAGAAAACCAGGAGAAGGCATTAAGACAGTGCTCAATAAAATTCTGCTTCACTTACATTTCAAATTACATTGCAGAATTTGGCAGTGACCTTAAAGAATACTTGATGGGATTCTTTCCACTGTGAAACTCTCACTGAAAGCAAACCCCAGGTTTCCATTGTGTGATTACACACCTAAACAGTAGTCACTGCAAAGAAATGGTTGGGGCTTGGAAGGGGATAAGCAGACCCAGAGAAGCAAATTTGTTTTGCTTCCATTCAGGATAGCAGGTGACATGCAGAAATATCAGGGAAAGATAGAGCAAATAGTTGCACATTCCTTATTAGACACACATTTAAACTTCAGGGAATGCCTGTCTCACTAGTTCGTTGTGGAAAAAATCTTTGATTGAAGAAAACAGGAAAAAGCACTAATAATATATTTACTTTTATGTAGGTATTCTTGTCATATTTTCCAAAGTGACCAGTCTGACTAAATCACTACAGCATATCTGTTTTTGGTGGTAAGTGTAGAAGATATTTTTTTAAAAAGCAATAGTGAGAGAGATAAAGACAGAGAGAGAGAGAGCCAGAGAGAGCCAGAAAGAGAGCTCACTAAGCAGTGATTTTCTTGCCTGTTTCCATTCAAATGTCTCCAAAAGGACTTTTTGCTATGGACTAAAACATGGTGAAACATCTATTTCTTTTTCTTACATAATAAAATAAAATGTTTTCTCCACTCTCTCTTCAAATATTCATTTTTTTCTGATGTGGAAGTAGTGTCACTATTTTCTACCTGAATAATCTTGACCAAAGTATTTTACTCCTCTATACCTTGATTTATCCTCTAAAATCCTCAATGATGGAGTAACAAAGTATTTATAAAATTTTTAAAGATCTATAAAGATTATGTATGGTAAAGCCCCTCCCACATTGTGTGATATACTAGCTAGTATTATTTATCATCATATAACATTAATACTGCATAAGACTACTATATATATATGAAAGGTTTATTTTCTCTTTATGTAATGTTATTACGTTATAGGTTTGCATGCAAAATAAAAGCAGATATTTCAAAATGGAAAGAAGATCTTTCCAATAAGGGAAACTCTCCACTACTAAGCAAGCCATTTTGTTGTTGAAGCCACTTGAAAAGGAATCGCACATCCTCAACACATCATATGGAATCTTGCCCACAATTTAAACAAGAGTGAGCCTATTTCCTTCTCTAAGTAGTGACCTTAAAATGTGTGGAAGTGACCTGTAATGCTAGCCACTTTTTTCCCCACAACTAACCACCTTATTTGTCAGACTGTAACAACAGATGTTCTAATGGAATCTGTATGCCTATATTTCTTTATCTCAATTGGTTCTAGACAGGTACTCATTTAATAACTAGTCTCCATAGCTGTAAGATTCTCAGTTCTCTTTGTGATGTTTCTATAGAACAACAACATTCTGAAGTAAAGGCATAATGTTTTGCAGAATTTATCTTCATGGCCAGATCTGAAAATACCCTTAATAGATCACAAAGCTTATGTGTAAAACTGATAAAACAATTGTCAACTCCAGAGTTGAACTTCTGACATTGAATCCTGTTGTTCTCCATCATGATATGTCTTCCTGGGTGATGGCAATGCCCAGAGACTTTCCCAATTCCCATGTTAGTGTTATACAACTTTCATTTCTCGGAGTGACTACCCATGTTTATGCAAGGGTCGCACCTTGTTATTGGAGATGATACTGTTATTGTAACTTATAAGTAGGATATATGCATGTGATTTTATATGGATTTTATCCACTTACAACAGGGATATTGCTCAAGAACTTGTACCAAGTTCTATGAAATCAGTCATATTACCTAAAAAGAAATAGGTAATTAAAGAATTTGAGTCAGACATTGTGGCTGAGATTAGTGGGACCACATGTTCAAAATCAACCCAAGCAGAAAACTGTGCAATCTCATCTCAACCAAAAAAAAAGGCTAGGCATATTGATGTATGTCTGTTATCCCAGCTACACAGGACACATACATAGGCCATCACAGTCCAGATTGGTTTGGGCAAAAAGGGAGAGCAGCTTGTCATGCTTTCTGAGACAACTTGACAAGAGTATTGGGGTCTCTGAGAGTTGTTTTTAGGAACACTGCCTGTGTGGAATTCTGGCTACTTTAATGTTCTGATTCACTGCCTTGTTTTCCCATCTTCGGTGTTCCTATGGGCAAAGAGCAATTTATACACAATCTAGCACTCAGATACTGTGTCCTTTGCCTTAGGGAGAAAAAAAAATTATGTCCATTTGGATGTTATTAAAAAATACAGTTACTAATTTTCAGAGAGTATCTGAAAATCTGTCATGTTATCTGTCAGGATTAATTTATTCTAAATGATCTCTTGTTATTTTTTAACCAAGAGATTGACATGATATAATGTAGGTTCTTGCAATTAAGTTTAAACAAAGCCTAGACAGCTACTTGTACACTGTCCAGCAGTATGGATCATCATCCATGATTATGTAATTTTTGGATTTTATGAGTTTTGGAATTGGATCCTAAATTTTACCCAGAGGCCCATATGCTAAAAGTTCAGTCAACAGGCTATAATACTGTGGGAAGTAGTGGAACCTTTAAAAGGTAGAGCCTAGTAGAAGGAAGTTAGGTCAATGGACATATGCTCTTGGAGGCAATATTGGACCATAACTCCATCTTTCTCTCTCTCAATGCTTCCTGGCCATCATGAGGTAAGTGTCTTTGCTCTGCTATACACTACCTGCCTTGATATTTCAGCCTTACCATAGGCCTAAAAACAATGTAGCTAACGAAACTTAAGATGAAACCACTGAAGCTGTGAGCCAAAATATATCTTTTCTCCTAGTAAATTGCTTAGCTCCACCCCCTCCCTAGAACTCCACCCCTCCATTCCACCAGGCCCCTGGTCCTGGGCTGTTGACATAATGCAAACTAACAAAAGAGATTCTAGCCAACAAAGAGAAAATGTCTCTCCTACTTAGGAAAGGTGTGGCTATCTCAGGCCATACTGCCTTCCCTCTTTTGTCCCTAACATCATTGTATTTTCACTTAGCACAGGATTCAGGTAATGTGCTGTCATAACTGTGTGTCAGTGAATGTTCCTAAATCCAACAGCAAAAAAGTTGCAATTGTTCTTTCAAAATCAGAACCTTTCTTTGGAAATTTCATGCTTCAAAACCCACACTTTTAATTAACAACAACACACTATCTTAAGTCTCTGTTCAAAGGTAAAATTATAAAGGTCTGTCAGTATCCCTAAAAAAACTGATAACATACATCATGTGCACATGAAAATCTAATGAAGAGAGGAAGAAGAAATAGAATGGGGAAAAAATAAGGTTGAGAATGTATGTAAAAAATAAAGGTATTAAAGGAGTATGTGAAAATAGGGCCTGGGAAGGTAGCTCAGTGGTAGAGTGCTTGCCTTGTATGCATGAGGCCCTAGGTTCGATTTCTCAGCACCACATAAGCAGAAAAAAGCTGGAAGTAGTGATGGCTCAAGTGGTAGAGTGCTAGCCTTGAGCTGAAGAGCTCAGGGACAGCACCCAGGCCCAGAGCAGACCCCACCACCAACAAAAACAATAACAACAACAAAAAATGAGTATGTGAAAATAAACAGCAACTACAGGAGTCTGATAATCAAACGTTAATTATCACTCAAATGTGCTTTGGGGTGAGCAGAGGAAGGAAAATGCTTTACTCATTAACTATTGGAATGAAAAAGTTCTGGGTGGAGGACACTAAGTCAAGAGAATAATGGACTTAATGTATTTATTATCCTCTACTTGACATACTTCACTGGTTGAAGAACTTTTAGGAAGACTACATATATAATATGCTATGACAACAAAGACACCAGGAAATATGTATTATCATAAAGCTATTGTGATAATTTAACATGTAAGAGTATGTGCATTATTTTAAAACTCTTTATTCAATAAAAATAAATAAAAGCATTATTTTGAATATTAAAATCATTAGCAAACTAATGGATGAAAATGAAATATTTAAAATTTCTTGCCAGACAACAGTGGTTCATGTCTATAATCTTAATCAGGAGGACAAGATCTGAAGGTTGCAAAATGAAGCCAGCCTGGGCAGGAAAATCTGTGAGACTCTTACTTCCAATTAACCACCAAAAAGTCAGAAGTGGAGCTGTGGCTCAAATGGTAGAATGCTAGCTTTGAGAAAATAAACAATCTCAGGTACAGTACTTAAGCCCTGAGTTCAAGCCATAAGACCAGCACACAAAAAAGAATTTATTTAGTAAACACTTTGACTTACTAATCAATAAATCACTCAATGCTGTCATCTGGATCATCAATCACCAGGAAATTCCCACCATGCTTCTCAGAATTGAGTGTTAAGTAAAAGCTTCATTCATCAAAGACAATCTCATACTATTTCTTTTTTTGTAAAGATAGTATAGTATTTTTACTTAGGGTTCAAATTGTAAAGTGGACTGAGGAGTAATGATTACAATGACAAAATATTATCACAATATTTTGTAGTCTCAGAATAATTTATTATTACTGTCAATGTTGAATAATTATTAACTAACTCAATAATGCAAAATGCAAATAAAAAACTTGTGCTTCTAACAAACCTGTTGAATATTTGATGTAATCTAGGCATCAGTTAACATATAAAACTTTGGTTTTACTCCTAGTAAATGAAAATAGAATATGCTAAAATAGTAGCATATGTCTTCTCCCTATTAATAACACTTCTTGTGTTTGAGTGCTATAGGTTATGAAGTAAGCTCAATTGTCTGATCTCTCTACTGTTGATAGCAAGCTCTACTCATGAAATGATAATAATTTTATTTAAAGATTAATGAAACAATTCTGCTCAAAATCCACAAAGCACATCCCTTTATTAATAAGGATTTCAATGGCTTTATTTTTCAAATGTCATCATGACTTAAAATCTACATTATAATTCTAATTACAGAAAATATGCACTAAGAACCTGAATCCAAAGGGAAATATTCTAAGACAGAATTTTCTGTAACTCATTTCATTGGAAATTATTTTCCCATATGCAAACAAAACTTAAATGAGCTACAAAAGTTTTCCACTGACAATGTCTTTTTGTAATCTCCCTTTCACTTGCAGGTCCTCTGGCTTGTTAACAGATGTTGCTCTCAGCAATGAAAGACTATCATTCTGTATAACTATCTCCTGAAACAACAGAATTCAAAATGCAAAATTTCACGCTTTGTTTTTCTTGTTATATTGGAGATTGATTCTAGGAGCACATCTACCAATGATAAAAAATTTATAGATTGATCTTTGCATGTTTTCATTTCAGTTCCAAATACTTTCTGAAGCAAACTACAATAAAAGGAAAGGAAAAAAAAACCTGAAAAAGAATTTGGAAGAGCGAAGTATTCTCGATGATAAAATGTTTTAGTTTTTCACTAATTTTAGTTTTTTAAAAAAATTGACTATCAGAATAAAAAACAGCCCTAATAAATGCCTAGACAACTAAATGAACTATCAGAGATCATCATTGTTGTGTGGACACAAGATGACCATTAGCAGCAGCCACACTCTCCCCTTAGCAGACTGCAGACATGTGGTTGTGCCTGGTGACAATGAGTGCTGATTGGCTGGCCTCCTTTGTTTGTTTGAAATGCATGACTCCAAAGGCAAAAGCACAAAGAAAATAATTCCTGCTTTTGAATGAGTTCAGTTCATTTAAATCTGAGTGTGAGTTATAATATCGTTCAAATCAACGCTACCAGTAATTCCTCTCTGCATTATGAATGGCTCACTTAAAAGGTATTTTCCCAAGTTAACACATGGAATTTGATAGTGAAAATGATACTTCAACTGTAGATAAGTATCATGAAGTGAATGATGATTTCAGACTTGAAGACTGATGATGGATAAAAGACTGGCTGTTCTAGACCAGCACTATCCAAAGAAAAACTTGAAGCCACAAAAACAAGCTGTGTTTTTTTAAACTAAATTTTGACTTTGCCTGCCTAAGGAATTACACTATTTAACTGGTGGGGTGGGGTCAAGGGAAAAGGGTGGATAAATGAAGAAAAGAGAAGAATGCAAAACCCCAATGTATATCCTGCAAAATTAAGAAGAGTGAGGGAAGGTGTGGGTAGGGCTGAACTGGTGAATGCTGAGAGGGGTGGCACTGATCAAGATCTATTCATAAACTTCTTTGTTAAATGGTAACTCCTTTGTACAACCACTTAAAGACAGTAACCCTTCCCTCCACCTCCAACACAAGCTGTATTTGAAAAGTTAACTTGACTAATATTCATATTAAAAAAGACTGGAAGAAATAGGTAAGACTGACTTTAGTAGTATATGTTTTTAGTCCAAGGTCTTTTAAAAATATTATTTTAACAGGCAACTGGTATAAAATTCATAATAACGTTTACATGTGTTTTTATGTCTTCAAAAATCAGAATGCACTTTGATACATTCAACATCCAACAATTCATTCTCAAATTTAAGTGTCGAACATGTGACTAGTGTTCCTTTATTGGACAGTGAAGAGCTGAGGGTTACTATTATAAATACCAATGGAATTTAGAGAATATCTCAATGTCCACCAGAATAAAATAATGCCTAGTTAAATTCATTTTCTCTTTCTTTTTTCCCTCCTTTCTTCCTTCCTTCCTCCCTTCTTTCTCTTTCTCTCTCCCTTCCTTCCTTCCCCCCTCTCGCTTTCTTTCCTTTTTTGTCTTTCTTTCTCTTTTATTCTTTCTCTCTATTTTTCTTTCTTTCTTTTTCTCTTTTCTTTCTTTCTTTCCTTTTTTTGTTATGGCCCTGAGGCTCCAACTAGGGGCCTGGCACTGTTTCTAAGCTTTTGTGCTCAAGGCTAACTCTACCACTTGAGGCAAGGCTCCCCTTATAGCTTTAGGCTATAAGAAATAGAAATAGAAATAAGAGACTGACAGCTTTTCCTGCCAGGGCAGGTTTCAAATACAATCCTCAGATCTCAGCCTCCTGAGTAACTAAGATTACAGGTGTGAGCTACCAGTGCCTGGATTAAATGCAATTTCATATTCACATCAACTTCTTAAGTCATGTTTTTATCTACTAAAATGATAGTCATAATATTCCTTGCACAATAAAAAGGCTGCTTAGGTGACCTTTAGCTACTCAGGTGAAATTGGGAAGATTGTGGTTCAGTTCAGACAATACAGTCAGGATGAATCCACAACAAGTGGGACATGCTGGTATGTGTCAGTAACCCAGCTATGCAGGAAGAATGAGCAGAGGGATCACAGTCCTAGGCCAACCACAGGCAAGAAGCGTAAGATCCTCTCTGAAAAATAACAAAAGCAGACAAAAAGGGGCAGAAGTGAGGGAGGTGGCTCAAGTGGAAGAGAGCTTGCCTAATAAATGTGAGGCCCTGAGTGCCACCAAAAATATAAATGAACAACATAAATAAAAAGTTGCATTATAGAATTTCCATATTCAAATGAAAGGGCTAATAGAGTTGTGAATCAATTCCTTTTTTTTTTTTTTTTTTGGGTCCTGTCGTGGGGAATGAACTCTGGGCCTGGGCCCTGTTCCTCAGCTCTTCAGCTCAAGGCTAGCACTCTACTACTTGAGCCACAGCGCCACTTCTGGCTTTTTTTCTTTTTGCTTATGTGGTGTTGGGAATCGAACCCAGGGCCTCATGCATGCAAGGCAAGCGCTCTACCACTGAGCCAACTTCCCAGCCGAGTTGTGAATCAATTTCTTATTGCCAATTTCAAAAACAATTCATATGTAGTTGTAATATTGAATTTATCCTGCACAATTATTGTTCAAATTGTTATTAGATTTGTGTGCATGTTCACTAGTTTGAGTTTTCCTGTATTTATAGAAGTTCAATCTTCTGTTCATATGTAAACTCTATTATCTATATAGTATAAACTCAAAAGTATACTTTATTAGACAAGGCATTTTTCACCATTTCCAAAATATAGCTACTTAGTTTGTAATTCCAACTCATACATACCATTAAGATATTTCTAATGGGATCTACCCAAAGGTAGAACTCAAGTTCGCAATGTTTTGTAAAATTCTAACCTTGGTTGGGAAAGCAATTACTACTTACCTATCATATCTTGAAGTCAAATGAGCAAAGCCTATTTTAAACTCACCTGACCTGTGGCAATTTGAATAATAATTATGATTTTTTATAGTGTGGAGATTCATGTTTTAGGAGGGTATGCTGCCTCGACCTAGTTAAGGCTAAGTGTCAAGAGTAATTCAAATCAGTGAAGCCATAGACAGAAGTTTAGTTGCCAGCAAGGAGAAAATCCACACAGCCTACATGCTGGGAAGCATTGAATAGTCTTAGACTGGAGATGACAAATGACTTGCGAATAGTGACTTATTTTACTAATTACAAAGCTATATTTTATTCATCGGGTCAGAGGGGTCTCTGGTATTGCTGTTTTGACTTACAGGCAAGAAAGTAATTAAGGAAGAAAAACCCTATTGAAATTTTAATTAAAAGCAATCATGGTGGTAGGTAGTCTGCAGTACTGGCAATATTACAGGAATTATAGGGGTTTTTATTACCATTACAGCACTTACCAACTTTTTGCTTCTATCTTTCATCTCCTGGCAAAATCATTACATGTTTTAAGGGCACAGAAATAAAATAGGTAAAGCTGCAGGCAAAGGTGTAAGGATACAGTCCCTTCCTGGAAAGAGGATTTTGTGGCGAACCATTTCTCCCATAATGCATCCCACAGACCATATATCCACTAGAACAGGAGAGACAGAAAATGGAGGAAAGAAGGAGAGCAAAGTTAACTAAAAGGACTGACTTCTGAAGGAGGAGGAAAAATATCAGCTTGATTAGTAGGTACAACTTTCAACTCCCAGCAAACATTGGCCAAAAAGTGAATTAAAACCAGCACTATACTCTTATACTTTGTCTAGTATGGGAATTCAAATGAATATTTTTTTTAAAAAAAAGCATTACTTTATAGATGCCTAAGGCTGCCTCTTTACACACTGTTGACATAGCTGAGATGGAAAAGCAGTCATTAGCCACCATAGGCAATGGCCGAAAGCCATAAAAAAGGGTTTGATACTGTTTGCTGAACACAGGGGAAAAAAATCTGAATCAACCTGCAGAAGTGGTTGCTCTATTTTCTGTTCCATCCAGCTATGGAGAATAGAAAAGAAGGCAATAGCATCTTTTTGTTATTCAAAATAAGTAAATATTTGACCCCTCCTCCCAAAAAACTTGAAATGGTTAATGCCATATTTTCTTTGCAGGAAAAAGAACTAGAATCCCTAGAAATTGAGACCCCATTTTCCTTCAGAAATTTCCCTTCAAAATAAACATCAGTCTTTATATCCATTTGAAATAATTTTGGGAGAAATAATAAATGATGATTTTAGTACATGATTTTTAGAAGTCATTGACAGATAGTGAAAAAAGATATTATAAATTATAAACCATATTAACTATGTATGTCTTTGCCAGTTGTCATGCTTGTTAACCAAACATGATTCACCTTATCTTAACGATACTGACCATCTTCCATCTCTCCTTTTATTAAAGACAAAAGAATATTGGGGCACAAACATTAGGCTGAGTTACTTCGTGGGAAGGAATGCAGGATGAGGTGCACAGGGAAGGCAGGCATGCCTGATGCAGGAGCAAGCAGGTTCTTCTGCATGATAACCTTCCTCTGCTCAGAGGGAGGACAGCCAGGGGTACTGGGCTCCCCTTCTCCATGCACCTAGAAAAGCCAATGACCTACTTGCTACCCTTCCTAGTCAAGCAAGGTAAGGGAGGTTGAATACCTACTGTCTCTGAGGCAAAGATCTGAAAAGCCAGAATAGGTATATTCAGATCCCTACCCTCTTGTATATCCTTTTCTTCTGTCGATACATAGTCCTTGGATTCATTCATAGGGTACATTTAATACATGTGTGCAATAAATAATGATCAAATTAGGGTAATTAGGGTAATTGACAGGGAACATTCAAAATTCTCTATTCTCTACATTATGAAATAAATTGTTGATAATAGCACCCCTTGCTCCATGGCTTTTCTCTCATGGATTCTCCTTTTCTTCTTATAAGATAACTTGTATATAACATATGCAAGAGTTTCTTTCAAGTCAGAAGGTACTAGAATTATGACACTTGCCCCAAGGTGAGCTGACCTTCCTGTCCTCTATGAACTGCATACAAATATTGGCGTCTACTCTGAAAGTATGCACATAATTTTTTTAACTTCAGTGAGAAGGGAATTTTCATAAAATTACCTTGCAGCACTTATACATAAATATATAATGAAAAATATTCTATAGGAATTTAGAAAAAATCCTATAAAATTCTATATGCTACAAACTAAATAGAATACAAAAACTGATATGAAAGGCACGTTAAGTATAGATATACAACTCTAACAAAACTATCTTTAAGCTCTAAGATGCATTTTTATTATGATACATTACTTACAAAAGATTTTCTGGATAAAATAATATATTTCGGTGCTTCCTAACAGATATTTTATAAATCCTCTGTTTGGAGTAATTAAAGTCAAGTTTGAATACATTTTGAAGATTCTTTCTATTCCATTAAAGTGTTCCTGTCTACTAGATTTTCTTTATGAAACTGGCAATGTAAGATCTAATACTTTTTCCTTTCTATAATTTCTGGATTAAAAATTATTTGCTACCACAGATATTATTTATAAAACACCTTAAGGAAATTCTTATCCTGCTTAAGTAATTAAATAATTTGGAAGGTTCTTCTGTATTCCATTAGTGCTCATGGAGAACTTTACTTCAAAAGTATGTGATCTTCCTGCTAGTCTTTTTCAATAGCTCTAGCCATCCTTCTAAGATATTATGAAAACACCAAATGGTTAAAATGGAATTTTTCTTATTTTCAAACTCACTGGGCTGAACTGCAACTCCAATCAATTATTCTCAATCTCTATGGTGTGTATGCTTATCAGTATGCACTTGGATGTTTACTCACATGCCATTTATGACATTTTAGCTAGCAAGGCTTACTTCTTAGACACAACTTTCACATTTTTAATGAGTGATTCTTCCAAGCAGTAATTTCAAAAGCCAAACTGAAATCTGGCAGCTCTATTTTTGACAAGTCTGTATGTACGAAAGGTAGCATTACTCCTGGCTATGGAAAGCATGCATCCATCTGCGTCGGAAACTCAGAAGCATCCCTACCGTTCTCCTTGTAGCCCATTCCCAGAATGACCTCAGGGGCTCTGTAATAACGCGTCACCACATACGGAGTCATCATGAAGCTGGTGCCCGCGGTCCTGGCCAGCCCAAAGTCGAGGATTTTCAATGTGCAATCAGACTTGACTACAATGTTACTTGGCTTTAAATCCTGACAACAGCAACAAAGGAAAAAATTCAAAGCCAGTCTCCAATGGCACTCATAGGCTTCCTCTACTCAATCAACAGGACAGTTTTGAAGATAATAACTGCTACAAAAAATTAAAATTAGTTTCAGGTTAAAAATATCTTCAGCTGGGCACTAGTGGTGCATGCATGCAATCCTAGTTACTCAGGAGGCTGAGATGGGAGGATTGAGGTTCAAAGCCAGCCCACTGAATGAAAGCCTGTAAGACTCTTATCTCCAATTAATCAACAGAAAACCAGAAGTGGGGCTATGGCTCAAAGAGGTAGAGTGCTAGCCTTCAGCATTAGGAACAGCATCCCGGGCTTGAGTTGAAGCCCCATGATTACCACCAACAACAATAACCACCACAAAAAATCTTCAGTAAAGTATTTAAATCCAAAGGAAAACAGCATTGTCATTGTTACAATTTAGACTCATCTCACCAAAAATAATTTAGACAAAAAGGACATTATCACTTATTGTCATTTCCTGGGTTTCTCCTTAGAGAATAAAATCTTTTATTTCTAATTCCTTTCTAGACCTGACAAAGAATCAGATCATGCTGTCAGAAATCAACAGTGGGTATGAACTATCTTATTCCAGCAGAGCTGCTGCCCATCAAATTGCTAGAAAACATGGGCTTCTTAGAAGCTGACTCTCAAAGGGCTGAAACATAATGCCACACATAGTCAATCACAGAATAGCTAGGGCGTATTAGTCAACTGGGTGCCAATTCTATTGTCAAAGGAATGAGGAAGTATGTTGTGCTTGACCATGTCTTCATGCATAAAAGAAATGATCTAAAGTTCTTCAATTTCTTCTCCCACAGACTTTGACCTGCAATTCAGTGTTCTTACCCTATGAATAATTCCAGCAGAGTGGAGGTGCTTGATGCCACACAGCATTTGGTATAGTAGATAAGACATTCGCTCATGGTCTAATTCCATCTGAATCACTTGACACAAGTTGGCATCCATCAGTTCCATTACTAGGTAACTAGAAGGTAAATCCACAACATTAGTTCCAGAGCACAGAATCTACGAAATCTTTTGATCATAAAGAACACCTTTCTATATAGATGTACGCTTTCTACACTTCCTAGTTCTGTCTTTGATGGAATCAAGAGTAGAAAAAACTTCCAAGCATGGTATATGTGCTACCTTGTAGCAACTCTACCACTAGATATTTCCTGTAGGCACCATTTATTAGTGTGTAGTTCATGTCCACATACTTTCCACCATCATCATGGGTTGTATTTTCCCTGTCTTCTCTTACCTCCTTCCTGAGTATTAGGATTATAAATAAGATAAGCTTCAGGACAGCTACTTCCACAGAATGAGCAGTGTGTTCAAACAGACACTATGCTGGGAAATCACTTCCTCTCCTCTCCTTATTGTCTTTATGTTTTGTTTTGTTTTAATTGTAAAAATACCATACAGAGGGGTTACAATTACATGGGCAAGATAACGACTACATTTCTTATCAAGCATTGTTGCTTCCTCTTTGTTTCCCCTTCCCATCCCTTCCCATACTCCCTCCACCTCCCCCCACCCGATCCTCCCACCCCCACCAAAGTTGTAAAGTTAATTTTTCGACATAACAACTTGTACATCTCCTTGTTGCAATGGGTCCACCTGTATCCCTATTTAAACAAGTTGTTTTTTTCCCTTCCCCTCCACAAATTATACCAACATCAAATACAGTGAAAGCAGTGGTTATACCGTGGGGGAGGGACATACAAAGAAACATAGAAATCTAGGCAGATTCTTTTTGTACTAAATCAAAAGCACCACAAAAAAAATGGGCATGAAGAATAAAGATGTTTATCATATCCCTTTAATATTCCGCCAAGTGAACAGACTCCCCTTAGAAAGCTCACCAAATCAGTTAATAATAAATAAGTAACAAGCATTCCCTGATTGAGCCAAGAGCATAGAACAATGGAGCACACTGCACCATAAGGCCAGGAGGAGGCAGGAAGTGATCCCACCACAGAACTTGCTTTGCTGTCACTGATCTGGCACTAGCCCTACCTCTTTCTTCCCTGGATCTCCACAAGGGATTTTTCTTTTTGTTGTTTCCCTTTGAGCTATTCCAGTGAGACCTTCCAACATGAATTTTGTTTTGTTGTTACTTACACATCTTGGAACTCCTCCAGTGTTTTCTGGGGTGTGAAGACATTTAATAAGCTAATAATCTGGAAGAAATAGCATGGAAAAGACAAAGGAAAGAGAAAAGAGAGTTATTTTTAAAGTACAAATGCATTTATTCTAACTGACAGGTGCTTGCTAGAGCAATGGTGGAGACAGAAATGTTAAGACGTTTTCTAGAATGCCTCACTGAACCTAAAACCGAGTGTTCAGAAAGTACACAGATCTGTCTTCAGGTTACAAAACAAACCCCTCAAACTCTTAGGTAGAAGGAAATCAGAGACATAATTGTTATTCTGTTTTAGTATGGGTCTGTATAGAAAGACACAGAACTGGGCCTGGCATGGGAGGAAAAATTAAACATTGGATCAGATTTAGCAAAATGGTATTTCTCCAAATGCGAGGTTATTGTTATTATTGATACTGCTACTATAGTTTCCTTCACTTGTATCTGACATTCACATATTGCTTACATTAATACTCCAGTGGTATGTAGGGGAGGAGGGAGGTGAATTGTGAATAATATCAATAATGGATTTAATGGAAAATGTATTTTAAAGTTACCTAAATTTAGTTCTAACCTTTATGTTTCCTGCTTTATTTATTATGTGTATTTGGTAATAAAGAAGTTTGTCTTTGAGAATACACTTTAAAAAAGCCTTTATCACAGTTCCACATAAATTGTATACATAAATAACTCAAACTGTTCTTCCATTTAAATATTATATATTGATGAGCCAGTAGACAATGAAAATAAAAAGACATAAAGCCAGTAGCCTGTGGGCTCATGGCTGTAGTCTTAGCTATGCAGGAGGTAATATGTTGTTTGATATTGTTTGGTGTTGTGTGAGATTCTTATCTCCAACTAACCACAAAAGAATGGAAGTAGAGGTGTAACTCCACTCTTAAGCAAAACAAAAAAATATCTAAGGGACAACACCCAGACCTGAGTTCAAACCCCAGAATTGACATTAAAAGCAATCTACTTATAACATGTCTATAGAGGGCTGGGAAGGTGGCTCAGTGGTAGAGTGCTTGCCTTGCATGCATGAGGCCCTGGGTTCAATTCCTCAGCACCACATAAGCAGAAGAAAAAAAAGCCGGAAGTGGCACTGTGGCTCAAGTGGTAGAGTGCCAGCCTTGAGCTGAAGAGCTGAGGGACAGCGCCCAGGCCCAGAGTTCAGGCCCATGACCGGACCCAAAACATGTCTATAGAAACCTAGTTTGCAAAAGTTGGCAAAGTACAAGTTAAAAATCTAAACAGCTTCATTGTGTGAAGCAGTGAATCTTAGTAGAGTTCATAAGTGGCACTTGAACACCTGAAGTGACTAAAAGCAGAGTAACTGTTTTCTGGGGAAAGATGACTTTACATTTGTTCAGAAATTACTGAGAAATATGTGAAATACTACTCAATAGTTTCTAGTATACCTAAAACATTTCATCTTTTAAATCAATTTTCCAATTTGGACTTTATCAACAAAAGGAAAAAAAGCAATAGTCCTTTGCTACTTAATTACTTTGTAATTGAAGTGCCTGTGGTTCTGTACATTTAACTGAGGTGAGTATTCAATACTATATGGTGTATCTTCTATTTCAGGATTCACGGTGGATCTGGTTCTGCATTACCGGATCAATCTCATGAAATTAATTAAATTTACACAATTTTCATATTTGTTTAGATTAAAAATGGGCTATAAAACCAGGACTGGTGGCTCATGCTTGAAATCCTCGCTACTCAGAAGGCTAAGATTTGAGGCTCATGGTTTGAAGCCAGCTCAGACAGGAAAGCCTGTGAGACTCTTATCTCCAAGAAACTACTCAGGAAAAGCCAGAAGTGGTACTCTGGCTCAAGTGGTAGAGCACTAGCCTTGAACAAATGGACCTCAGTGAAAGTGCCCAGATTCTGAGTTCAAGCCCCAAGACTAGTGAATAAAAAAAAAAAAGCACAAGGCACATATACGATCACCTGGTAAATAATCTAGGTAACTTAAATCTGTCAAGCATTATAATTCCAAATAATTCAAGCTTTATGCTTTAAAAGATAATATACCAAAATCTATTCCTGATTTCAAATATTTACCTTCTTTTATTCCCTTTTAAGATTATCTACTCTGTTCCTTCTTTGCTCCCTTACAGATTTTAATTCCTACTAATATCCAATCTTTTAAAGGCTTGTCTTTGGATATTATCACTATTTTATCATTAAGTTCAGTAGTTTCCAGCAGGAATTCCTTCACAAACTGATATGATTCAGTGTTAATCACCCCCTACCCTCATACCCATTACTACTTCCTGGAATTTTCCGTGTCTAAAAGGATTTTCTTATCTATTATTATATACTTAATGGGACTGCTTTATTGTTTTTTTCTTAACTTTGAACTTCAGTAACAAAGATTGGCATTCTAACGGTCCTTTCCTTGGTTTTACAAGTATTTATATAGAATTTGTATTTGACTAGAAGTAAACTTACTCTGTTAACATTTTTATTTTTGTGTATTTCCATTTCCACTTCATTTTGATAAGTATTTTTTGTATGATCAGATGCACATAGGCAGTGTGCCTTTGTAGGCTTGG
This sequence comes from Dipodomys ordii, assembly GCF_000151885.1. NCBI lineage: Eukaryota > Metazoa > Chordata > Mammalia > Rodentia > Heteromyidae > Dipodomys > Dipodomys ordii. The sequence continues at coordinate 13,907,990 of NW_012267265.1, forward strand.
CACTATCTACTCAGGAGGCGAGATCTAGAGGATCTCAGTTGGAAGCCAACCCAAGTGAAATCCATGAGACTCTAGCATCCTTTAACCAGCAAAATCCTAGGCTGGAGGTACAACATAAATGGTTGAGCTTCAGCCTAGTAAGCAAAGCCAAGCAAGCATAAAACCTTAAGTTCAAACCCTGATATTAGCAAAATAAAATTATGTGTACATACACACACACACACACACACACACACACACACACAGAAAGAGAGAGAGAGAGAGAGAGAGAAGGTAGAAGGTGGTATTCTATTATAAAAATTATTACTTCCATTAGGAATTATTTGGAAAGGGGTATCATTTATTATTCTCATTATTTCAGTAAAGAAAATGGAATGTGTTTTTTTCTGCTCTAGTCCTGTAGCCAATCTGGTTTCTGCTTTTATTTAACATACTAAGAGAACAGGTTGATACAGTGACTTCTCTTAGGAACTGTGTATCTCTGTCCTTTCTACAATCTTTCTTAGGAGTCCTTCATGACCATATCAGGGTTGAGTACAGATTTGATAAAGTTCCCTTTGTAGTGAGGGTTTTCTAGGTCCATCTATTGAAAAGAATAGCTACATCTCACCCCCATATCGACTGGTAGTTTTCAAAAAGTTTATCTTTGCGTATCAGCCTTTCACATTCTACACATTTGACTATTATTTTATTGCCTTTCTGGCCAGGAAAAGTAGAGCTCTGAATAGGGGCAGAATGGAGGAGGATACAGGATGTTTCCATGCCTTTTCTTAGTTTTCTTCCTGCTATGACCCTAGCAGCAAAAGCATCTTGACTTGTACAGGGCACATTTCATTCATTCAACAAACATACATTGAAAGGCTGAATTGGAGTAGAAAAATAGAGGAAAAGAGACTCTGAGCCTGAATCTGTGGTTTTGTATTTTGTGTATTTTTCAGCTGATCTCTCATACCTTTTATTTGCTTCTTTCTTGGTGCCACTGGAAAAATTCATTTGTCTGAGAGGATCTCTTGTTTATGAAACTATACCATTTCACATATTTGGTATTTCATATTTCAATTTCAGCTTAAAGGAGGTTGTAGGGAGTTACAATAATTGAATTGTACTTATAATACTTTATAATTTTTATTATACATTTGTGTGACAAAATGGTCAATAAACTTGTTACAATTTAGTTATGAAAAGTATTACAAGGGAATTATCTCCCATATCTCTTTACTAAGAAAAAATGAAGCACAAGGAGAGTTCTAGAGAATTTGCATGAGATTAAAGAATACAAAGACCTGTCATCTAGCCATGAGTGCCCTGGGGAACATGCTCCCAGTGGTCCCATTCTGAAGTGTTTTATAAACATATATTTGCCTCATTCCCAACCCTGGAACCACAAAGATGCCTGACATACAGTGTGGACCTTAAACAGTTAGAAGCCAAGCCACTGGCAGACGATAGCCCACACACAAAATGTGATAACATGACAAAGAAAACATCTTCATCTACTAATTATTCATTTTCAAATAAACAGTATATCATTCTATAGGACTTTAGGGTTTTTTTTCAGTTTTGGCTTTTGTTTGTGGTTTGATAAAACAATGTGGTTTTGTTTGTGGGTTAATGTGAGCAAGACAATCAAATAGGATTAATTTGATAATAGGGACATATCTATCAAATTCTCTCCATGCCATATGGCTTTTAAAGGATTTCTAAGCAGGAAGCTACCATGAGGACAATGAAATCAAATAGAGCATATGGGCAAGATAAGCAAGAAGCAGAAATTGCAAAGAAAAACAGTACAAGTTGGCACTATTTTTCTTCTCCCAGTCTCACAACCTCCCACTGCCAATGGTTTAAAAATAATATGGAAGCTCACGTTTTTGTGGTTCACACACGTCATGAGGACCAGCTCCCGGTAAGCTCTCTTGGCATGAGTTTGGTTCTGAAAAGGTCTGCTGAGCTTCTTAATGGCCACATTTCTGTCAAGGACAGCATCATATGCAGCACTGCAGAGATTCAAGAACAACCCAGAATTAAGAACGAACGAGACTCGGAACCTGATCAGCCTAGTTAAGAGGATTGATTGGAAAAAAAATAATAATATTTTGGAATCCTCTTCAAGTATCATCTTTTCAGATCACATGTCAACCAGGCTGCAAATTATCAGTGAAAAGGAGGGAAAGGAAGAAGCCGAGGGGGAGGAAGAAGAGGGAAAGAGAAAGAAAGGAAGAGAAAGAGAAAGAAAGAAAGCAACAATACAACACAAACTAAGGTTGGAAAGTGAGGAAGAAGAGGACAAGGATGACGGAGGAGTGAAACATCATGCTACAGCAGATGAGTTCTGTCAGTGAGTATAGGTAAGAAGAAAAGAAAGCTCAAATTCCCCACCGGCCATTCAACCATGGCAAGTCATTTCATCTCTCTGGGCTGGTATTTCTTATTGATTAACATATAATATTGAAGAATTCTCAAGATATAACATGTCCTAGCTTCTTTAGTTATTTTAAATGAGTATTATACTTTCCTCAGTCATAGAAACCACTTTTTAAAATAATTTGTATTGTAAAAGTGATGTACAGTGGAGTTACAGTTACATAAATCAGGTATTGAATACATTTCTTTTTGAACAGTGTCACCTCTTCCCTCATTTTCTCCGTTTTGTTCCCTCCTGACCTCACTTCCCCACAAGTTGTATAGTTCTTGTGAGTATCTAGTGAGTATCACTGCTGAATTAGTTATCCCTTTGTCCTACCATTTCTATGCTTCCCTGTCCCCTCTCCAAATCATACAAGCTTAAAATGTACAGAAGTCGGGGCTGGGAAAGTGGCTCAGTGGTAGAGCGCTTGCCTTGCATGCATGAGGCCCTGGGTTCGATTCCTCAGCACCACATAAGCAAAAAGAAAAAAAAATGTACAGAAGTCATAAACAATAACAAAAGGAGAAAAACACCCACAAAAAGTAAAATAAAAAAATAAACTCTGGTTTCCATTTCTTGGAGTTGATTTCAACAAGTATCACTTAGAAACTGGCTTTTAAGGTGTTAATTGCCATGAAACACAGGCTGAGCCAGGTACAGTGGTACATGCCTGCAATCCCCACCTACTCAGGATGTAGAAGAAAGAGATCATGGGTATGAAGCCAGGAAAGTTAGCTAGACAGAATTTCATAAATTATTAAACAATAATTAATAATAAAATAAATAAAATGATTTGATGTAGCTCAGTGGTAGAATACTTGCCTGGCATACAAGGAAGCCTTGGGTTCAATCCCAAGTACATTTTTAAAAAATGAAAAGAACATGCTGGCTGATGAGCTAAGCATGCTCATTACTAGTATAAGTCTCAAAATAAGGATCAGAAGAGATTTCAGAACCATCAATCAGACTGCATTTAACACCAACATTTGAAGTTTTCCAGCCATCTGAGAATAAAAACTTACCATGAAATCTAAATATATGCCACTGTTTTTAATCATATGTAATATATGGGTCTAAAAGAAAAAATGAAAGAGGCTCTTCGTGCTATTCCAATGAATAATGTACTCATTAAATGTTAACTTCCCTCCCTGCAAATTTGGTTGGCAGAAAGGATATAAAACCAGAACCCCCTGCAACTGATCTATTGAGTTTACAGTGGCATGAATCTTGGTATTGAACTAAAGACAGTTTAAGTTGGATAAAGTTTTAGAATTCCATGATCCCATTCATTCTTTACTTCTCTCTAAAATATGTCCACCAAAAGTGTGGCCTGTTTCTGCTGTGTGCTTCCAAGACCATAGAATTAATGAGTACTGAGGCAGTGCATTGTCTTACTGGACAGCTTTGAGAGCAGAGATGCCTGTCACTTGAACAAGCAATGTTGTCTCCCCATGCTTTCCAATGATTACTCCTAATCCTAGCCCTCCAGGGCACCTCAAAATGAAGCATTTTCTGCTCATTACAACAGACCATAATATTTTAAATCCATTAAAAAGTTCCTGCTCTTGGGTTAACACTAAATTCCTCTAGGCTTTATTTTCCCCCCAAGTCTCTCCTTTCTTAATCTAAATATCACCCATTACCATTTGTCAAGTCCCATTCCCATCTGCTTAGGTTCCTCTGAACAGTCACCAATCTGTCAATGTCTCTGCAAATGTGGACCCTGCCCTAAATAAAACGTTGAGGCTTATAGCAGGACTATCAACTCCTTCAGCCTTTCATCTGTCCTACCTGACATTGTTAATGCAACTAAATCTGTCCTGTCCTGCTCTCTCTTATGATGACATCACATGCTAGCACCCCACAGTGAGCTGTTAGTTATAAATGCTGTCTTCTGAAAACTTTGTGCTTGGGAATATGTCTAGGACAAGCAGAAAAGCTCAAAAGCTATGTACGTATGACCATATAAGATGATGCTAAGCTAAATGAACCCCAAGATAGAAGCACAAGTGGTTTTATCTTTCTTGCTGTTGTTTTTAATGTATTTAAAATGTACCATGTGGTTTTTTTGTTTCTTTTGTATGTTCTTCCCCTGTGGTATAATCCCTGTTTTCACTGTATTTGATTCTGGTGCCCTGAATCTTGTATATACATTTTTCTAATTTGGGGAGGGAAAGGGAAATAACAAAATGCTGAAATAAGGATACAGGTTAACCCATCGTAACACTGAAACTATATTGAAAGACACTATATTGGAGACATTAAGTTGGAGAAGTGGGGAGGGAAGGGATGATAGGGGGAAAACGAAGGAGGAGGTAACAAGGCTCGATAGGAAATGTACTCATTACCTTACTCATGTAACTGTACCCCCTCTGTACTGTATTTTTACAATAAAAATACATACAGTAAAATTTCAATAGAATACCTCAGTTCTTGTGTTTGTTCTTACTATCCTACCAATGGCAGGTAAAGGAAAGAGCCAAGTGTATTTTATAGGCAATGCACAAAGTGAACTTGGAAATACAGGAATTAAACGTATTCCTCGAATTAAGTAATTATGTTAGCAAAAAATGAATCAGCCAGTCTCTTTAAAGAGAAAGACTAAATCTTAAGCAAAAAAGACTTAGCTAAAATTACTAATATACATACATTAAAAAAAATGGCAGTCCACCATAAAAGCAAATAGAGTCAGAGGAACAAATTATGGCAGTGCTGGCCAAATAGAAAGTGTCCTCCAGGGTGGTGCAGGGATCCAGTGAGCCAAACATCCTAGCTGCAGCCATTTAACAGCACTCTGTCCAGGTCTGGGAGCTGAGTCTTACCTCTGCAGTCAACCCTGCAGTGCATCAGGCTGTCTTGAGAACATGGCATGGAAAAGTCCTCCTATACTGGTTAGCCGCTACACTGTTCATCGTTTAACAAATTCCCATCTGGTTTGTACTTGAGACATTAATGACACTGATGCAATCTGGTTTAAAAGTCTGACCACTGACATGTGAGTGCTGCAAGACAACTGATCTAGCCCTGAGCTTATGGGGAATAACTGAGAAAATGCCACCATTTGGGGTTTCTTGATAGACAGCACATGGGGTATCTTCTCCCTGAAAAGGTATGACATTTTCCCTTCCTTGGGCAGTTTTAGGTATGAGTCTCAGCTCTGCTGCCTATTAGATGTGTAGCTACAGGCAACACATCTACACTTTGTGGCATCTCTTCCTTCATATTTAAAATGGAGATAATAGCAACTGGACAAGATTGCTGTAAAGAGTTAGTGATGTATCCATACAGCCTCAGCTAGAGTGAATGCTCAGTAAATAATGGCTAATGCGATTCTCAAAGTCCTTTCCTTGTTTATTATGTAATGCAAGACAAGATAAAGTATAAATTCTTACAGTTTATGCAACAGCTACACACATATCTACTAATTAGTGGTTTCTAGAAGTTTCCACTAACTACAGTTTTTCTACTAATCATTTGTCAGATGCACTATCTTTTGTTTCCCCCTGCTCCTGGAGCTTGAACTCAGGGACTGGGCTCTGTCCCTGAACCTCTTTGTGCTTAAGATTAGCACTTGAAACACTTGAAATACCACAGCTTTTTCTAAATAGTTTATTGGAAATAAAGAGTCTCACAGACTTTCTTGCCTGGGCTGGCTTTAAACTGTGATCCTCAGATCTCAACCTCCTAAGTAGCTAGAATTACAGGCACCAGCTCCACGCTGGATCCACTATCTTGATCCCATTTCCAAAGTTTATCTCATTGAATCAAAAGAGATTTAGGGGAGGTAACTTTGTCCAAACCTACTTTACCATACATTTCTCTGATCTACTTTAAAAAGCAGGGGTTTTTTATCCTTTGTTTTAATGCAAACTTATTTCCAGTGATTACTGAAGAAGCTTCTAAGCAGTTCACAGGGTATCTGTTCTAACTAATGTTAAATCTAATACATGGATCAAAACATCTTTCTTTCCTCTAAAAAAATGAGAACTGTGCACATCAATAACTGAATGAATTGTAGCAGGTTAGTTCTTTGAACATTTGGCACCTTGAATGGAACCGGAAGATGTATTAAAAAGAACTCAAGAGTTAAAGGGGAATCCCTGATACTATTTTGGTGGAGGAGAGGAGTCCTGTCCTGGGGCCTGAATTCTGGGCCTTGGGCACTGTCCCTTAGCTCTTCAGCTCAAGGCTAGCACTCTACCACTTGAGCCACTGCGCCACTTCCGACTTTTTTCTTTTTGCTTATGTGGTGCTGAGGAATCGAACCCAGGGCCTCAGGCATGCAAGGCAAGCGCTCTACCACTGAACCACCTTCCCAGGCCTCCCTGATACTTTTGCAGCTGGCATTCTGGATTCCAATACAAGCTTACAGATGCCCTATGAGAAGTTGAGAAGGCAGAGGTACAGGTAGTGGCCACCTTCTGATATATTGTGGATGGCAAGATGAGTCTAGTGGAGAGATGAGATTTCCTTCTGAAGCAGTAGTTTCTGTCATTATCCAGATTCCAGGCTACTGGAGGAGCTGAAGCAGAGGCATCAGTGGACTCCAGGCTCCAGTCCACAGAACAGACTCCGGTGTCAGGGAATGACAACAGCGGTGGCTACAGGTGCACAGTTTCTCTAACATCAGCTCTGATCATGTTCTGGCAACCCAGAGGTCCCAAGCACACGCTCAGAGAAGGAAACAGCCCTGGTGATTCAACTTGCCAGTGTCTGGGTTCTTTCCAGGAAGCCTAAACTAAAGCCATTTCCTAGGTTTCCGATGATCTCATAGACACGGATTCACTGTATTAAAGCTCTGCCTGTTGAACAGGTTTCTGTTTCCAGCCATCTTTTGTAATTCCTCAGTGATTACTGGCAACAGTCTGGCAATATATCTGCAAAGGGGCAATACTGGTGCTGTCCAGACATGGGTGGATGCCTGAAATTTTTCTTAACTCTATAACCATGCTTACTTTTAAATCTTAGTCCACAGATTTTTGTTTATTTCTTTCAGTAGTTTCTTCCTTCTATTGCCATGTAGATTAAAATAGAAACCATTCTTTTAAGCTTGCCAGAAAATTTGCTGGATACTTGCCATCAATTTGGTGACTTAGAATACAAGTCATTTCCTCTACCGCCATGGTCATTCTTCAAAGAGAGATATGGCATCTGTCCTTCTGTTCCAGTCATTTTTCTAGCTGTGGCATGCTATAAAGCTATGTTTATGTCCTACATCCACTCATATAAACACTCATATAAACATGTGTACATATACTTCCTGCTAGCAAGTCTTATTCTTTAATTTTTCAGGGTCTCCTCGGAACCTTAGAGCAACCACAGACAACCTCTTACACAAGCATTTATGTGACCATGTGCTTTTCCCCCCTCTCTTTCCTATTTAAAATAGTTTTAATCATACATGCTATAGTTTTAAAAATTCCTATGCATCATGAGAAGAACGTTATCACTTGAGCAATAATAATAATAATATAGTGGCTTATACCTGTGTAATCTCAGCTATGTGGGAAATGAATATCATGAAGATTGTGCTTTGAGACTAACCTGAGCAAAATGTTAGCAAAATCCTGTCTCAATCAACAGGACACAAGTTGTGATTAATGCCTGTGATCCCAGTTGTGCAGAGGGCATAGAGAGGCAGGAAGATTAGGTCTGAATTCAGCCCAGGCAAAAATTTAAAACTCTAACTGAAAAACTAACTAAAAAAACAAAGAAAGTCGGGAATATAACTCAAATGTTAGCACATCTGCCTAGAAAGGGCAAGGTCCTTGATCACACACACACACACACACACACACACACACACACACAGTGTTTGTGTACTTCTTATTTGGCAAGCCAAGTTCTCTCTCTCTCTCTCTCTCTCTCTCTCTCTCTCTCTGTTTTTTTGGGTTTTTGTGTGTGTGTGTTTCTTACCAGTCCTGGGGTTCAAACTCAGGGCCTGGGCACTGTCCCTGAGCTTCATTTGCTCAAGGCTAGTACTCTACCACTTAAGCCACAGTGCCACTTCCATCTTTTTCTGTTTATGTGGTACTGAGGAATGGAACCCAGGGCTTCATGCATGCTAGGCAAGCACTCTACCACTAGGCCCCCAAATTCTCTCTTGAAAGTACCCATCACGTTTCTAGTCCACGGACGAAGATTCATATAATAGCTATTACCTCAAAGTTTCAAAGCTATAGTTACAAACAAAATTTGTAATTAGAAGCCCATATTTGACTAAATTAAATTGATTAAATGATGACTTCTCAAAGAGAGGACAGGTTTAAATTTTAACTTAATAAATAGGTTTTAAAAGATTTTAATAGGCTAAACCTTTGAAAAATTCTTAGTTTGGGGATGCATTTATGTTATGTTCTGTACAAGTTTGATAGAGTTCCTATCTTCAGGGTATTTTTACTCTGTACAGGTCTGGAACATAATTAAAAAGATCGATCATTTCTCAGCATTTCAACTCAGCAAATGATTCAGAGCAGCCTACTTATTTGACAAGTTCTGTCCTATAAAATTACTTCTTAAAGAAATTGTTAATAGAAGAAAAACATCAGTATCACAATAAAGACTGAATTGCTTTTATGTTGAAATACAAAAATAAAGTTAAGGATATTTTCAGTGTAATAGAATTTGTTCTTTCCAGGTATCTAAACCCCTGTAGAGAGTATTTTTCAAACAAAATGCCTTGACATATACTGCATGTATCAATTATTTCAATTTACTAGATATCACATATAAATTTGATGATCCAAAAAATTCACAAAAACATCAAAGATAATAAAAAGCACATTGAAAAACAATGACTGTGAAACCACATTCAAGCAGAGAAAGCTAATAATGTTCAGTTCATTAAAACATGTGAGATTATAACAAGAACAAATTATTATTCTCATGCCATTTTTAATATCAAGGTAATCAATACAAATAAATGAACATTTTGTTTATACTTTTATTTCATATTTTTGTCTCACATTTTAATAAGTCTATTTTATTTATTTTATTTTATTGGCTGTGGGGACTGAACTCTGGGCCTGGGCACTGTCCCTCAGCTCTTCAGCCCAAGGCTAGCGCTCTACCACATGAGCCACGGACCACTTACAGCTTTTTCTGCTTATGTGGTGCTGAGGAATCGAACCCAGGGTCACATGCATGAAGGCAAGCACTCTACCACTGAGCCACCTTCCCAGCCCAATAAGTCTATTTTAAATACATTTCAATAGCACTATTTTTCATCCATAATAGAAATTATTTTTCTCTTTTACTGTGGAAATTTTCCAAGCTCAAAGCCACTGCTCATGGTCACCAGGCTTTAACTGAAGAAGTTTTCACACTGTCCAAGGGGCAAACCAAGGAACTACCTTCCAGTCTAACTGTCTCATTACCACCTTCAACCATTTTTTAGTAATAGAGTTCAAATGATTTATGTTTGTTTTATGTTAACAAGATTCCTCACTGGAATAGCAGCCCAAGTGGGCATCAGTGCCTGGATGATGTCAGAATCATTTGAGGAGACAAGCTTATTGAGTGCATTCATTATTTGTGTTAGTCTTAATGGTAAGACCAGCTCTCAAAGGAGTTGATAGGGAGAAAGTGCTGTGTCCAAGATTAAGCATATTTTGCGATAATTACTATACATCTAGGATAATCTTGTCAGATGAGGAGAAAAGCTCAAAAGCTATGTACATATGACCATATAAGAAATGAATACAAGAGGTTTTTTTGTCATCATTGTTGTTTTTAATTTAGTATGTGATTTTTTTTGTTTCTTTTGTATGTTCCTCCCCCTAAGGTATATCCCCTGTTGTCACTGTATTTGATTTTGGAGCCCTGTATCATGTATATACATTTATCTAATTTGGGGAGGGGAAGGGGAATAACAAAATGCTGAAACAAGGACACAGGATGACCCACTGCAGCAATGATACCCACAAGACACTATGTTGGAAATGAACTTTACAACTTCTGGGGAGGGAGACGGTGGAGGAGGTAGGGGAGGGAAAGGTCTGGGGAGGGGGGCCGTGGAGGAGGTAGGGGAGGGAAGGGATAGTAGTAGAAAAACAAAGGAGGGGATAAAAATGTTCGACAAGAAATGTACTCATTACCTTATATAACTGTAACCCCTCTGTACAGCATCTTTACAATGAAATAAAATTTAAAGAAATAAATAATATTAAACAATTAACAACCTTATGATGTTTCATTGGCTCACATGCTAGTACTATTTCTTGATACCTATAACAATGGTTTGATGCATTCAGTGAGCCACAAGAATCACAAATGGAGTGTGATTATGATAAAAATAATCTTTATCACCCAGCCCCAGGGCCTGCTTTCTCATCCTGTAAGCTTCCTTTATTGTTTCTGGCCTTACAGTTTGCCTCTTTCATACTATCACTAACACTGCTAACTAGCACTGACTCCCAGCATCTCTTGCCTCTAAATCCATGTGCTAGTTATTGTTCATGTAGTAAACTCTTTGTTACTGCTTTTCCTTTGTCCGTTTTTCTCTAAGTTTATCTTTTAGTCCAACACTTATAAAATTAATATTTGTGAAATGTTTATTTGTATCTCAATTATGCTGCATTTAGCATATACTGCCTTTTATTATGTCTTTTTCTATTCTTAAAGTTGTGCTAATGTGTGTGTATGTGGTGTGTGTGTGTGTGTGTGTGTGTGTGTGTGTGTGTGTGCCAGTACTGGGGGGCTTGAGCTAAGGACCTGAGGGCTGTCCCTTAGATTTTTTGCTCAAGGCTACTTAGTGCTCTTACCACTTGATCCACAGCTCCACTTTCATCTTTTTAATGGTTATTTGAAGATAAGAGTCTCCTATTTTTTCTTTCGAAGCTGGTTTCAAATGGAAACTCTCAGACCTCATCGTCCTGAGGAGCTAGAATTACAGATGTGAATTACTGGTACCCAGTTGATGTGCTTATCACTAATGACTCCAGTCCTGAAGGACTTAGCTCTGAATCTCCAAGGGTTTATTGCATGGAATTACATTTGCCAGTACTGAATGTTTACTTTCACAGTTTTAAGTGTATTAGGTAGAGGGCATTGTAAAAGATCAAGAATAAAATTTTGAATAATATATAGTATATATTAACACTATGCTATTAAAGATACTAAGACTTATCTTTAGATCTCTTTCTCAAAAGTCCTAGTTGACATAGATAACTATCTATAACAACTCACTGGATGTTTTAGAGATATCTTCTTATTAATATGCCCCACACTGCACCAGCCTGATTTTATATCTCATGTACATTTTCAAATTGACCTATATTCTTCTAACTCCATTTCAATGGCAGTGTGTCACTAAAGCTATTGGCCCTTCCAAATCTTCCCACATTAACTCTTCCTCCCTCCTCTCCACACCTCTCTTCCTCAGTCTCATTCTACCCGAATTAGGCCAGCTCTAACACATTAGCTTCTGTCTGAGAATCCTGCTAGTTTTATTTATAGAATGCATTAAGAACATTTCTTGATTAGCAAAGTGTGAATAAAATAACTAATATAATGTACCTCATAATGTTTTTTACAAGAGTTAAATTAGCTTAATTTTGAGAACTCATGTCCTTGTACTACTTGACTGTTAATTTTCCTGAAGGCAGGGCCATGTGTGTTTTGCATGGTGAACATAAAAAAAAAGTCTGCATAAGTAATTGTTAAGTGGTTAAACTAATGATTAATGTACTCTTAATGGTAAAGAAGCATAATTTATATTTTTCAGAACTTTATGATACAAATAGAGTTTCAAATAGAGTTTATTTTCAATAGTGGGGTTTGAGCTCAGTGACTTAACACTTGCTAGACAGTCTACAACTTGAGCTGTACTCTCCTCGTTCTTTTTACTTTTGTTACCTTTCAAATAGGTCATTTTTTTTTCTTTTTCTTTTTTCCTTTTTTTTGCCTAAGGTTACCTGGACTCAATCCTCCTACTTATGTTTCTTGGATAGCTGAGATGATTGCTGAGATGGAGTCTCATCAATTTTGTTTTTTGGTTGCTCTCAAACCACAATCCTCCTTTGCTCACCATTCCGAGTAGTGATATTACAGGTGTGAACTATCATGTTCACCTTTACATAGCATTTAAATATTGTTCAAGTTATAGATACTTCATTTGTAAAATTTGTACAAAATTTATACTTTAATCCCATTTACATCTATGTTTGTTTAATACAAACATGTCATCTCCTTATCAAAACTTCATAGTCTCATGAAATTCATGTTTCAAGAAGATGTGGCTTGTTTGCTAGGTGGCTTTAAGGGTTCCTGTAGCCACCTACCTGTATCCTTGTGTGAGACAAAAACACAATTTGAAATATGGAAGATTAAGAAATAAGCTTTTTTTTTTCTTCTAAAACTGATCTGTATACCTATACACTATTAGAAAACTGTATTTTCTTTTTCTTTTCCTTTTCTGTTTTATTTTCGGGTCTGTATTAGAGTTTGAACTCAGGGCCTCTCACTCTCACTCTGTGTATTTGCTCAAGGCTGGTATTCTACTACTTGAGGTATACCTCTACCTCTGAATTCTTGCTGGTTAGTTGGAGATAAGAATCTCACAGAGTTTTCTGCCTAGGCTTTCTTTGAACCTCAATCCTCAGGTCCTAGCCTCATGAGTAGCTAGAAGTACAGGCATGCGCCACCAGTGCATAGATCTGAACTTTCCCCAATAATTTTTTTCAAACATCAAATAATTCACTATATTCATTTTAGCAAATCTCAACTAAATTCATTTTCACTTTGATAGCTATTGGTACAAAGCTAAGGTAATTCTAAAATATGAAAACTTGCTGATTCTTCTCAACAGAAATAATCAAACTGTGTGTGAGAATTTTTTATGTTATTGTAATGTTATTCAACTCAGGCTACTTTAGAAGTTGAGACTGGTTTATAGGAAAGTTATCATCTATAAATCAAATAAACCATGGCTTGCCCAATCTTAAATTGGGCAAGCCATAGTTTTCTAAGTTTCATATGTGTAATAATCCTATAAAAATAAGCACTCTAATTGTTTAAGTTAATTGCTTATCTTGACTTAATAATTACCCATATTTATTAGTTCTAATAACTTTCCCTCCCAACTCATTGTTTCTAAAGATATTTACTTTACCTATAATGATTCATCTGATTCTCATACAAATCACGTATTTTTTATAATCTTGTCTTTTTACTATTATTGCAAGTTTATATACAACTGAAATTATTTTAAAACTGAAGATTAAATATTTTATGATAAATATAAAGGACTGCAGCTTATATTGGAAAAGTCTGGATGCAACCATATCCCATGATTTTGATGCTGTAAGATTTCCTAACTTCCCTTCACTTTTCCTAAAACTTAACTCATTTTTTTACATATTCTTTACTATCTCTGCTAATAAGCAAAAACTATAGGTAGTTACAAGTCATTCTGTAACAGCTGCTTAAAAGTTGCTTTTGCTGAAAAGCGCTGACTCCCTTCTTGGGCCCAAAAATAAATCTGGAGAAAAGCGAGACATTCTTGCCCCCAATTTCTTCTATCTGCTTTCATGTAAGCCATTCACCTTACAGACACTTGGGAATCCAGAAAAAACAGGACTTATTGATACCATGTTTACGAAGGTAACAACTTCAGAGCCTCCCCAAGACCAATGATAACAATTTCTCTGCAACTCCTCCCGAAACAAGGATTGAGTCAACTGTGTCTATGACTGTTAAGGAATACTTTTCCCTGTCTCCTTGTTTTGTCTAAATCTAAATCCCAAAGATGGCTGAAGATGAACTGAAGTGCTGTGTTGTCTCCGGCTTCCAGTGCCCTATTTGGCACAGAAGAATGAGAGGCAGGACCAAACATGGGGAATGCCAGAAGTCTAGGTCTGAGGTCCAAATCTCTGGTTTCAATTCCAAGACAGAAACTGCATTCTCATTACAACGAATGCTGCAATTTGTAAAGAAGAAAATTCCTTCCTGTCTTTCTGATCTTAATTTTTCAATTACTTTACTCTTTTAATTATTAAGCATTTGGCCAACAAAAGCTGAATGAATAATACTGATAATTGAAAATAGAAAAAAATCATAGAAAAACAGATAATAGCTAGAATTTATATTTCTTCCTCGACTGCTGTTAGCTTTAATTTGATATGTTTATACAGAAATTTGGCACGTAGTAGCGATAAGTTGAGCCACACAAGGTTGACTAATGTGTTTGTAAAACAATAAATGAATGGATAGAATTTTCTTCAAATGAAGCTTTTTACTGGTATAAAAAGATTTTAGAATTGAGGTTCCAGAAAACAATTTTTAAAAAAGAAACAAGATTCCAGAAAATACTAAAAACCGAAAGTATAGAAAAATCACAAACCATTTTTGATAAGACCAATGTAATAGAACCAGATAAATGGCCAATAAAATCTGCAAGTGTTGGTTTTTGCTCCTTTTGGACAAATGTGAAGTATACTCAGCAACTTTGGCCCACATGGCATTCTTCTCACTTTGGCATTTTGAGCCTGTGCATTGAGATCTATTTGTATAAACATCTAAAAATTCCGGAGGGGGGACCAAGATGGCGACGGGGCAGTAGGGAAACGCCACAGCTCTCTCCAACCAAAAAGAGAGTTCGAGTTCCAACGCTTAATCTCCCCAAGAGACCGACAACAACAAAAAGACGAACACTCAGAGAAAAACCAGAGGTGAGAAATAACAAAAAAAGAAAGAGAAGAAAAGAATTTCAGAACAGAGAA
>NW_012267265.1:13928855-13993208 GCF_000151885.1 Dipodomys ordii
TGGAGGGGCTAACAATGTTCAAGAGGAAGTGTACTCATTACCTCACTCATGTAACTGTAACCCTCTGTATAGTATCTTTACAATAAAAAAAAATAAATAAAAATTCCTACACCAATCAAGGAGGAGGATTGATTCTACATTTAATGCATACCCTCTGCTTTTGCTTTCCACCTCTTCCTGTTGATTAGTGCGTTAATAAACTTACTGACCCTAAATCCATTTTTCTAACTAGCTGGTTTTAACAGCTCTACCCCCTGTATCCTGCTTTGGTGGTTTAATGTGTGCTCAGTTTTAGGAACACAAGATAGCAAAAACTACTAAGAACTAAAATAGCACAATTTATTGATGCAATTTTTTGTCACGCAACCAGAGTTTAAAAAGAAGTTACAAGGCTTAATATTCATCTTAAAAAAATTTTCTTTCCTCATCAAAGTTCTTTCTGCATCATTGGTAAAAGTGAAAAGATTGTGCATATATGTATTTTTATTAATCATCTTATTCTGGATATTACATACTTAAGTGCAAACATTAGAATATCTGTATTCTATTTCCTATAGAATTATTTCAAATGGCATTAGAGAGAATAGAATTTTTTCTGGTAGCATATTTTGGGAGTTGATAGGGTTGATGTGGAGATAAGGGTGAACCTCCTACAAGCTTGAGCACATAGTAAGAGCTACAAGTAAGCTCTACCTTGAGTCTCCATCAGAAAGAATGACATTGCCTCATTTGTTAGGAAATAGAAAGACTTGGAAAAAGTATCTTGAGTCTCCCTGGCAGCATATCTGCTTATTTGTTTCTTTGGTTGGTGGGTTGCTTGCTTGTTGGCCTTATATTTAGTAGCCAAGCCTTCTACTACTGAGCCGTACCTCCAACCCTTTTAGCTCTGGTTTATGCTTAGGCAGATTCTCTCCTGAGACTATGTGCAATCTTGAAACACAATCCTCCTACTGCTACCTCCAAAATACCTAGGACCACAGACATGAAAAAAAGACATCTGGCTGGGGAGAAGGGGCAGTTTTGGTATTAACTCATACTTAACTCCTGAAAAGTCAAACTCATTTAAATTTAATTTTATATCCATTGAACAAAAAGTCACTTATATTCTGTTGCGTCTTTCTTGTTTGTCTTTGTGCTGGTCCTAGGGCTTGAACTCAGGGATTAGGAACTGTCTCTGAGCTTTTTTTGATCAAAGCTAACTAACACTTTATTATTTGAACCACAGCTCTACTTCCTACTTTTTGGCGGGCACAGACTTTCCTGTCTATGCTGAGTTTGAACCACTCTCCTCAGACCTCAACCTCTAAACAGGATTACAGGTGTGAGTCACCAGTGCCCAGACTCTCAGTTTATTCTTGTTTTTCTGACATTACTTTACTGAAATGAAAGAAAAGATTTCATAGAAAATTATATTGTCATTGAATAATATCATAGGTAATGGAATCAGACAAAAACTTAGTAATGTTTACCAAAAAAACACAATCTAATTCTTTACACTGTAAGAACTATAACAGTTGAAGAATACAAGACAGATAAGATGTTGATGGAAAGGTCTAGCTTTAAGAATATATGAGAGGTTGCAAAGAAATGCTGTAATTCCTGGAAAAATCTCCTTATGATGATGAAAGTAAGTGGAATCTTCTCAAGTACAAGATAGCTTCTACTGAATAAGTCATTGTATATCATAAATAGGGAAGGGAGAATAATAGGCTCAAAAGACAAACAAAATGGAGAGAGACACTTGTGGATGTCTATTTCCAGTGAGGAAGTTAGTTTTGCAATAAAATTGAAAGCAAAATCATCCTGCAAGAGAGAGTATGGGGGGAGGGAAATATCAAGCTTTGAGGGAAGAGGTAAAAGGACGTTCACAGAATAGTAGGAAAGAAATGAACCAAAGATCCAGAACAATGCTAAAATTGTGCTTAGTCTTGGTAATCTTGAATTTTTAAGACACATAAGTCAGCATGAATCTTTTTATTTACCTGCTTTAGTTATCCCACTACTAAGAATTTGGTGTTTTATAATATATATATATACAAAGTGTCATTCTATGCCCAAACTTCTAACTCCTAACTTCTTCTAATCCTCCATACATGGCCTCCAGGAGCACACCATCCTACCTGGATAGAGGAATTAGATTTGAGCTTCACCAGGAAGGCAGCAGGAGAGAGAGTGAAAGTTTTTTTGTGGGATAGATTATAGCACAAGGTGCAACAGTTAAGCTAAATGAGAAAGTAAATGTAACAAGAGAATTGTCAGGAACAGAGAAAATATAGCAAATTAGAGATGAAATCCTGGTGAATTTGAAGAATTATTGGAAATAAGGCCCCAATCTTAAACCAAATGCATTAATCTTTTAGAAACAAATTCAAGCTATCGAAATAATTACCTTCATTTGGGTAGTAAAATGTTATATATGAGCAAGATCTAGTGGATGGTTTTTGCTTATATTATGTTTATTATCTAACATGCATACAGAAAGTTTAATAATCACAAAGAAGGATAGAGAATAGCAAACAGGAAGGCATATTCACTGGTGAGCATAATTATATGTGAAAACTTAATAGAACACAAACTGCATCTCAATGTAAACATATCAGTTTAAAAAAGGAGTTAGGTTAAAGCCTATTTAGATAGGGATTTATCTTAGCATCTGCACCAGTTGCTGTATTTTGTAAGAGGAATTATAATTCTCCCTCCATTTCCATCATAAACTACAGCTTTATTGCAATTTCAAGGTATGAAAAAAAGAGGCTCCACAAGTTTATGGTCAAATTACAGACAGTATGTTGTGCCAAAAATGCAATTAGTCAACTCTTGCAGCATAAATCCTGTTTATAGGTCAGTAAGTAATGTGAAATGTTAATGACAGAAAGTGTTCTACGAGATACTAAACATTTTTAAATCATGTTATTTATGAAACAATGCGAATAACATTTTACATGAATGCTGACATGGACTATAAAAATACCACATTTGAATTATAAAGTATGACTTTGAACTATTAGCTTAGAAAACACAGCCACTAAGATGCGATAAGATGACTTCCAGGCCACTCTCTGACATATGGAGAGATTTTTCACAGGAAGTATCAACAAGGTCATTAATGAGTTCTGTCAACCATTATGTAGTTTCAGAGTTTTAGAGTCACATTATTTTTATTGAGGTTGTTGGCCCATTATGTGTAAGATTTTTTTTTTCAGGTATGGATATGAGTAGAGTTTTATCCTGTTGCAAATATTTAAATCCACATATTTAAATAAAGACCACCTTTTCCAAATTATCATATGATAAGAGCAGTGAAATATATAAAACCTAAAAGAAATTATCAAAAATAAATTGAAGGGAAGTGGTGCTGTGGCTAAAGTGATAGAACGCTAGCCTTGAGCTGAAGAGCTCAGGGATAGCACCCAGGCCCAGAGTTCAAGACCCATGACTGACCAATAAATAAATAAATTGAAGGGAATATCTAACCTAGCATTTAACTCCCTAGTCAGTACAAGAGATACTGCCCTCATCCATAAAGGTAACCAGTGAATTTTCAATTAATTTACATAATCCATATATGTATATATATGAATCATCATATATATAAATATATGTACTTAGCATATATGTTTTCTATAATTTAAGACCTATTTACATTAACTTAAAATGGAATAATGTAGTAGCTACTCATCAAATGATTTTATTTATTTTTATTTACTGACTGTTGAGAAGAAATCACAAACAGAAAACATTGTTTCTGTTGGAAAAATGTACAGAAGCAAAGATATTTACCTTCTTGAGAAATTACAGCTAATGTGACTTGAAGCTTTAAATTATTTATGATATTTGAAACTTTAAATTATCTATGACCATAACAAAATCACATTTTCAATAATATGTAATCAAACATTAATTTTGTTATGAAACAAAAAAGCACCTGTATTATTTTCAAATATTACTCCCAACTCTAATTCTTTTAATTTATAAATAACAAGGGATGCATGAACAACCCATAAACTGTTTCCACTTAAATTATCATTCTCTCTAACTTCCTTTCTTTTTTCCATCTTAACCTTGAATTGGTAAAATCTGAGGGCCTCACTCATAAATGTTCTGAGAGCTAACTGCAAAAATTAAGTTGCAAATACATAAATGTATATTCAGTGGGTTGGTGATATGCTGAACAGTCACTAACATATCACATAACTTTTCCTAACATAGTTACAGTTTCTAAAGAACTGGAACCCTACTAGAGTTGCTACCCTTACCTGATTCCCCATCTTAGTACCAGCTCATGTCTGTGATCCTAGCTACCTGGGAGAAACAGATAGGTCACTATTCTACACTAGTCCAGGAATAGTAAGCATAAGACCCTATTTGAAAAACAAACTAAAAGGCAAAAGGGCTCAGCTATGGCTCAAGTGACAGAGTACTTCCTGAGTTCAATCCTCAGTTACGCAAAAACAAACAAATGACAAAAGTATGAATGAATCCTGAAATTAATGTATGAACAGCTTTTTCAAATATTACAACCAATACGATTTTATAACATAGAATGTATGATGTCAGAATAAAGGAATTACCAAATATAAACTAGGTGAAATAAACTAGATTTTTTCCCTGAATTTTATGAAAATTCTGAAGGTGTATGATTTCCTCAATAATGAAAACTTATTTTGTAAACTATAAATAATGAAAGGTAAGCTTTCACCAACCATGGTAAAAGAGATTGAGTTCTCTGTTTACTGTATAGTGATATTACAAAATCATTTCCATATGGAAGCATATCTGCAACCAAAAATATAACACAAGGGTATTATTAATAAATATCTTATTTTCTAATACCAGCTTTTTATTACTATGTTACAATATATTCTTAATTTTTCACTTTATTCATGTTTTTAGGGGGAGAGACAGTGTTGGGTTTGAATTCAGGGACTTGTTTTGAATATGCTCATTTAAGCCATGCCCCCATATGATTTTTCTTAAACAAGGCCTATTTTATAAGTTTAAGACCCACCCACAATATTAATTCTCCTGTTCATCCAATATTTACATATTAAAATTAACACAGTCTAGTACACAACCAGTAGTCAGAACTACCTGAACTTTCTCAAAGAAATGTACTGATGAGACAGACTGATGTTTTGGGAAGAGTTTAAATTCATTTTGTAGGCATTACCATGTACAAACCCAGCATACCTACACAGAATTTTGCTTTCAGTACCCTGCTTACAACTGTCTGAGATTCTATCTTCCCTAACAATATGGTAGTCAGTTAAGGAGGCAGCCATTACAAATATAAACCTCAGACTACCTGAGACCTAGCAGTAAAATCTCTTCACTGCTAGTGTGTAAATAATGACTTAGTGCTAATAGAAAACTACATCATCAGAATAAGAGGAAAATTACTCAATAATCTAACACTCTACTAAATGAAGAAACACTGGCTGGACATTGGCAGCTCATCCCTTTAATCATAGCCACTCAGGAAGCAAAGATGGGTCTGGGGATTACAATTCAAGACCACCTAGGCAAAATGTTCATTGGACTTCATCTCAACAAATATCTGGGTGCGATGATTCAAGTTTATTATTCTGTCTACATGAGAGGCTGAGATTAAGAGCATCATGGTTCCAGACAAGCCCAAACAAAAATAATTTGTGAAACCCCATGACAACCAGAACAGCCAAAACAAAAAATCCAGTTGTGAAGAAGAGCCTGTCATCTTAGCTATAGTGGGAAACTAAGCTGGCCTAGACAAAAATCAGGACCTGATTACAAAAATCAATCAGATCAAAGGGTCTGGAGGTACTCTACCTTTCAAGAGTACCGGTCTAGCAATTACAAAACAGTGTGTTCAAACATAAATACTAATGAAACAGAGAGACAAACAGATATAGATAGAAAATAAAAAGTTTAAAAATTATCTGTAAAACAAAACAACCCTAAGAAACTTTTATCTACCTAGCTTCTGCTGTGTTCCATCAGTAAGTAGCTGTAAACATCTTCATTATGCAGACAGCACACTGATGAACAGCTATGATGGATAAGGATCTTTCTTACATTGAATCACATTTCAGCTCCTATTAATTCTATGTGTTTTCTCTCTAGTCAAACTGTTTGCTCATTTATTGACACTGGTGACTTCAAATATTTGAGGCTTTCTTCCATCTCCCTTTAGTGTCAACCTCTCTCCAAATTAAGTATCTCCACCTCTCCTTTCATTAACCATTTCCTTTCTGTGTATACTTTCAAGAACAAGAAAGTGTTATAGTTAAATTACTAATTCATATATCACAAATCTCTCCTGCCAGCCATATGTATTCAAGACAGTCAATGGAAAGATAGTTCATCTGATAAAATTTGAATTTGAGATTGAAAATGTTTAACTCAAACCTTGAAAATAACAATAGTCAAATCCTGTAAAACTGCACTACTCTCTATATTTCTCCCTCACACATCACAGATATTTGATTTGTCAATCAATAATATTCACAATGTCTCAGATTTCCAAAGTAACAGAAATCAAGAAAATGGAAAAACATTACCTTTGGGGGATAGTGGTGTAGCTCAAGTAGTAAAGTAACCATCTAGGGAGTGCAAGGCTCTGAGTTTGAATCCTAGTACCACCACTATATATATTTTAGTGGCGATAATTATATGTTCTCTACTCAACTATAGGAAATATATGCACACTTTTTCTAAATGGCTACAGTTCACATAGAGGAAGAGAGAGAGAGAGAGAGAAAGAGAGAGAGAGAGAGAGGAACATACACACATACATACAAACATACACACAGAGACTTTGGCTCCTGACTTCTAAGCTCTGCTTTCTACCAGATGCAAAATCAACACTTCACAAAATGCTACAAGTTCTGGGCTAATGAATAGCAATTTTCAAAAAAGAAGAAAAATTATATTGCACATTTCTGTAAATAGAAAATGGTCTCTACATCAAGACTAAAGTTTTAGTTAGAAAGACATTTAATCTTTGAGTTAATATTTTCATTTTATTTTTATCTGAGAAAAGTTGGTCCAAAGGAAAGCAATTAACTTGTCTAAAGTCACCCAACATTTTTTATACATTTTTATTGTAAAAATACTGTACAGAGGAGTTACAGTTACATGAGTAATGAGTACATTTCCTATTGAGCATTGTTGCCTCCTCCTTTGTTTTTCCCTTACCATCCCTTCCTTTCCCACCTCCCCAACTACTCTCCCCCTCCTACCCCCCTCACCTCCACTGAAGTTGTAAAGTTTGTTTTCAACATAGCATCTTGTACATCTCATTGTTACAATGGGTCAATCTGTATCCCTATTTAAACATTTTGTTTTTTCCTTTCCCCTCCCCAAATTAGAAAAAAATGTATATATAAGATACAGGGCACCCAAATCAAATACTGTGAAAACAGAGGTTATACCATGGGGGAGGAACATACTAAAGCAACAAAAAAATCATATAGTACACTATAAATATATTAAAAACAATAGCAAGAAGGAAAAACTATTTGTGTTCCTATTTCGGGGTTCATTTTGCTTAACATCATCTTATATGATCATATGTACATAGCTTTTGACCTTTTTTGTTTGTCCTAAACTTATACTAGTTATTGAAAATAAGGAACCTATGTTTCTTTGGGCCTGGCTTACTTCACTTAACATAATTTTTTCCAAGTCTTTCCATTTCCTAACAAATGGAGTGATGTCATTCTTTCTGATGGAGGCATAGATAGAATTCCATATATAGTGTGCGTGTGTGTGTTATATATATATATATATATATATATATGTATATATCACATTTTCTTGATCCATTCATCTACTGAGGGGCATCTGGCTTGGTTCCATATCTTAGCTATGGCAAATAATGCTACAATAAACATAGTTGTGCTGGTAGCTTTAGTATGGTCTTGTTTGTGGCCATTTGTCACCCAACATTTTTGTGACTAGATTCTATACAGCTTTATCCCACAATCTGAAGAAGTCAGACATGCGAAAACATACAAGTCATATGAAGCTAATCTTCATCATTCACTTGAAGGAATTATGAAATCATCTTATAAAAAATGTATCATTTACCAAAGCAATGCACAAATGTATCATTATCATTATTACTATCTTTATCAAAAGATGATCTGATAAAATTCATGAACCTATTAGTGCCATGAAGAACATAAGATAATTGACCACAAGATCTAGCAGATGACCCACCCCAGAAAAATCCCCTGAGTAACCGTAGCTGCACAAATGTCCACCTTTGTACCCACGGATGGTAAGGTTGTATCTTTGGCTTCCCCATCATCTCAGCTACTCTTCCTGGGAAAAAAGTACCAGCGATGTTAGGCCACAGAGAGAAGTTAACACTCAAACAGGAAAAGAAGTCAAAACAAGGGAATTAGATGCAGATAGTCTGTAGAATTAATAAAGCTGTACAGATTTTACTGTTAGATTTATACTTCTTACAATGTATATTGAACAATCCTTTAAATTAAATCAAAAAGGAAAAAAATCATTCTATGTAATACTAATTAGAAAAAAAAAACGGATAAGCAGAATTCACATTTACAAAGAGAAAGGAAATGTCCAGGTTAGACCAGAACAGATAATAATCTTCGGTTCCTCTCTCCATGTCTCCCCCTGTCCTCTGTCTCTTTCTTTCTCAGAAATAGAAAGGAGAGAACAGAATTCATTGAACATCTAATATGTCACACACTGTAATTTGCATGTTGCTTATAAAAGTCATTCTCCCGTAAGTCATAACCTCATACCTCACATAGCCTACAAGGTCCACAGCATTAGCCTCATGTCAGAGATAAGGACAGAAACTCTGAGGGCCTCAGATCACACCTCTTAGAAGGAGCTGAGGTTAATTTGAAGTCTGCATGTCTTGCAAACTAGAATCCATGATCATTTATTTGATGATGAGAAATATTTTTAAACAAAAGCCATACTATGTAATTTTATGGTTGCCTTTATGAATTATAGAATACTTTTTTATTTTTTGAAGGCATGGATTCATCATTCATTTATAATCTACAGAAAGCCCCACATCAAGCCATCTGGATAATATTACATTAAAATACCTTCACTGAGCAAACCTCCTTAATTTTAGAAGAAGGAGAAGCCCTGTTGGAGAACTGTCTGAACAAAGCTCACTCTAGGCTCAGAATGCTCTACGTTAAAAAGCAAGCTCCCCAATCTATGTGGTATATATTTAAGTAAAGTAAACATTGAATTTCTCACTTGAAGCAAAAGTTGATGATGCATACATAATTCTACAACTAAAACTAATGACACAGTAGTCAGTAGAGATACGTTGGTCTTAAATCCCTCAGATGTAGAAAAATAGGTGTGTTTGACACATTTTCCTAGACATTGTCCTTGTAAAACTCACACTCACTCACAATGAAAACCTGAACCTTGATAAAGGTCAATTAGATAATCATATATCCATTTTCAATGTCATGTAACAGGTTACCACAATCTTAATGGCTTAAAGAGAAAATAATATTACATGCAAACCATGAAACTAATAAATTTAATCATTCACTATCCAGGTAATCCATGAAGATTAGCTGGATTTTTATTTAAAAAAATAAATAGCTGGACCCAAATACAAAGGCAACTTTCCACATTTGGTGAAAATCCAGTGGCATCCAGAGTCAACATGAGACCCCATCCTCAGAGCCCAAGGATAGATCAGTCCTAAAATACTTCTCCCACAGGCTTGGTTGGTCCTTCTATCCCATATAAGTTTCCAACATCAGCAAAAATGAACTACTGTGATACATGACATACATTCAGTAGTTTTTGTAAGCTATTCCATAAGATAGCACTATCTCCTCAAAATTGATTTTGCATTTTTAGTTTCTGGAAGGAACGAAAAGAAAATAATTGCTAGCTTCATCCACTGTTTTGGAGAAAATCCCTGTTTTTGTTGTTGTTGTTTTTAAATAATTTTTGCCACAGTTAAAGAGAGCAAAGTAGTACCAGCACTACCCATACACTAGATGCTTAAGTCATATTCCAGTCACTTTTTATGCTCCTTTTGTTGATATTGTACATTCCAGTTTAAATTAACTTGAGAACACTCAGCTATTATTTATGATAATGCCATTGTACTAACCTATATCTTTTCATTTTTAATTTATCTTTAAAAAATAGTTGTACAGAGTTGCCATTTAACAATGCAGTTAATGAGTATAATGTGGTCAGTGTCACCTTTTAAAACATTCTCACCCCTTTCTACCTACCCCTTGACTTGCTTCTCTTAATTTGGTACTATTATGTACAATGATTTTTTTTTGTCAGTCATGAGGCTTGAACTCTGGGCCTGGGCACTGTCTCTGAGCTCTTCAGCTTCTTCAGCTCTTCATCTCTTCACTCTTCCACCTGAGCCACTGCACCACTTCTGGTTTTCTTGTGGTTAATTGGGGATAAGAGTCTCACAGACTTTCCTGCCTACGCTAGCTTTGAACCACAATCCTCAGATCTCAGCCTCCCGAGTAGATAGGATTACAGGCGTGAGCCACTGACGCCCGGCTACAATGAATTTTTGACTGCCTTCTTCACCACCCACTTTTTTTCATCTGTCTACCCCACTCCCCTTAGCCCCAAACCTCTCTCTTGCAAGTTCCTCTTTACTGGTGCTTATTTTGTTGGGCTTTGACTTTGTCCTTCTAAGGAATTATACTAATTGAATTCTTTCTAGAGTCTACCATATTTCAGATAATACACTTGTAACCACATGTATACTATCCAACATGTCTACTTACAGCTTTATAGGTTAATTCTAGCTACCACAAATGAGGGAAATTCTGTAACCCAGATTTTAAAGCCAGATTTTGATTTATGGTGATAAAGAAATGAATGAACTTGAAGGGATAGATTTTTTTTAAAGTTTGTCACTAAAAGTTTATAGAAAGCATAAAGATAGACATAAAAGGAAAAACAAATGAAAGGGTGTGTTTGTGGTCATGAACATATCCAGCTCACATATATCTGTATTGAAAATAATTGAATTTGGCTGAGCACCAGTGGCTCAAAGCCTGTAATCCTAACTACTCAAGAGGTTGAGATCTAAGGATCACAATTTAAAGATAGTCCAGGTAGGACAGTCTGTGAGACTCATCTCCACTATACTACAAAAGAGCTGAAAATTGAGCTGTAGCTCAAGTGGTAGAGCCCTAGCAAGCCTTGAGTAAAAGAAGCTCAAGGGCAACACTCTAAGTTCAAGCCTCAGGACAGGCACCAAAAAGAAAGTATTGAATCTGTTACAAAATGTCATGTTATGAAATTTCACACACACAGTTATACATATATATGGTAAGTATATATGCATTAAACATATATACATGATATACACATATTCTTTCTCTAGAAAAAATCTGAAATATATGATAGGACAACATCCAGTGTTTCTTCTTAGTAATATTCATAACTATCTATTTTATGCAAATTAAGAGACAGTGTTTATTCAAGACTCACACTCTGCAGAGGCAAAATCTATCATTTGAGAGTAAATATGGTTTTAACCTTACATGACCCACATTCAGATATCCTTCTGCACTAAAAGGTGTTCAACACTAATGCCTCTGAGGTAGACAAATATGAAAGAACTTATGCCCAACTTTAGTCAAATCCTAATCATGATCATCTTTCTATCTTCTGTATTTAATAGTTGCATTTTAGGGTAATTTGTCTTCGATTTTTGCTTTCTACTTTAGGATCAGGTTAAAGTCCTATTAGTCCTGTGGGTAGGTGTTATCTTCCCTCCTTGCTGGTTTTTACTTCTTACCTATGTATCAAAAGATGATATTATCTTTTAGGTTCAAAAGTCAACACAAAACTCACTTAAAATTCGCAACCTAGATGATGTTCCTTAAAACATAAACTCTTCATTTTTTTAAAGTTGTCAGTGGGGTCTGTTTTCCATGAAACAAGTTAGCTTTCTTATTGGATTCATTTTTAGGTCTAAAAAATAGAGTTTTTGTTTTAATAACTATAAGGAACAGCTCAAAGAATGACTATTTTGCATTAGCAAAGCTTATTACTTAAAAAAAAAGGTGGTTGAGAATGGGAAAGTGGTGAACATGGTGTTCAGGAGATCACATGTACATTAGAGTAAGACAAAATGAGCTAAAAATAAAATCCTTTCCAATATTACTCAGATGTGGGGTGAAGATTGAGGATGTATTTATAAAATACATATAATAATTATGTGTTCAGACTACTATAACATCAATGAGGCATATACAGTATCTAGGACATAAAGTATATGAAAGACTCCCTCACATCTGTCCCAGGGTACCACTCGGAGACAGGCAGGCAGGCACAGGAGAAAGATTATTACAAGGTTTGTTAGAGGAGCCATATTTGCCCCGGAGAGAGTGCTCATGGCAGCCTCTACTATAGGTATCAGCAGGGTCTGGGGGGTAGGAAGTGAGGTAGATGGGAGTTCAGGTGAGTCTGGGAGAGAGGGAGGGGCCAGCTATATGGCTGGAACTCCAGGGCAAGGAGGAGCTCAGGTCTGGGTGGAACTGAGGACCAAAGGTGGGCATAATGCTTACAGTATATAGCACAGAGAATAGCACACTGTAAGCACCAATAATTGGTAGCTCTGGTTATGGCATAGTTTGGTTTGGTTATGGTAACAGTGAATTGTCGGAAGCACTGGCTAGAGTGACCCCATCTGAGGCCTTGTGTGCCATGAGGGTATATATGCCTGCATGCTTTCCCTAGGGGCAAGGGGAACTCTTCTGAGTCTGGACAAAAGTCTGGATGCCCAACCATTAGCCAAAGATGAAGGTATGCAGAAAGTGCCCTTCGTGCTCCTCCGATTAATCCCATAGAACAATGCCTCGAGTCTCCCTTTGTGCGTCTAAGGAAGCCCATCTGTACTTTGCTGGCTCTTTGTAACCTTTGATCACTAGAGCTACCTCACATTTGTTGACAAGGATTAACTCTTCCAGCTCACTATCTAAAGGTTAATTAAATCTTATCATCTGTATTCCCGTAAAAAAAAAAACAACAGTAAGATTAACTTTCTTCCTCCTGACTGAAGATTTCCTTTTTATGCCTGTATGCTGTATATAAGCAAGTGATGTTTCAATAAACTTTGTCTAAACCCACATGGTATAGTCCACATTCTGCCTACCAGACACTGTGTTCCCAAGTGTGTGAACAGCAATAATGAATAGCTTTATTAAATAAGCAGCTGGAACCAAAATGCCTGAGAGAACAACTAAAATAGGAAGAAATTTTAATGCATGATTTTTGAGATGTGTGTGTGTGTGTGTGTGTGTGTGTGTGCTAATCTTGGGGCTTAAATCAGGACCTGGGTTCTGTCCCTGAGTTTTATTGCTCAAGGCTAGTGCTCTACCACTTGAACAACTGCTCCCTTTCTGGCTTTTTTTTTTTTTTTGGTTAATTGGACATGAGAATCTCATTGACTTTGCTGTCTAGTCTGGCTTTGAACTATGATCCTCAGATCTCAGCTTCCTGAGTAGCTAGGATTACAAATGTGAGCCACCAGTGCCTAGCTTTCTTATCTTTTAAATAGTCTGTTCGATGTATTTTAAATGTATATGTCCTCAAGTATTTTTGTTATCATAAGACAGAAGATAAGAAAAATGCAAATATTAACACCCTGAAACATTCAGAGTGGGATGCAAAGTCCAATTCCTGATTCTCTTTCTTGTCTCCCAAAAGTATGATATATATAGTTAAACAAAAACAAAATAAGCAACATAGAAATAATTTTTTAAAAGCAGGTACACTGAAAATAAAGGAATGTTACTTATAAGGCTGGAAATTTACATTATATAAATAATCATTCCTTGTTCATATAAGTATCTTAGTGTTTCTATATTGCTGAAGTTCTTTCAACAAAGAAAGCCTTTGTAAGTCAAAGAGTAAATAGGGAGTGAATCATAGAAATAAACATGTCTATGTTCTAAAGCAGGCAAAACCCAGTTATCCTTGTCTCTTCCAAAGGATTTATTCATCATTTATTCATTCAAATAAATCTATGAAGATTCCTGTGTATATAGGAACCAGAGAACCAGAGACGTAGGAATCTTCCCCCATTCCTAGCATCTATGCAGCAGTTCAAACTTGCATGGAAGAGAGAAGTGTTTAAGTACTTCCCTCTGTATCTCACATCTGAGTATATCTCCTGTCTGATACTATATCCATAACTGGATCTATGACTTCTACATTTTGTGAAATGGTCAGAGATTTCGCTCATGATTACAGCCACAGTATCCAGCACAGCATCTGGAACATATTAGGTTCTAAATAAAGATTGTTATCAAACTGAATGGAACAGAACAAAATAAACATGGTCCCTGACTTTGAGGAGAATCACAGCAATGAAAAGAAACAAAAATAAACAACAGCTTTCTTTTTCAGTATCTTATGTATATACTTTCAGTTTTCCAGAGATGTAAGTTCAATTGTTATATTTCAAATGAAAAAAATACATTGAAAAAAATTAAAGTTCTCTTAACAAGCTTCTAGATAACCAAAGAAAATATTAAGCTAGTTAGAGAATATAGATGAAAATATCACATGATTCCAGTTATATTCCAGTTGTATTCTAAACATATTCTAAACATATTCTAAAACATATTATGAATAAATATAATTGCAACTAGCTGTATTTCTGGGCAGAAATATCAAATTAATGATCTCTTCTCTGATGTGTTTAAGGGAATTAATTTTATTTGATCACAAAGAACAAAATAAATACATATATATGCACAGCAAGTAAACATATAAATAGCTTTAATTAAAACACTAGGAGATCTTATGTTCCAGTCAAAAACAAGCAAGCCACAATGGTTATTTCTAAATCATTTTAAAAGCAATTTGAGAAGGTATTCAAGTATAGAAATGTATAACTTTTTAAGGAAAGAATGTTAACATTATGAATATAATTAACAGCACTATTACTAACATAAAAAGATAGGTATTTTAGTGTTTTTGTATTTTTAGGGATTTCTGAGCAAGAAAACTAGAACCTGCTTGTTCTAATTTGGATAAATGTTCTGCAAATGTTTATGTGTAAAAGCTGTTTTATCCCAGCCTGAGACAATATTGGGAATGGTGGAACCCTGAACAGGTAAAACCTAGTAGGAGGTCTTTATGTCATTGACAGTGTACCCTCAAAGGGGATAATGAGACTCTGGTCTACTTATCTTCCTCTCTTTCACTTCCTGACCATAAGGTAGAAGATTTTCTATTGTTATGTGTTCCTAATAGGATCAACCATTACAGATTGGAACCTTTACTGTGAACGAAGACGAACCTTGTAACATTATCTAAGATATTTGCTAAGTTGATAAGACACGAATTGAAGAACAATTCTTAAGAGTTAAGGAATAACTACAGAGAATCCACCAAAGAAAAATGTGATATTTCAAAGCTACTGAAACCCAGAGCCAGCTATTTATATCACAAAGGACTGTTTAAAAGAAAAACACATTTCTTTCTCCTCCTACATGTATTTTTTATTCAAATTTGCCCAGATTTCAGATGGATCAAGTCTCAATAAACCCATTATAAATTTTAAAAACAGTAAGTCAAATATACAATGCTTGATAGGAAATGTACTCATTATCCTACTCATGTAACTGTAACAACCCTCTATACAGTATTTTTACAATTAAAAATATATATGGAAAAAAATACATTCAATGCATACCACTACCAAACATCATAGCTTAGTAACATAGTCTATTGTAGCCTGTGGTTTATTGCCCTTAATATGGATTATTGTTCCTCTCTTTCTTATTATTTGCATATCTTTCTGTTTCTGTCTCTCTGCACTTGCCCTCTTCTCTAGCTTCACATATCCAGAATTTTCTCTCTAATAAGGCAATCAGACCTCCTGTCATTACAAAGTACAGACTTAGACAGTGATTTATATCTGTAATCCTAGCTATTCTGGAGTCAGAGATTTGAGGATTATGGTTTGAAGTCGGCCTAGGAAGGAAAGCTCAAGCTACTCTTACCTTCAATTAACTACCAAAAAAGCTGAAGTGGAGTTGTGGCTCAAATGGTTGAGCACTACCCTTGAGGCCAAAAGCTCAGGGAGAGTACCTAGGGCTTGAGTTCAAGTCCCAGGGCTGTGCTATTTAGTCTTACTAGATCAAAAAAAAATGTACAGACCTTCATTACCTTTAAGTTTGTAAGCATTTAAGACTCAAGAGCTTTCCTGGACAATACCAACTTTACAGAAAAGGAACACATTTAAGAATTGTGAAAATAAAGCTGAAAAGTGCAGAAGTAAGCCTTGACAAGGAGATATTAAGAAGAAGAAGTGATAAGTGGCATTGTGCCAAACCAAATTAGAGAGAACTAGTTAATTTGACTTTTAGTTTGATAGTTACTTAGCAAGAGCGATTTAGAGTGTGTGTAGAGAAATGGACTTTAGTTGGGCTAAGAGTGAATAAGAGACAAAGAAGAGACAGTTCAATGGCAGTAGTTGGTAAATGCTGGCTCTGTACCATGAAATGTGCTAAGCATTAGAAATACAATTGGAAAAAAATAGAAATACAATTGGAAGGAAGGCTGACAGGCTTAAAGAGTTAACGTCTAAAAGGAAATGAGGCAATGAAAAGAGACAATATAAGAATAATAATTGATGACAAATAACAGGTTAAATAGTAGCTGTCAGAAGGATTTAGGGAGATGACAGATACTTTAAAGCAAAGATTGAAAAATCCTAGTTCTCTTCTCTTTCTTGGGCATACAATATTGACATTTCCAGCATTTTGTAAATCAAAGAGCAAATAAAGAAGAAATCCAGAAGTATGTTTAGATTATTAGATTATAGGCATGCAACTGTGTTCTGGCCAGTAGAATATAAGCAGAAATGAAAGACACCCCTTCCAGACTTGGTCCATAGAACTTCCCCAATGCTTTTACTCCCTTCTGGCTATTTGGAGACTTAAGAAGTTAATATTCCAGAGCTTTTTTATTTTTTTATCAGATGGGTCATTGAATAGGATAGTAATTCCTCCCCTCACCCCTTATCTCCTTCTCCATTTATCTCCTTCTCCACTTGATAAGTCAACTTCCATTTCGTTTGAGCTTCTATAATTTTCATTTGGTTAATTTGTTACAGCAGCTGGAATCACTCTGATTTATGTATTAAAACTGAAATATGTGAAGAAAGTGGTCAAAGAGAAGCAACAGCATGCATGTTTATATACCCACCTCTGAACCACTCAGCAGGACTTCTGACCTGCTGAATAGTCAAGAGATGTTAAGCATATAAATAAAGGGATGTAAAGTTGGATATAGTATATATAAAGTATGTAAAATATATATGAAGTATATATAAAATTAAATATTTTATATTCAGCTTTATGACTTATTACAACTAATATGAATCAATAACTCTAATATGCATTTAATGAAAATGAATTTATGAGCTACCACAGGGATGAGCTCACTTTTTTGTAATATTTTATTACAGGTTCACAAACAATGGATACAGATAAGTATCACAATGGATACAGATAAGTGCCATTATTTGCATTTTGTTCATTTGTGAAACCTAGTTATTCTCTTCAAAGCCCAATAATATTCCACCATGCAAAGCACTAATAGACATACTTCAATAGTGACTGGCTGTGTAGTGGTCATTCACATCTGATTTCTAACTTTCTGATGTAGCTCTAGTATATACAATACTGTGATGATGCCATATTAATTTACAATAATTATATTTTCTCTCTTATATGACACAAAATTATGGGGGAAATTTTTAATTACTGTGAAGTCTTTGAAATATTCTTTTTAATGATTTTTTAGAATTTGCCATCTGTGCTATTTAGTCTTATCAGATCAAATTTAAATTGAGATAGCTTTTAATAAATGACTTGAAAAAATCAATTTTTGTATGACTAGCTCTTCTTTAGATTGACCAAAGGCAAAATTAGTAAATTATTCTAATTGTTGCATTAACACTTCTATAAAATCATATTCATTTCATAAATCTATTTCATAGATCTGATTCTAGATTTTAAATTCATTTTACTTGCTACATTACTCCTGAAATTAGGATGTCATACATTCATTTAATATTCAGCATATACATATGCAAATTGGTAATTATGTTGGGAGATTTGATAGAAAATCTGTATCCATTATGCATGAGACATTTTTGAAATCCTGTGACCATAAAGATATATCATGATCTTTGTCCTCAGTACACTATCATCTAGCACCAGGCATATATTTTAAACAATAAAATATAAAACATGTTCAAAGAGATACGATGTGAATACAGGAGAGAGAGAGCAATGATTTTTGCTGAGGAGTAAGTAGGAAGGTGAGGTAAGGATAATAGAAATACTGAAATTGCATCTGATGCTAGAAAAAGAGGAAGAAAAAGAGGGAGAAGAGTAGGAAGAAGAGAAGGAAGATGAAGAAAAAGAGGAGGAGGAGAAGGAGGAGGAGGAGGGAAAAGAGGAGGAGGAGGGGGAGGAGGAAGAAGAGGAGGAGGAGTAGGGAAAAGGAGGAGGAGGGGGAAGAGGAGGAGGAAGAGGAGGAAATATTCATCATTTTTGTTCAGGTTTTTTTGTTTGTTTTGTCAGTCAAGGGGCTTGAAATCAAGGCCTGGTCTCTGTCCCCAAGCTTGATAGCTCAAAGCTAGCTCTCCATCACTTTGAGCCACAGCATCACTTCTTGTTTTCTGGCGATTAATTGAAGATAAGAGTCTCCTGGCCTTTCCTGCCCAGGCAGACTTCAAACTACAATCCTCAGATCTCATCCCTGAGTAGGATTAAAAGCATAAATCACTGGCACCTAGCTTGGTTCCACATTTCAGACTGTGTTGCTGTTTGTTTGTTTTGACTGGCTTTCTGAATATTAAACATAAAAGTCAGTACTTTATTTAGTCAACCTATTAGGATCGGGGCCATGACCCAGTTCCAAGAGTAACCAATTTAGAACCTGAACAACTCAATAAAACTGTTTCTTCTTGCTCCTTCTGAGGTAACTGAATTTATACACAAACAAGCTTCACACATTCAGTCTCTCAGTATGATGGACTGTCCATCCAATTCCAAATTACCAGCTTAAAACTAAAAGGAAGGTGAATGTCAAGAAGTGAATGGTTAGCACTTCTAACCACTTCAGAAAAATGGGAAACAGTGCTGAAAAGGAGCCAGTAACTTGGTCATGAAGGGTATCAGGGACATGACAGCCCATTTCAACCATTCTAATAATGATTGGCTGAGACTCTAGGGGGCATTTTGTAGTTGGTTTTATTTTTCTTTTTTTAACTGAGAAGCTATAGGGAGACCTACTTAGGATTGGGAGAAAAAGAGTTAGCAGAAAAAGAGTTAGCAGACTGAATACAGAGAAAAACTGATATGCCTCCAGGAAAGGAGAAAGAATCAGAAAGACTGGTATGTAGTCAGCCTGTGGAAAACTGCAGATGACATAGAGGAGGAGGAAAGGGAAGTTGACAGTTCATTTGCTTGAGGCCATCTGTTTTCTCCAAATACTAGGAGGGAAGACCTGCAAAAGATGGAAGTGAAAGCTAGCACAAAGAAAAAAAAAGTTGTAAAAGGTTGTAACAGCCCCCATGAGGAATGAGATAGGAAGCTGAGGAGGCATCTAAGTAATAGGGTTACTAAGCAGAATCCAGAGCCCAGCTGAGGAGGAAGCTCATAAGCCTAAAGTGGAGAAAATCAGCATGATTATATGATTTCTCCAGCTGCAATCAGCCTTCCCATGGGGGTAGAAAAGGCAGCCAATTGGGCCGATTTGGATAAAGGTTTGGAAAGCAGAGCTGCAGAAGACAAGAAGAGAAAATAGAGAAAGCAGCTTCCTGCATGTGTTCATGATTGCTTGTGGTCCCAACGTTAGATCAGAAGGAATGCAGTAGAAGCAATAGTCTCAAACAGAGGGCAGAGCATGGAAAACTAATGTGTATAAGATGTAGGGAGAGGTGGGGGAAAGGGGAAAGCTTCCTTAAAGAAAAGGGATGATGTTGATGTGATAACAGTTTGACTTCTAATTTTTGTCTGTTCCTTGATTCTTTCCATGCTCATCATTGTCTTAAATCCTCATGGCAGTGAGTTATTTAACATACTAGGTCCAATAGGACTTCTCTAAACTAGTTTTTTTTTTTTTAATGTTTTTTTGTTGTTGCTAGCCAAACTGAGTTTCTTCATTGGCTACTCAAAGCTTGTGGTTCATTCAGTATCAGCTACTTAACCCATTGGGCGTGTGTCTGAATTAGAAAAGATAGCTACTCTGGGTCAAAGTAGCCACATACCAGGGACCATTGCGGAAAGGGGAAAGGGGACGCGACAGGCTAGAGTTCAATCTCCTCAACCTCTTTTTTTGTTATCCAAACTCTCACAAAAGGAACACAGTCCTTACATAGAGTCTGCTGTTCTTGGTGAACCAAAAACAAAAAAAAAATGTTAAAAATATATTTGGTGTTGCATGTCTTTGGATTGAAAGTAGAAACTTGATTTTTTAATGCACATATTAAAATTTTGTGGAGGTCTGGGAAGGTGACTCAGAGGTAGAGTGCTTGTCTTGCATGCCTGAGACTCTCGGTTCAATTCCTCAGCACCACATAAACAGAAAAAGCTGGAAGTGGGTCAAATAGTGAGCCTTGAGCTGAAGAACTGAGGGGACAGTGCATAGACCCAGAGTACAGGCCCTAACACCGATAAAAAATAATTGTGGAAAACATACTGAATTAGACAAAGGAAGAAAATGAAGGGAGAGCATCACAAAGAGAACCCTGAGATACATGCTACTAACCGAAAGAAACCCCGTGTCAAATGAAGTAGGTAAGCGTGCTTACAGACGGTGATTTAATCTTCCCATGGTACAAAGAAGCTTAAAATGAATGATTCAATGCCGGATTCATCATTTGTGACAGGTAAAGTGAAAATCACTTGACAGGGTCAAATAGTTTAAATAAATGTAAATCCCATTGCAGGAGAGAATATGAATCTGCAAGTAGAGAGCAGACAAAGGGAATGATAGGGCTGTCACTCTGTCTTCCAAAGAAAAGGATGTCTTTCTTTGTCCTCAGCTCCCATATTCAAATTCATGATTAGTAAGACAGCTCTGGCTCTATGAACAGAATAGGATGTTAGGATAGGTCAGAGGTATGGCTTCTTAGGTGGGGAAAAGGGACAGAGTTCTCACTTTGTGAGCTGTACAAAAAGCTCCTCTACCTGTTGATATCTTCAGTTATAATTATTTATCACACATGCATGTTCCCTTCTTTAAAAAAAAAACACCATCTCACTATCTGCAGATAGAACAGACAGGTCCCTGAGAGCAGAATCGGAGAGAGACTCCAGCAGTCTCAGGAATCACAATTACCATCTGTTATTAGCATAATTTAATTCAGCTGGTGAAAGTACCTCTGTTGGCGAAAGAATTTTAGCTTTTCCAAACTTCACTGAATTAAGATTTTTAGATATATCTATTTGGGTTTATGGGTTTTTTTATCATAGCCATGAATAGATATTCATTCAACAATAAGCCAGATTAGGTACCAGACAAAATACTACAGGAAGGTTTCACTGATTTTATTTTGGAAATAAAAATATTTTTTGATATCCTAGAAGACAAACCCTACACAAAATAAGAATCAGAATCACCTATTTCGTCCTTACGACTGAAATAAAAACTAAAAATTAAACAAGGTGCTTATTAATTATCCCTTCTGATGGAGAAATTAGGATTTTCAGCAAGAAATTAGTTACTAAGCTAATTATCTGTAGCTAAATAATTATTTATGGAAATATAAGTGATCATTTTTCACCTCTACCAAAATTTGCTGCTAGGCTGTGAATTCTTGCTGTTGGTTTTTATACGACGGATATAAATTAACTTATATTAGCAGGATTTAAAATAGATGTTCAAAATATACCCCAGAGCAAAATATAAAATTTAAGATATCTTATGAACCCCAAAATGATGATTTATCACACTTACAATTATATATTCACATATCAATTCATGTACTTTATGGTAAGCACGCAGAAATCAAGATATTCAAGGTTTATATATTTTTTCTTTACAAACTTATTGCCCCTCAAACTACAACCCATTATTTCCCCAAGTGCCTCATTTTCTCTATAAAGGCAAAAAATGACAATTACACATCATATTCATCAATCAAGAGATATGATAAGTATTTGAAGTCTGGCTGTGCTACTACACCTCTCCCACTTCAAACCTCTTTTGTAGGAAGACAATTTTTAAAGTTCAGTATCTTCCTTCAAGTACCATTTGCAATTAATGATCGTAAAGTGAATAGGAAACAACAGGAATGCAGAGTGTGCTGATATTCCAGATGCTGATGAGAGGGTAATCAGTACCTCTGGTCAAGGGCTAAATGGAAATGTGTGATTGAAGCTGTATCATTTAGGTTAATGACTCATTACAAACTCTAAGGAGAGAAATGTGCCACAGCAGCTTGAGTAATCTTTACAGAAAAAGAAATAAAAAAATCATTTGGGACCCACAGATCAAGTCTCTTTTGTGTCATTTAGGAAGTCTATTGTTTGGAAATCTCTCCAGATGATTTTACCCATTTCAGTTTTTATCTACCAGCACTGCAACGACATCATACTAGCTTCCAAAGTCTGCTTAAAGATGACTGACTGCAGCTGTGCTAAAAATTTTTAAACTAACATATAAAACACATATTGTAAATGACATTGGTTAATGGAAACCCAAGTTCAAACATGGGGGAGGGGCTCAATTCTTTAACACCAATCTCAATGATAGAGTATTAGTAAAATAATTTTATGACAATAACTAATGATTATATGAAGCATGACCAAGGCTTCATATGCTGATCTCATAATATTCCATTTTTAGAAAAGCATAACATATGTCTAACATCCTTGAATCTACTAAAAGTCATGAATTTCAGATTTATTGGGCAATTTTATACTCTAGATTTCTTTTCACTTTCTGGGGTTGTATGAAATTATAATATCCATTGTACAGAGGAGTAGACTAAGGTTTAGAAACACTAAAAGTTGATTGTGATTGTTGGTAATGCAGAATAGGAAATCATACATTTTTTGGTGTAAGCACATTTGCAATTATAATGACTGAAGATAATTATATAAGATATTATAAAGTATCAGCAGTTGAATAGACAGGCAGGCAGGCAGGCAGGCAGGCAGGCAGGCAGACAGACAGACAGACAGACAGACAGACAGACAGACAGACAGATAGATAGATAGATAGATAGATAGATAGATAGATAGATAGATAGATAGATAGATAGATAGATAGATAGATAGTGGTGTGTGTGTGTGTGTGTGTGTGTAATTTAAGTACTGGGAGTTGAATTCAGGGCTTTGTGGTCTCTCTTGGCTTTTTTGCTCAAGGATGGTGCTCTACCACTTGAGCCACAACTCCACTTCTAGCTTTTCAGTAGTAAATTTGAGATAAGAATCTCAAGGACTTTTCTGCTCAGACTGGCTTTGAATCAGGATCCTCAGACCTCATTCTCCTGAATAGCTAAGATTACAGTTGTGTTTCATGACCACCTGGCTGAGTCTGTAATTTTCAAATGAGAAAATAATTTACAGAAGTCTGTGAACTAGTTAATTTTCTTTGTCTTCAACAGTAAGAAACATACTTTGATTATCTTTCTATACTGTACTCTAATGTAATATTGTTGCAATTCCCTTTGTTCTGTTATAAACTGACTGGTGTTTACTAAGCTTATTTAGCTGTTTCATAAATGTATATTTTTCAAGGCTGGTGTAGGCTATTATTGCTTTAAGAGATAACTATTGCATTATTAATATAATATGACTTGGCATTAGTAATATTGTTGAGTATTTGGATACATTCAGAGATTTCTTCTTGTTGTTTTGGTTGGTTTGGTTGGTTTGAATTTGAATAAATGTTCTACTCTACCTATAAAAATTCTACCAACATGCTCTCAATGAGAGTGAGGGCAAAGGTACATAAAAACATAAACTCAAAAAAATCTTCAAAACACCTTTTCTCCATTCAAGTCTTAGCAGAAGAGTAACTTAAGGAGCAGTTTTTATTTCAACACTGCACTATCTTTTGAGACTTTCTGCTGAAAAACATAATAATCATCTCTCCTCAGAGACTGATAGACACATGGTAAATCACCTCTATTTTTTTCATCATTTAAAATCCTACATGGGAGTCAATAAGGTTTAAACAAATACATCTTTGTACCTATGTACTAAGATAATATAGACAGGACTAGCTATTGATTCAATGAGGGAGTCACCAAATAAAATGCTGTAAAAAGAAAAATGCTGATGTGTACTAGTGGCTAATGACTGTAATGGTAATTGAGTGAGAAGCTGAGATTGGATATTATGGCTCTAGGACAACTTAGACAAAAAAGTTTATTGGACCTCTTTTCAATGAAGAGTTAGATATGGTGACATAAGCCTGTGATCTGAGAAGTATATATACATGAGAGTCTGTGTGTATACACATTATTTATATATAGGTTATATATTCATTTTATATACATGTATTTAATTTTAAGCTAATTAATTCCCTGGATTATTCAAGGGAATACTTCCAGGAGCATTTTTTTTTGGGGGGGGTGTTGGTCGTGGGGCTTGAACTCTGGGCCTGAGTGCTGTTCCTCAGCTCTTCAGCTCAAGGCTAGCACTCTACCACTTGAGCTACAGCGCCACTTCCGGTTTTCTGGTGGTTTGTTGGAGAAAAGAGTTTCACGGACTTTCCTGCCCGGGTTGGCTTTGAACCACAATCCTCAGATCTCAGCCTCCTGTGTAGCTAGAATTACAGGCGTGAGCCACTGGCACCTGGCTCAGGAGCATTTTTTAAATTTTTTTTTTTTGGGTCCAGTCATGGGGCCTGAACTCTGGGCCTGGGCACTGTCCCTCAGCTCTTCAGCTGAAGGCTAGCGCTCTACCACTTGAGCCACAGCGCTATTTCCGGCTTTTTTGTTTTTGCTTATGTGGTGCTGAGGAATTGAACCCAGGGCCTCAGGCATGCAAGGCAAGCGCTTTAACCACTGAGCCACCTTCCCAGCCCTCAGGAGCATTTTTTAATAGTAGTTATTTCAACTTTGATTAAATGTCATTCTCTAATTAGGAAGAACGATTTAGTTAATATAAAAGGTATCATCCTATTCCTGAATATTTAATTTTCAAGGCACCAAATTTTTATAACAAGCCACCCTAATTATATGCTTTTATCTGTATTAAGCTCCCATCTTTGCTATAACTATCCCTGCTATGCATCATCTTGCAAGAATGTATTATGTGCAATACCACCAAGAAGGAAAAGATATGATTTTACTTCCTAAAGCTATAGTATCTGCTCTTTTCAGTTACAGAGCAGACCATCCTTAGCAAGTCTTCTCTGCTAAACGACTTTTATCATTGCTTTTGCTGTCAGTCTTAATCATATCTAGATAAAGAAATAAGAAAGTATAATATGGTCCATGGCTTCACAAGAAAGAGCAGGATGGGATGAAAAAAAAAGATCATGAAGTTGCTACTTCATGGTTCTTCCTGTGTTCATTTGGTTCTGGAATTGGTAGCAGAAAAAAATCAATAAAGAGACCCTCTCCTCAACTGAAAAACAATATTCTGAAATGGATCCTTAGCCATTAAAACTTACCTTACACTTTCCCATTCTCCACTCACAAAGGTATTTTGGACTTCTTAGTTCACATGGTGAAGCAGAATAATTCTTGTTTCTGCTTCAACAGATAATCTTTTGTTTTCTCCCTCAGAAGTAGATTTTTTCATTTATTCTAAAAGATTTCATATTAGCTTCTACTTAATGGCTCCCGATAATAACACTTTTATTCTATCATCCATGATAAATTTCATAAAAAATAGCAGTAGTTAATTGCTTTAAAAGACATTTTAGTATTACCTCTTGTATTAAATAATCAGTAAAACAGTTGAAAGAGGGAAAAGAAATTGTAAGAACCCACTTAACGTAACTTCTCTCAAGCAAGAGAAGAGAGAAGTCCGGTGATTGTGTCACAGACATACTAGTATGTCAACAATTACACCTGAAAAGCACAAACACAAATACAAAAAAACTTTTATATTCAAATCAAATACATTTTATCTTTTAATATTGGTTTCTCTGATTTCTATTTCTGCTCTTTAAAAATACTAAGCAAAAAAATGTGTAATCTGTTTTAGTTTAGTTTATCCCTACACATGCTAGATGGTTCCATTTTCTACTTCCAACAAGTCACTATATTCAAGATTGTGTCCACTATTTAAGAAAAAAATAGGAGTCTGGAGGAAGACGGTGGAGGAGAAGCTGGAGGCTAAACAAGTTCTCGCATAGAAAACAGTTTTAGTGTTCTGGTGAACAGTCCTAGGCTGGAGAATCACACCAAGTGTGCCATCACAATACAGAGTTTGGACAGAGAGGGAAAATCCAGGCAGCTTGGTCAAGGAGACAGATCTGAGCACTTGCCAGTAGCTGCAGCAGCAGCAGCAGCAGTGGTGATGACAGTGGCAGTGGCTGCCAGGGCCACCATTATCAACAGAGAGAGTCTGGGACAAAGGTGCCAGATGCAGTGTGTGCATGGATTCTACTCACCACCAGCAAGAACTGACAAGGAACAGAAATCATCCTGCTGATTGCAGATAAGGGATGGCCCAGGAACCAAGAGGCCTGCGTGAGTAACCTCAAGACATACTCACCCCTTCTCATACAGCAGCAGTGTGAAGGTAGCCCCTCCCCTACCACCTGAGAAGATCTCCATCTTTGATACTGACAAAAGCCCAGAGCAGCTAGCTCCAGCTCAGGCCTTGAAAGAAAACAATAGGAGCCATTCAGCAGGTCACAGAAACCTGACCTGATTGCCAGGCTCAGCTCCACTCAAGAGAAAGTTACCCCGCCCAGGCAGAGAGAGCTCTGCCCCTGGAGAAGTGACTTTCTTCACTGAGTAAGCAGCCTAGACAGCAAGAGGGGTAAAAGACAAACAACTGAAACTCATTAAACATAAACCATGAGAATGGCTCCAGGCTGGGCTCTGTGAGTGTCTCAGGAGCTAGCCCCTCTGGGAAAAGTTACTGATTACTGATAGGTCTCAACCCTACCCAAAACCTAGCCTCATCACAGCAACTCCAAGCTAGAGGAAACAATCGTCTCCCTCTTTTATGATACTCAAAGCAGATCTCCCTCCCACTGAACTAGCATGGGAGGAAGATCACAAAGTCCTGAGTAAGGCAGAGCTTCTTTCTGCTTGCTCAAACAAACTGACTTAAGAAACCATAAACAGACCAGAGACTCTGAGAATAGTTATGGACACGGGGTAGATACAAGATCCCCCCCCCCCCCCCCCACAACAAAAAACGCAAAAATAAAAAGAAATAAAAGAACTCTTTTTTTCTACCTAATTTTAAAAAAATTAAATTTTTAAAAAAAAATTGTTTTCTATTTTTTTCTTTCATATTTTTTATTTTAGGTGTGTGTGTGTGTGTGTGTGTGTGTGTGTGAAATCTCTTTTAACCTTTTGGTCCTTTTTTGTGTGACTGAATTGCTGTTCTGCTCATCCCCAGACATATACCAGTCATTGATTATTAGGCCTTATCCCTCATTGTGTACATACATAATTCAGAAATTACTAGTCAATTCACAACCTCTTAGCCTTAACTCCCATAATAGCAGTATTAATTCTTTATACCTATATAATTTTAAGTATTCCATTAAATTTTTTTTATTTTTTCATTTTTCCTTTTTATTGCTCTCCTCCTTTCATCCTATCCTTTTCTTCTCTCAATA
The DNA here is from genome assembly GCF_000151885.1 of Dipodomys ordii. Classification (NCBI taxonomy): domain Eukaryota; kingdom Metazoa; phylum Chordata; class Mammalia; order Rodentia; family Heteromyidae; genus Dipodomys; species Dipodomys ordii. The sequence continues at coordinate 13,956,645 of NW_012267265.1, forward strand.
TCATTTTATACATACATAATTATTAAATGTTTCACTTTTTAAATTTAAATTTTTGTTTTTTCACTTTTTCTTGTTTTTTTAATCTTTTATTTCATTCTGTCCTATCCGTTTCTTCTCTGAGATTAGGACTTGGTTAAATTCACTCTTTCCTTTTACCTCTCCATATCCATCTAATCCTATTTTGCCCCACAATTCTCCCTAAACCTATTAATTTCTGGCCTGCTGAATCCCTCTTTGATGTTCTTAGCCCATTAAACCATAGTTGTTTGACGTTGAATAGATTGTATCTGTTGAACGAGATTGTATTTGTAGCCATTTTGACTGTGCAACTACAGGACTCTGGTTGATGCTTGTCTTAAAATAGTGTTCTAGCACAAAATTGTTATTACTGTTGTACCAAATGGGCAGAACAAGCCAGAAAACACAAGAAAAATGGCAAGTATGGGTATCTCAACTCACACTCATGATAATCAGGTGACAGAACAGTTAATGAATAACTGAGAGGAGAGTTCACAAAAAGCTCTACAAACACTACTGGTAAACATGGTGAATGAAACGATTGAAAAGGACTCAGTGTGAGAGTGATTGGAAGAGAGATGAGGCTAACCAAACATTAATACAGGAACTTTGCAAGCATGATGAGGCTAACCAAACATTAATACAGGAATCTCATGAACTTGAGGGAGCTAATCAAAGATTAATACAGGAATTACACGAGCAAGCTGAGAACAGTAAAAGACAAATACAGGAATTGCATGAGCACGAGGAAATGAATCAGAGTACTATAGGAATTGCACGAGTGGGATGAGAATAGACAAAGATCAATAGAGGCATTCATGGAATCCATAAACAGACAGCTGAAATAATCCAGGGAGACCACAAAGGGAATGCTGAATGGAGCCCATCAGAAGGAATGGGAGACCAAGGAAACCATAACCAATCAACTAAGTGATTTGAGAATAAACACTGAAGACCAAATAAAGAAAGAAGTTCATACAAGATCTAAAACAAAGCTCCAACAAAGAATTTGAAGCCATCAAAGCTGACCAATTAGAAGGAAAGGAAATAAAAAACAAAGTAAAAAGTCTTGATAGTAGGTTAGACCATGCCGAAGATCAAATCTCTGGGATTGAAGACAGCCTAGAAATTACAGAGAAAGAACATACAGCTACCCAAGACAAACCCAAGAAATATGATATATCTATTCAACATTTGGAAGACATCATTAGAAGGCCTAATCTGAGGATAATGGGTATAGAGGAGCACCTAGAGACAGAAGTTAATGGTCTAGGAAATTTATTTAACAGGATCCTAATAGAGAACTTCCCAAACATGCAAAAAGATAGGCCTATTCACATACAAAAAGCTTTTATTTATTTATTTATTTATTTTTTGGTCCGGTCATGGGGCCTGAACTCTGGGCCTGGGCGCTGTCCCTCAACTCTTCAGCTCAAGGCTAGTGCTCTACCACTTGAGCCACAGTGCCACTCCCAGGTTTTTTCTTTTTGCTTATGGGTTGCTGAGGAATCGAACCCAGGGCCTCATGCATGCAAGGCAGGTGTTCTACCACTGAGCCACCTTCCCAGCCCCAAGATACAAAAAGCTTTTAGCACACTAAAAGACCAGACCAGAGCAGGACATCCCATCATCACATTGTAATTCACACAGGAACAATTCAGACCAAGGAAAGAATCCTTGATGCTGTCAAGGAGAAAAGAATAATCACCTATAAAGGCAAACCAACTAGAATAACCTCAGAATTCTCAACAGAGACAATTAAAGCAAGAAGAGTCTGGAATGATGTATGCCATGCCCTAAAAACAAACAATTATCGACCAAGAATATTGTACCCAGCTAAACTCTCATTCAAAATGGAAGGGCAAATAAAAACCTTCCATAGCAAAGAAAAACTAACACAATATATCTCCACCAAACCAGCCCTTAAAAACCAGATGCTTAAAGATGTCCTACAAATAGAAAACAAACAAGACCACAATAAAGGCCAAGAAACCACAACAAAACTGAAAATCCAAGAACCATAAGAACAAATCAGTTGTCACATGGCAGGCAGATTAGCATGGCAGGAACTACCAAACACCTCTCAGTCCAAACTCTCAACATTAATGGACTTAACTTTCCAATTAAGCAAAATAGATTATCTAGTTGTATTAAAAAGCAAGATCCTCTATCTGCTGCCTTCAAGAATCACACCTTGCCCATAAAAACAAACATACTCTGAAAATGAAAGGCTGGAATAAAATCTACCAAGCAAAAGGCCCCCATAAACAAGCAGGAATTACAATCCTAATATCAGATAAAGTCGACATCAAATTGAAATTAGTGAGAAGAAATTTAAAAAAAGGTCACTACATACTAATTAAGGGATCTATCCAAGAGGATATTACAATTCTAAATATCTGTTCACTAAATAACAGAGCACCCAAATTTATCCAAGAAACACTACTTTCCCTCAAATCTCACATAGATCCAAAGACATTAATTGTTGGGGACATTAACACATCACTATGCCCACTAGATAGAACAACTCAGCAAAAACTCAACAGAGAAACTGCAGATCTAAACAAGATCAACTAGATTTAACAGACATCTACCGAATATTTCACCCAGCAGCATCAGAATACACATTTTTCTCAGCAGCACATGGAACATTTTCCAAAATAGACCAGATTTTAGGTCACAAAGCAAACTTGTCCAAATTCAGAAACATTGACGTTACACCCTGCATTCTCTCAGACCACAAGAGAATAAAATTAGAACTCAATACCAAAAGCCACCAAAGAAAGTCCTGTAATACATGGAGGCTAAACAACACCCTATTGAATGACCAGTGGGTCATGGAAGAGATTAGAAATGAAATTCAAATGTTCATGATATTCAACAAAAATGAACACACAAATTACCAGCTCTGGGACACAGCAAAGGCAGTACTCAGAGGAAAGTTTATAGCTCTGAGTTCCTACATCAACAGATTGGATCTATCTGAAACCCACAATTTAATGAGACATCCAAACCTACTTGAAAAACAGCAGCAAGCTAAATCCCAATCCAATAGATTGAAAGAAATAATTAAAATTAAATCAGAATTGGGGGCTGGGAAGGTGGCTCAGTGGTAGAGCGCTTGCCTTGCATGCTTGAGGCTCTGGGTTCGATTCCTCAGCATCACATAAGCAGGAAAAAAAAGCCAGAAATGGCGCTGTGGCTCAAGTGGTAGAGCACTAACCTTGAGCTGAAGAGCTGAGGGACAGTGCCCAGGCCCAGAGTTCAGGCTCCACAACCGGACCCCAAAAAAAATTGAATTAGATTAAATCAGAATTAAATAGAATCCCCCAAAAAGGATAGAAGGAATCAACAAAATGAAGAGTTGGTTCTTCGAAAAAATTAACAGACCCTTAGCAAATCTTATCAGAAAAAGAAGAGAACACACCCAAATAAACAAACTCAGAAATGAGAATGGAAACATCACCACAGAAAAAAACCAAGATTCAGAACATTATAAGGGAATACTTCTCAAACCTTTATGCTAATAAGTTTGAGAATCTGGAAGAAATGGACGATTTCCTAGCAAATATCAACATGCCAAAACTAAACCAAGATGAGTTAAACCAACTTAACAGACCCATATCAAGCATTGAAATAGAAACAGCAATAAGCGACCTCCCATCTAAGGAAAGCCCAGGACCAGATGGATTTACAGCAGAATTCTACAAGGCCTTCAAAGCAGAAGTCACACCAATACTCCTCCAACTCTTCAATGAAACTGAAAGAGAAAGTTCACTACCAAACTCTTTCTATAAAGCCATCATAATCTTCATCCCAAAACCAGGCAGGGACTCATCAAAGAAAGAGAACTATAGACCCATTTCTTTGATGAACATCGATGCAAAACTTCTCAACAAATTTTGGCCAATCGACTTCAACAATTCATCCAAAAATTATCCTACACCACGATCAAACAGGATTCATTACAGGGATGCAAAGCTGGTTCAATATACACAAATCAATATAATTCATCACATCAACAAGAGCAAGGATAAGAACCACATGGTTATCTCAATAGATACAGAAAAAGTATTTGACAAGATCCAACATTGCTTTATGATGAAAAATTAGGAATCCATGGAACATTCCTCAATACAATAAAGACTGTATATGACAAACCTTCAGCCAGCATTATACTTAATGGTGAAAAACTAAAGCCATTTCCTCTTAACTCAGGAACAAGACAAGAATGTCCACTCTCTCCATTTCTCTTCAATTTAGTATTAGAATGCCTAGCTACAGCAGTAAGACAAGATGCAAACATAAAAGGGATCCAAATAGGGAAAAATGAAGTGAAACTCCCTCTTTGCAGATGACATCATCTAGTATTTAAAGAATCCCACAGACTCCACTCCCAAATTACTCAAGCTGATTCAAAACTTTGGCAAAGTAGTAGGGTATAAAATTAACCCTCAAAAAATCCATGGCTTTTCTGTATGCCAACAATGAGAAGAGTGCGGCTGAAATCAGGAAAGCAATTCCCTTTGTATTAGCCCCACAAAAAAATAAAATACCTAGGAATTAACTAAAGAAGTGAAGGACCTCTACAATGGAAACTTAAAAGCCTGAAAAAGGAAATCAAAGCAGAACTTAGGAAGTGGAAAATCCTCCCGTGTTCCTGGATCGGAAGGATCAACATCGTGAAAATGGCAATACTTCCAAAGGCTATGAACAAATTCAATGTAATACCTCATTCTTCAATGAAATAAAAGAAGCAATCCAAATATTCATATGGAACAATAAAAGACCCTGAATAGCAAAAATGATCCTTAACAGAAAGAATAGTGCTGGAAGAATATCAATACCAAATTCAAACTCTACTACAAAGCCATAGTAATCAAAATAGCTTGGTATTGGCACAAGAACAGACCTGAGGACCAATGGAATAGAACTGAAAACCCAGAAATGAACCCACAGACCTATAGCTACCTAATCTTTTGATAAGGGAGCTAAAAAACTAGAATGGAAGACAGCCTCTTCAGGAAATGGTTCTGGCAAAATTGGTTAAATGCCTGTAGAAAACTAAAGTTAGATTTTTATATATCACCCTGCACCAGAATAAAATCAAAATGGATAAAAAATATCCTTGAAGTCAAAGCAGATACCCTGAAAACATTACAGGAAGGAATAGGAGAAACCCTAGGTCTCCTAGGCACAGGCTGAAATTTTCTCATTAATTGACCCAGAATCACAACAAATAAAAGAAAGGTTGGACAAATGGGATTGCATGAAATGAAGACATGACAAAGGACATAGCTAGCAAGATCAATAGAAAGCCCACAGATTGGGAGAAGATCTTCACTAGCCATACAACAGACGAGGGTCTCATATCTAAAATATACTTGGAACTCAAAAAATTAAATCCCCCAACAACAAATCCTCAAAGAAACAACTGCCCAGTAAATAAGTGGACTAAAGACTTAAAGAGAGACTTCTCTGAAGAGGAAATAAGAATGGCCAATAGACCCATGAAGAAATGCTCAACCTCTCTAGCCATAAAAGAAATGCAAATCAAAACAACATTGAGATACCACCTTACCCCAGTTAGAATGGTTATAATCAAGAACTCTAATGATAACAGATGCTGGAGGGGATGTGGCCAAAAGGGAACCCTACTGCATTGCTGGTGGGAGTATAAACTTGTTCAACCACTTTGGAAAGCAGTTTGGAGGTTCCTCAAAAGAATCCACATAGAGCTCCACTATGACCCAGCAATCCCACTTTTGGGGATTTATCCAAATGATCACAGATGAGACCATACTAAAGCTACCAGCACAACTATGTTTATTGCAGCATTATTTACACAGCTAAGAACCAACCCAGATGCCCCTCAGTAGCTGAATGGATTAAGAAAATGAGGAATATATATATTTACAATGGAATTCTGTGCCTCCATCAGAAAGAATAACATTGCCCCATTTGTTAGGAAATGGAAAGATTTGGAAAAAATTATATTAAGTGAAGTAAGCCAGGCCCAAAGAAACATAGGTCCCATGGTTTCCCTTATTTGCAATAACTAGTATGTGTCTGGGACAAGTAGAAAAGGTCAAAAGCTATGCATATGACCAGATAAGATGATGTTAAGCGAAATGAACCCCAAGACAGGGATACAAGTGTTTTTTTTTTCCTTTTTTGCTATTGTTTCTAATGTATTTATAAGGTACCATTTGATTTTTTTTGTTGTTGCTTTGTATGTTCCTTCCCCATGGTATAACCCCTGTTTTCACAGTATTTGATGCTGGTATAATTTGGGGAGGGGAAGGGAAAAAACAAAATGTTTAAATAGGGATACAGGTTGACCCATTTTTAACAATGAGATGTAGAAGACACTATGTTGCAAAACGAACTTTACAATTTGGGCAGGGGGAGGAGGGGGGGAAGTTGGGGTACCTGTACTTGTGGAGGTGGGAGGGACGAGATGGTAGGGGAAAACAAAGGAGGAGGCAACTCATTACCTTGCTCATGTAACTGTAACCCCTCTGTACAGTATTTTTACAATAAAAAACTTATTAAAGAAAAGAAAAAATATTACTAACACCCTCTACTCAACTGGAAAAATATTCTAAAATGATTTGTTCACCTGGCTCCTGTCCTACTGTTGAAACTGGTCTCAGATTTTCCCATTACACATTCATGAAACTCTTCTAGTCTGAGCAATATCATGGACATAGGAAAGGTCTGTGAATTTTAGGATCATGTCACGTGGACATATGTTTGGCATGAAAGGGGTAAATAAACTCACTGTTGACAAAAGAAAATAGAAAGCAAATTAAGTGCAGGATAGTAGAAAAGACAAGTCAATGCAAGAACAGATCTACATGAGAAGTAGTACATTTTAGATTCAAGTTATAAGTTAAGGGACACTAAATTTATATTCAGGTTTATGCTCTAATCACCATGTCTGTATAGAAAGACTAATGCTAACTGTAAAGGCCTCAATCTGCTTCCATCATTTTCTCATTTGTTAGCTTAAATATGACTATGTTCTTTGAGTAGAAGCAAAAGGATGAATAAATCAAACTCCAAGGCTAACATTTTGGAATTTGGTTGGGTTTTTATTTCCTTTCTGACAAATTTGTTGATACATTTGTATTAAATGGGCTTAAAAATCTTACTTAGGGATCTTTTAATTTTTAACCTCTATTTCAGTTAGTATGTTTAAGACCAAGGATTCTTTCCATAAAAAGGTCAAAGATGCCTATAAAATAAAGCACAACATTCTATGTAAAAATTGTCAAATCTTTCTGAGGCAATCTATTAATGCCTTCAGTGAAATGTTACTTTGGATCTTTTTTATTTTCTGGTCATGGGGCTTGAACTCAGCCTACACCTTGTACCTGAGTATTTTTTGTCAAAGTTAGCACTCTACCACTTGAGCCACATCTCCATTTTCAGATTTTTTGGTAGTTTATTGAAGATAAGAGTCTCCTAGACTTTTATGGCAAGGCTAACTATGAACCATGATCCTCATATCTCAGCTTCCAGAGGAGCTAGGATTATAGGCATGAGCCACCAGTGCCTGTCTGGATCTATTTTTGAGTCATCAAAAGATCCATAAGGTTTTTTTTTTTTCACTTGAAGTCCTTATTTTAAATGGTGATGGCTTTATTACAAGTACAGTGAAACCCTACTATCAACCCTTCTATAATTATCTTATTAAATTATAGGGGGCATGGGGAAGGGGGGAGATGGGAAGAGATGGAAAGGGGAAACAAAGGAGGCAACAATGCTTGATAAGAAATTACTCATTATCCTGGCCATGTAATTATAACCCCTCTGTATGGTATTTTCACAATTTAAAAAAATGGCTTAGTTAATGTTAAAGTACAAATCTGATGACACTTGCGTTCTGCAGAAGATTATCTTTGTATTACATTTTTAATATAGTTTATGAATAACCAATAAAGCAACTTTTTTCACTTAAAAAATTATATTCCATAATTTCCCATCAAAGAAAAGGAGCTAAGAATTTGTTTTCTCCCTTTCTTTTTAAATTTAGGTTTACAGTGAAGTAAGGAGGCTGAGTGTAAGTAATTTCTTAAAGCCATCTTGTTGCCTCTTGCTGGGCGCAGGGAATTCTCCCGGCAGTGCTGAAAAGCCTAGATGCTTCACAGAGGCCACATTGAATGTAGACGCCTAGTTCAAGGTGACCCAGGAGGGCTCTGCTTCAGAGAAATGCAGATATCACAGCCTTAGAAAAGCTGTTCTGATTCTGCATTGATTAATCGCCTAAATCTCTTGAATCACCAGCCTCTGAGTAGCCTCTAAGCATACCTTATATGGAAAGTTGAGGCCTATCTTTCCTAGATGGAAAAGTTCCGCTGGACCGGAGTATATCCAGTTAAGGTCTAGCATCTTGTCTTCATGGTGGGGGAAGGTGAAGCCCACCTCCCTCAGGTGATGGGCATATCGGGATCCCTATAGACAGGGGCAGTCACTTGGCTGATAGGTTACTGAACCTGTTAGTCCAGTGCCTGGGAAGGGAGTTTCCTGTGACCCTGACCCCTGGCTTGACCCTATTTAAAACAGAACAGTACAGATGTCATCAGGCCATGCCTTGTGTCTCCTCTTTCCTGCTCTGTCTCCTGTCTCCTGGCTGTCCACTGGCCACCATAATATCCCACTTCAGCTCTCCATTGGAACTGAATTGGTTTGTTGATATTATTTTTGTTCTTTCCTCTCTGGCCTATTTCCTAACAGTATTAAGTGTATTTGTTGCCTGCAGCCCTTTGTCACAATTGACTGCCTGCAGACTGCTAGTGCTCTAATAAAGACTCCAAAATTCAACTTCTCAAAATGTGGCTTCTCTGAATTCTCACCTTACAACAACAGCAGCTATCTTACGTTACAATCTTTAGTACACCATGTTTATTACCATAACAAATCATCACTTCACCTGCTTAAGCAACACAAATATGGACTCTTACATTTCTGTAGATCAGAAGCCCTCCATTGTTTTCACTGGGCTAAAATCAAGATATTAGAAAGCTAAATTCCTTTATGGAAGTGCTAAAGGAGAATGTTTTCTTTCACTCGTGTTGTTAGCAAATTGCAATTCCTCTACTTCCTTGGTGACCATCAGTTCACAGTTACTTATGGTTCCAATAAGTCAGCCACATTCCTTGTTTTATGTCCCTATGCTTCTGTTGCCCAAGGCAGCAACAAGGTGAATCTCTCATATTTCAACCCCTTTTCTTTTCTGTAGCCCACCTTCTAGCATTCTTTCCCACTCTTCAGGATTTATGTCATTGGTCCCACCTGGGTATTCCAGGAGACTCTATTATAAGGACCTTAGTCTCATTTTTCTCTTAATTCTTTTTGTTGTTGTTGCTCCTGGAGTTTGAATTCAGGGCCTTGAATTTACTAGGCTGGCATTCCACCACTGGAGGGAGAGTCCTCCCCTGATTTTTTAATGGTTAATTGGTAATGGGGTCTTGCAGACTTTTCTGATCAGGCTAGCTTCAAACTGTGGTTCTTCAGGTCTCACTCCAGCTTCTCTAATAGCTAAGATTATAAATGTGAGTCACTGGGGCCTATATGTGTCATAATATTAATCATATTTCTAAAGTTCCTTTTTCAATATTAAAAAAACATTCAAATATACTGAAGAATAGGGATTTGAGCATCTTTTGTGATGTTTCTTCTTACCATTCCAGGAAAATATTTTGAGCATGCTTGAGCTATCAAAATAAATAAGTAGCTAGATATTAAATATATAAATAAATATTAAAAAATTCATTTCTTGCTTATCTATTTCAATATCATTTTAATAAAAGATTTGGTCCATTGTTAAAATCATTAAAATATTTCATCTTCCACATTGTACAACCACTATTTGACAACAGGAAGATGGATATTTACTAGGTGAATTCCAACAAAAGCCTTGTTATATTTGGTAAACAAGATTACACAATCATAATTTCAAACGTACATTGGCAGTACTTGCCTTCATTCATGTCAGCCAAACAATAACACTGAACTTAAGCCGGTTGACAAAATTAAACCAAACTTTCAAATAGTTTTGCAAAGCACAAAATGAAGATTTTAGAAAAAATGGAACTATTCATTGCCACCATAAAATAACACTTCATTGGGTTGGGAGGGATGGGGGAGAATGATGAAAGAGATGACATCAATCAAAGCGCATCAATCAAGATGCATTGCACTTTCATAACGTGACATGTTGATTGCTTACCCCTTTGTACAATTAAAGATAATAAAAATAAAGTTTAAAATACTGAATAGTTTTAAATGAATAGAAAAAGGAGTTTCAAAATTTTTACATGGTTTTTTGTCTTCATCTCACTCTGTAAAAAAATTTCATGTTTTTAATAGACCTACGAATTAGTGTAGCAACTATGTTATCAAATACATTGCATTAATAAATATCCATTACAAATAAATATATATATCTAAATTTAAATACATTATATATTTAAGGATGTAGAAACAGTATATGATTTAAAATTTTACTTATCACTATAAGCCATCAAAAAGATAAAAAATCATTAAGCAGCAAGTTCATATTAAATGCATTCAGTTACACATGTTACACATGTCAATTAGTATTATGCTATTACTTTGCAATAGTTTTGCAGTGTCTGAATCAGATCTAGATTTGTCATTATTTCAATTAGCCCTCAAAAATATGGTAAAAGATTATTAATAGGGAATCTAGAATTTTTCCATTTGGAAACTTTAGGCAAATATTTTTAAACACTACTTGTAATTGCATCAGTTAATTTTAACAACTGAACTCTAAAAGTTACAAGGTTATCTGACATTTGGCTTTTCCCTCTGGACAGTGTGGGGGCATTTATTTGTTGCAATTTTAAACATCTCTTTCTTGCTTGCTGTAAAACATACAAATAAAAACTTCTAAATATATTAACAACTGACAACTTCTAGTTCTTTTGATTTTTTTTATGGTTGGACTTTTATTTCTTGTAACTAAAAACAAAGACCCTGAACTCTGTCAGAAGCCAAATTGTACATATTGTTATGAAATAAGAAAGAGATAACAAATAATGCTCCTAATGTTATTTCTATTAGTGCAATACACTTTCCTTCTTATTTGTTTTATTTGGGTTTCTTGATTTAAGATTTTCTTTTTGCGTGTGGATTTGTGTCTAGCAGATACACTTGGCATATTTTCTTTAAATGTATAACTGAGCCCCCTTCACTTACCAAACTATTCCCTGAGCCCCAGAGCCAATTGGCTTCAGGTTCTGGTAACGCTTGAGAACTGTGAAGGTTGAGTCTCCAACTTCCACACTGTAGAACTGGTTGTCCACTTTGCTTTTGCTCATGTTGTAATGTTTGGCAATATATGACACATCCACTTGTTTATGGAATCCCTGTTTAAAAGAACAATAAAACATGAGACAGGTAAACTACAGGAGTGATAAAAGATGCAGAGAAGTCTGTTGTCTTAACTATTATTTTTTAATGTTGAACCATCTATCATCTAGGTCAGATTGACTTATGCAAGTTTACGTGGAGAAAAGAAAAAGCTTAAAACGCAAAGATTTTTTTCCAGTATTAAAATTACTTAAAATTATATTTGATATACACCATCTTTTCTGAAGTGTCTCATTAAAGCCATTTATTTGTATGTGAAACAAACACATATTCCACATATACTGGTTTCAAGGACTATACTTGACCTTGAAGGATTCAAGTAAATAAGAAGGTGGTCACCAATCATATGAGAAAGAACAAAAGATTGTATCTAGAGCCTTTCTCAGAAACCAGAGAACACAAACTAACGTGTAGCTTCAATTAGTTTAATCCTCATAATTTGAACTTAACAGTATTGACTTCATTTTTTTTCTCATTTGTACCAAAAAATGTCATTATCCTTCAGTAAGCTTTGGAACTTTTAGTTCAAATTCCTGTTCTTCTAAAATACCACATGACACTTTTTCTTTTAAATATCTCACTGGTTGCATTTTCTGTTAATCTTTAAGAAAAGTTCATCTATCATTGACATTATCCATGACTATTTTTTTTATCCAAGTATGCTCTTCTATTTTATTTTATTACACAAATAAAAATAGGAACCATTGGAGCAATGGTGGTAAAATATGAAAATCCACTACAAGAGCCTTGAGATTCTCTCAAAAGTGAGGTTGATTTGAGAGTAGAATGTACATGACAAGTGCCAGCCTATGATGTGGTCAGTTATGGTGTGAGCTTCAGTACAAACACAAACAAGCTTCAAACAATAAACAAACAATAAATTAAGGATCTCTGTTGTCCAGACAACAAAGTAGAAAATTCAGCTAGTTTGCAAATGGAATTAGAGAAGACCTAAAATCTGGAAGGCAGTCTATAGGACATAGAACAGGAAATTAAGCAAGTCAGTTAAAAACAACCAGAGCATTGCATTGCTATTTAAGCAGATAATAACAGAGTTTAGAATTTAGAAACAAGACTGATTTAAACAGTCATTGATTTCAACCTCAATATCAGGAATTGCTCTCCACACTTTGTTCCATTTCTACTCTATAATTGTTGGCATGAGTAGACCAGCATGCTTAAAATCTTGCTTTTTTGCTTCCTGTAAAAGCTCACAATAAGAAAATAGAAAGAGTTAGGAATTGGTGGCTCACATCCTATAATCCAAGCTACTCAAGAATCTAAGTTCTGAGAATCATGGTTCAAAACCAACCCAAATAGGAAAGTCCAGACATGAGGCTCCTATTTCCAATTAACCACCAAAAAAAAAAAAACAGAAGTGGAGCTGTGGCTCAAGTGGTAAGGTGACAGCCTTGAGTATAAAGCTCAGGAACAGCTCCAGGACCTGAGTTCAAGCCCCAAGACCACTACTAAATAAATAAATGAAAAGAAAGTAGAGGAGAAAAAAGAAAAAGAAACTTGGTGGCTGGGGGAGGGGGGAGGGAGGGAGGGAGGAGTATGGGAAGGGATGGGAAGGGAAAACAAAGAGGAGGCAACAATGCTTGATAAGAAATGTACTTGCTATTTTGCCCATGTAATTGTAACTCCTCTGTACGGTATTCTCACAATAAAAAAAAAGAAAGTTGGAGTTATAGTATAAATGTTTTAATCTGCCAAAAACGAAATGGTAGAGTTATTTCAAAGTTGCAATGACGGGCGTTAGGTTCTGACCTTTGTTTATTTACTTTAAAATTCAGACCACCTAATGTCCTTAGCACACATTAGCCTCATCCAACATAGAAACCTTTCCCTTTCTCCACTTTGTCCTCTTCGCTGTTGAGGAGTAGCTTTCCCAAATGTACTGCATATATGTGTTAATGACATGCAATGAGCCTTATGTTCCAAATAAACTGATTTAAAAATGTATCTTAGCACCACCATCCCCTTTTGGATGTGATTGTAATGTTCTAGTTACCCTCAGTCTACATCACACTTGAACCAACTTGCTGGTGTTCCTTTTCGAACACTTCAATACATATTCAAAGGAAAGTTTAAAGATTCGTGCCACTTCCTTTTCAGAATCTGAGACACTCTAACATTTACAACTGTTTAATCCAACAAACATTGAAATTATGTATGTGTATATATATATATATGTGTGTGTGTACATATGTGTGTGAATTATGTATGTGTATATATATGTGTGTACATATATGTGTGTGTATGTGTGTGCGCATGTGTGTGTGTATGGTTTGATGCTGTAGATACAACAAAAGCAAGCTAGAGTCCCTGTCTAGACTGAAGACAGTAAAATAAGCAAATAGTTAAAGGACAGATGATATATTTTAAAGAACAGGTGCTAGTCAGACACCAGTGGCTCAAACCTGCAACCCTATCTACTCAAGAAGCTGAAATCTGAGGATTATGCCTCAAAACCATCCCATATAGGAAAGTCTGTGAGACTCTTATCTCCAATTAATCACCAAAAAGCTGGAAGTGAAATTATGGCTCAAATGGAAGAGTGCCAGCCTTGAGCAACAAAACTAAGTTATAGTGCCCAGGCACTGAGTTCAAGCCCCAATAGCAGTACAAAAAAACCCTAAAAATAAAAAGCAAAAATAAATAAAGAGAAAAAGAAAAGTATTGGAGATAAACTGGAAGTAGCCTATATTGCCTGCATTTATTATCACTGATTCATTAAAGTACATCCTATGTAAAAAGCAACTGACACATGCCAAGTCACTGGTAGAAAAGTGATCATATTTAAGGGGAGATTTGATTTGTGTTTTGTCCAACTAAGAATATTTCGAGACTTCCTTTCTCACTGATTCTCAGATGTGAGTGTACATATGAACTGTCTGACAAGCTAAACAAAATGACAGATCCTGGACACAACACTTGAAGATTCATATTCAAGCATCATCATAGATCCTGGGGACCCAAAGATCATAGTCCAAGAGTGATTCTGATTAGAGGATCAGACTCTGAGAAAAGACTATATAGAGCAACCATTCTCAAAGAGTGTGCCCTGGAACACCAGTTTGCACCCTTGGAAACTTGTTAGATGTGCAGATACTCACCCCTGTCTCACATCTACCAAGTTAGGAACTCTGGGAGTGGTACCCACAATCTGGTTTATTAGCCCTTTGAGTATTCAAATACACACTGGGAGCAACACACTGAAGTGGAAGGGAAAGCCTAAAGACTAATCGCCTAATGGTGGCTCAGGCTTGCCTGAGATATTGAAGAATGAAATATTGACTATGCAGCAGCAGTAATGTTTTTCACCTGCATTCCCAGTGGCTCTATGAACTGCTAAATTCCAGGATGTCATATGAATCACAAACAAGGTATAGTAAGGAGGAGCCCACACATCAGCATGCACGTGCAAACCAGAGTCCAGAGAACCATTAGTTCAACCATACACCTCAGATTCAAGTTTTTCAACTGCCCCAGATTCAATAAACAACAAAGGTTTTGTGTTTTGACAGATCAACAGTTAGCTGTGAATGATGAATGATAAAGTAAATCATTTCATTTCAGCAATTGTTCACATTCCTAAGAAATACTTAGTAGTTTTTTACTTTTTCTGATATATTCCTAAAACTAAATTTTCCATATAATAGAGATGATATATATATATATATATATATATATATATATATATATATATGCACTTGGTGATAGCTTGGTATCTCAATTAAAACAAGTGCAGGGTTGGGATTATAGTTCAATAATGAACACTTGGGTTCAACCCCAGAACTATGAGGTATTATAAAGCATATCTACCAATTAAGAAAACTTTCATTCAAAAACTGAAACAATAGACAGGTGCCAGTGGCTCACACCTAATCCTAGGTATTCAGGAGGCTGAAATCTGAGGATAGCAGTTTGAAGCCAGCCTGAGCAAAAAACTCCCTGTAAGACTCTTATCTCCAATTAACCACACGAAAACTCAAAGTGGAGCTAAGGCTCAAAGTGATAATAGAGTACTAGCCTTGAACAAAAGAGCTCAAGAACAGACCCAGGCCCTCAGTTAAAGCCTTATGATGAACAAAATTTTTTTAAAAGAACCAATAAAAAGCCACATAAATAACATTTCCTGACAAATATTCACAAATTTATTTACTTGATGATCACTTATTGCTATCCCAGAGCATATAACTTTTCACAATGAGAATAAAAACATCATTACACAGTTTGTGACTCCACATGTAAATCCATAGACATGGACACACAGAGTCACACCTACACATACACACAAGCGCAAGTACTTTCCTTATGCATAAATTTTCACTAAACTTTGCATGAAATCTAGAAATTAGAAAGTACATTCTTGAATGTATCTCACATCATTGGTGGTTTATTTTAGTTATTTAAGCAATAAGACATGGAGGTAGTAGGGTTGGAAATGTTCTTGGATTCATAGCATAACCAAGAACTTGATGGCAAGTGTGATATGTTCAAGAACTTCCTCCACATCCCATCTGTGCCCCAAGCTCACAAACCTAAATTTGAGCTTTGAAAAGTTGAGAACAGACTTAATATAGAATATTTTATTACTTGGCTTCCATGCAATCTTCCTTGTCATGACTATAAAGTTCAAATATAAACTTTTTTTTTCTGTGAAAATTGCCAAAGAAAATATCCCCTTAAGCACAATAGAGAATAAAACTGCCAATGCTAAAAATAATTTCTCTCAAATTATACGTTGGTATTTCTTGAGTACAGGTCATAGGCAAAATAACGGGGGTGACTTGAACCCAAGAAGAAAATAACAAAAACAAAGCCGTTCTGGGAAGCATAAAGGCCAGCAGTTGGGATAAGACACACAGTTTCTGAATGTGTTTTTATCTTTTTATTTGGTTTTGGGTTTGGTTTGGTTTTGTGACAGTACAGGGGCTTGAATTCAGGGTCTTATGCGCCCACTTAGCTTGTTCACTCAAGGTTGGCTCTCTATAACTTGAGCCTTCCCTTCCCTTCTGGCTTTTTGCTGTTTAATTGGAAATAAGAGTCTCTTGGATTTGTCTTCCAACTGTGATCCTCTAATCTCAGCCTGTTAAGAAGCTAGGGTGATAGGTGTGGGCTACTTGATGCTTTGGCTTGAGATTCTCAAGTTTTAACATAGCTTAACACTACCTGGGGACTTTCGCCACAGATTTCTGAGCCTTCATGCAAAGCTTCTGAGCAGTATGGCATCTAGGACCAAGAATTTGTATCTCTGGCAAGTGCTTCATTTTGAGAGTCATCTTTTCAGAGAACATTGGATAGGAGTTGTCACCAGTCAGAGAGTACTAATGAAAGAAGCAAACCCTAGAAGCAGTTCACAAAGGTTGTGGAAGTAAAAAGCAATGCGTGGCTTTCATCAGTGTTCCCACTTCCTTAGCAAGCTCAGCTGCCACAGTCCCCAGACATGCTTTCCTATTTACAGATGCAATTCACCTGACCAGTTTTCTCAGTTCATGAAAAGAAGCATTCCATTACTTATTTATGTTGAATTTACACTAAGCCCTTGGGACGAAGATATGAAATTCACAGATACTTAAAAATGGAAACAATGGCTGTAGAAAAAATTAGAATATACTAATTAAGAGTTAGCTACTTGAAAGGTATATTCTATTTTAAAAATTATAAACTATCATAGTGGTAACTTCTGGAAATTATGTGGGTTAAAATGACTATAGGTTTGGAACAGTTTATATGATTAATTTAAATTATTTTTAAATTAATTCTTCCATTTAATATAAGGGATATTTAAATGACTTCATTATTTCTAGCTACATAATCCAATTTTCTTTGCAACAATTCAAAGCAAACACATTTTCTCCATTTCTCTGCCTGACCAAACAGAAAATAAAACAAAAACAACCTTAAAGCTAAACTCCAGTAAGACTTTACTACTATTGGCATTCATAGTCAGAAAGGTTATCTGAATGTAATCTTTTCCTTGAAAAAGGCTACATTTTGTACAGATGTGAAAGAAAAGGCATATAGCAATAACTACTCATCAGCACCACCATCAATTCATCTGCTCACCTACTGCTGAGAGAACTTACATAGAAAGGTGCCACATGTTACTAATCTTATCATGCAATATCAAAACTCTTGATTGTATCTTTTCAGACATAATAACCTATGATCCTCCTCATATTCATTTAGGGATGACTGTCTTATGATATTGCTAGTCAGCTTCTGAGCAAGAAACTAAAATTAAAGAACTTCCAGAGGTTAAACATTCTTAGTTGCTTGTGAATGAGATAGCCAAAAATTATAACCAAGCCTAGATCAGTTCTTCCCTTAATAGCTATATAACCTTGAGCAAGCCATCTTGTAATCTCATTCATTTATTATTTATATCCTGTATGGTACCATAAAGGATTTGTACAGCTCATTGTAAAAGATATAAGAATCATAAAGCCATTAAATCCAGTTTTAACAAAGAATGTTAAATAAAAAAGACTGAAAGATGACAGTTTTACCACAAGACAAGTTATGAACATCTACTGCCTTGAACACAAAACTTAATATGCTCTAGGAAGTCAAAGGGAAAAAATAATGGCAAACACAATAGTCTGTGGCAAATTTTAACTCATTCATTTCATAAATTATAAAAATTCATAGGAAAGATGATAATTCTGTAGCTCTTACCTTTGGGGAAATACATTCAATAGCTTAAAATATATGCTGGTAAATAAATATATGTAACATGTATATATGTATGTAATATATGTAATAATAAATATATGTAATATGTATATATATACACACACACATATATGATTTTCAAGTAGTGGTACAAAGAGGTTCAACAAATCAGTTTATAAGAACAGTGAATCCTTGTCAATATCACCCTTTGGTACTGGTACTAGAACTGAACACAGGAAATGGAAATTGTCCTACTTTTTGGTGGTTAATTGGAGATAAGACTTTTAGCTTTTCTGCCTAAGCTGGTCTTGAACTATGATCCTTAGATCTTGTCTTCCTATTAGCTAGTATTACAGTCATGAGCCACTGGTGTCTGGCAGTACAATATTTTTTTAATAGAAGACCCAGAAGTATGTTTCATATGATTTAATCTGGTATTTACTCTTAGTGAGAAGGGGAAGAAGCAAAGTTGGGCCAGTATTAGTGCTTACCTACTATAGGTGCACTCTGTGCTCTACTAAGCACTTGAAGTTTACACTTAGAACTGATAAGATTTACATTGTTATCCATGAATTCACTCTGAGTTTTCAAATTACAAATTTGTATTACCAATTAATACAAATTAAATTTTGTTCAATTCTAAATTGTGATTTGTTTTTTTACTAAACTATGCACTAGTTCATCTAAAATAATTTATTGATTTTCCAATGATGAAATAAACTACAACAATAGAGATTAGAAAACCAAGAGAAATGAATAAATCCAGCCAGGCTTCTCTGTCAGTTGTCTTAGCTTAGAGTTTCTTTGGAAATGCACATTAAGCAGCTGCAGGTAGAAGTAGACAATCTTACATAAGTAATGGAAAGAAAATTTAAAATGCCTGATTCCCTTCATTAGTAGGATATTTATAGAGTGTTTACTGCATGATACCCATAATTAAGGGTCTTTTGAATAGAGAATTGATCTGTCTCAATGGAAAATCTAAAATGGATTAGGTACAAAACATACCTCCACAGGATTAGTCAGTAAGTCTGCTGCTGTATTCTTTTGGTATTTCCAAAGCCATGGTTCTAACCATTGACACAAATGATGTTCAACTATATATTCTACAATTCATATCCAACAAATTGACTTGCTTCATGATGCACTCCAAGTTTGTTATGTGAGGCCAACATCAACAACACACCATTCTATATGTTGTGGCAAAACACTATGGGCTCAATCCATTTTAAATCTGAGTCAAATACATGTGAGTTTTAAAAGGAGAGATTGGAGATAATTCTTTTTTTTTTTTTTGTGGTGAAGGTCATGGGGCTTGAACTCTGGGCCTAGGCACTGTCCCTCAGCAATTCAGCTCAATGCTAGCACTCTACCACTGGAGCCACAGCGCCATTTCCGGTTTTCTGAGTGGTTTATTGGAGATAAGAGTCTGTCAGTCTTTTTTTTTTTTTTTTTGCCAATCATGGACCTCAACTCTAGGCGTGGGCGCTGTCCCTTAGCTCTTCAGCTCAAGGCGAGCGCTCTACCACTTGAGCCACAGCACCACTTCTGGCTTTTTCTGTTTATGTGGTGCTGAGGAATTGAACCCAGGGCCTCATGCATGCAAGGCAACACTCTACCACTGAGCCACCTTCCCAGCCCTCTGTCAGTCTTTTCTGCCCGGGATGGCTTTGAACTGCGATCATCAGAACTCAGACTCCTGAGTAGCTAGGATTACGCGTGAGCCACCTCGCTGGGTTGGAGATAATTTCTTAATATTTAGGATTTGATTTTCTTTTACCAAGAGCACATTTCCCCACCCTGTATATCCTCCTCCCTTCTCTTTTTCTCTTTCATGTTCTGTTTTTGTTTTGCTTCTTTTGTTTTGTTTACTGACTTTTTCAAGCCAGTAATAGGGCTTGAATTCAGAACATCAAACTCTGGCTGGATTTTTTTCATGTTTGTTTTTTTTTTTCCTTTCTGTTTCCATTTGCTGCAAAGACAGTGCTCCCTGAATATGCACATAATCCACATAATATTTTCCAGGCTCTTTTTCACTTAGACTAGGTATTTTCCAGGCTCTTTTTCACTTAGACTAGGGTCATGTGACCAGTTCTGACCCATGATCTCCATGCAGAAAAGCCAGGTTCCAGCTAACTGCTGGCAGTTTCACATTCTGGTGTCTTACTGAGCACGTCCGAAGATTGCAAGAGCTGAAATCCCCAAGTCACAAATGGTAGAAATCTGATTTCCTAAGTCACCAGAGAGGTAACCTATCTTGTTAACCTGAACAGAAATTTACATGACAGTAAATAAATTTTCCTTTTGTTTCAGGCTGTTTTCATTAAACCAACATTTAGTTTGGTCTTATAATACAGCAAGGTCAATGCACCAAGCTCTGTTCTAGACACTAAAAACACACTCTTGAACCCATGGCATTTAATATTAAAGTTGCTCTTCAAGAGTTTAATACCACAATGATGAAACCTACTAAACAAGCACATTGAATTCCACACTTTTCAGTCTATATATTCCCAACTTGTTTAAGGGTAAAAGAACTATAAGATAGGAAATTCTAGCTAACTTCACATCATTAAGATAGAGAAAAATGCCCAGGATAATAAATAGCAATTAATTTTTTAAAAAACTTTCCTTAGGATAGAGTACAAGATTAAGAGAATAAAAAATCATTTATGGACAACAACTGACTTAGCTCTAAAATATTTCATTGTGTTATTAAAACAGGAAATTAGACTTTGTCAAATGCTGCATTTAAGAATTTGGAATTTGAAGGCTCTGTCTTTATATGTACAATAAGGAACATTATGTTTAAAACTTCATTTTCCATTTATTATTTGTTTCCTCATCTGTAAAATTATAAATGAATTAATTGGCAACAAGCTTAATAGTTTTACAGCTTAAAGATCTTGGTTTTCATCTATTTAAAGATGAATTTCTAAGCAGTGGGTTTCGCTTAGTGGAAAACCACTTGTCTTGTAAGCTCAAGTACCCAAATTCAGTCCCCAACATGGTAGCACAATTTGATGGGACACAACACAATAAAATAAAGTGAATTAAATAAGTTGCATTCTATAGCTAGTTTGGTCTTTCTTGCAATGTTTTAGTGATATATAACAAACTTAGAATTCCATTTTAAGGAAAATGAACTAATGAAAAGTTTAATGGCACCTTCCATGTTGGAACTGGTTTGAACCCCAAAGAAAAGTGGATCTGCTAAAAACGGTAACTTCTGCTCATCATACTTTCAGCCTTAGGTAATCCTTGTGCAGAAAACAAAGTAGTAACATTTAAGGAATTGCTTACTTAACACAATGAACTAAAATAGAACCAATAAGGTAATGTTCCTCCTGTAGAGCATGACTGAAGGTCACTATGTAATGAAATCACAGGTCCTTTTACATCAGAACTACTTAGAAAATGGTAACTAATAACCTTATTTAATCTGGTTAATGTTTGGATTATATTTAAAATTAATTACCCAGCTATTTACATTCAAGTTAAGCCAATTCATCATAAAGTAAAAAGTCTATTTTGCACCTCAAGCAAACCAGAACTTAGAATGAATCTATACAGAAACATCATCACAGAGCTGAACTTTTAAGACTTTCCAATATTCTCTTACTTAATCTGAGCAGCACAAAAACAAAATCTATGCATTAATTGAAGTAGCTTTTTAATAAATTGTTTTTAAGATCCTCGGTTAATGAGTGGCCAGAAAATCTCCAGCTTATAAATAGACCTATAACACTAAATTTATTATTTCTAAATTTATATTAGCTCTATTTTCTTATAGGTCTAAGATAAAAATACAGGTAACACATAACAAGTCATATTGCACAGAAATCTCAGTGATTTATTTCATCCTACAAGGTACGCCATTCATCCTGGGTTTTTGTCATCCTTAACAGTCATGCAAATGAAAGCATAAAGACTATAATCTTAAAAAGTGACTACAAAATCAAACACTATGTAACTTCTATATCAAAGCCAATACAGAAAAAAGCATAGAAAAGAGAGCCACTAAAAGGAAAAGCTATCTATGTTTCTGTCTTACATGAAAGCTAAGTTTTGAAAGAGATTACAGGTTTGCATCTCTGAAATCACCATCATTAGCTTAGAAAACACCAATGTCTTTAAATACATCCATATTCAGCTTCCTGGTACCTTTAAGCCATATTTTTATCTAGTCAGGTACTAAGTTGAATTTTTAGAGGGTTGCAGGCAATCTTTCCAAAACTCTAAACTACATAAAGCATGCCATGTATTTCACAAGCCATAAAAAATGATAGATTATACAGGTTTTCTTTTGTCCTGCTCTGCCAAAACACCTTTTCCTCCAATATGTTATTCCCTGTGTTGGTTTCAAAGTCTTTATTCCACCGAGGGTGGCCATCCAATCAAGCATAAAAATTTTAATTGGATATTTTCTAAGTCTTTGAACTAGAAACATCACAAGCTCATCAAGTGAAGTAAGTTGCTCAAATCAAGTTACTTTAAATTCAAAATGCTTTAACAAAAAAAGGACTTTTTTTAGACCCATGTAATTCTGGAATAAGATTTAGTGGTGTTTTGGAATTGCCCTGGATACTAGTAATTGAACATATCTCTTTAAGTGAAGCAGTTCTGCGAACATGCCAGACATCTCTTGCTCTCCTTTTTTTTTTTTTAATGAATTCCCTGGTTTTCAGTTTCTTGGTTTATAAAAGTCTCTAAAAGCTAATGCATCTCATAAAACATTTACAAATTGTCTTGAAATTTCCAGAGTGAAGAGGAAAATAGTACCAAAAAATGGCTATAAATTAGTTGTAGTAATTTGGCTTAAAAAGCCAAGTTTACATTGATCTGGCATAACCATATGTATACTGTGCTTTTGATCTATGGACATTAGAGTATAAAAGAAAATTTACTGACAATCAAATCATCTAGCCATATTTTATATCGTTTAAGAGAAATATTGCTTTACCTGGAAAATTCAACATGCTGAATCTAGGCCATCATATGTAGAAGGTGCCATTCCTTCTACCTCCCAAAAAAGTATTTATTTATATTTTTGTCTGTCGTAGGGCTTGAACTCTGGGTCTGGGCGCTGTCCCTCAGCTCTTCAGCTCAAGACTAGCACTCTACCACTTGAGCTACAGAGCCACTTCTGGTTTTCTGAGTGGTTTATTGGAGATAAGAATCTCACAGACTTTTCCTGCTCGGGCTGGCTTTGAACCATAATCCTCAGATCTCAGCCTCCTTAGTAGCTAGGATTACAGGCATGAACCACTGACACCTGGCTCAAAAGTAATTTTTTTTAATTAAAGAATAACTTTGGTTATAACTCCAACTGAGAATTCCATTGTTTTTGGATTTTTTTTTTTTTTTTTTGGTCAATCATGGGCTTGAACTGTGGGCTTGGGCGCTAATCCCTCAGCTCTTCAGCTCAAGACGAGCGCTCTGCCGCTTGAGCCACAGCAGTACCACTTCCGGAATATATCTTTCTTATTTTACTGATATCTTACAACTTACAATTCTAGGACTCTTTTCACTCATAATTGTTTTATAGATGTTTTGAGTTTTTTAATTATCCTTATTTTAATTTTTTCTTTTTTATATTTTTTTGTACAGAGGGGTTACAATTACATGGGCAAGATAATGAGTACATTTCCTATCAAGCTATCCTTATTTTAGTTTCCTTAAATATTCTGAATTAAATTCAGTTGCTACTCCAGTCAAAACACAGCATGTCAACAGAAGATATGGAAAAGATGCCAACAGATGTTTCTCCATAAAGAAATGATGAATGGGGGGTGGGGGGAGGATGGGAAGGGATGGGAAGGGGAAACAAAGGAGGAGGCTATAATACTTGATAAGAAATGTACTCATTATCTTGCCCATGTAATTGTAACCCCTCTGTACAGTTTTTTCACAATAAAAAAAGACATGATGAATGTTCCAAGCAATAACTATGCTAATTACACAGATTTGATCATATATACTATTTTATACACACACACACACACACACACACACATATATATATATATATACTGAAGCATCATGTTATAATCTTTAAATTAATACAATTACTATGTTATTTCAAAATAAAAATAAAATGAGATGAGATTTATTTAATGGCTAAGATCTCAAATTCCAAAATAAAATAGAATTGGATTTTACCATAATACATTTACTGTGAAGATTAAATAAAGTAAAACCTTAATGATTTATTCTTTCATTTCCTTTTACATTGTAGACTGACAAATTATAATTATGTGTGCTTATTTGGCACAAAATGATGCTATATGTATACAAGGTAGAATGATTAAGTCAAGCTAGTTAACATATCCACAACACACCACACACACATATGTATGTATTGAGTAAATAAACAGTGAAATCAATAATCAGCCATTTACAAGGAACTTCTTAGCATTAAAAATCATAAGGATCTATACAAAGTTTCTGTGCCACAGCCAAGAGGAAGACAAATCTTAGCTCAGATCTTTTATTCCTAACACTGCTTAAACACTGTTAGATAATTAATTTGAACCTTTTGTGTCTCAGGCTTTGTCAAAATCAGGAAATCATTTGAATGTATTCATAACTCAAGTATAAGTAAACACTTAGAGAGATCAATAAGTCACTATTAGATACTTGCTACAATAATAATAATAATTTATGAGTAGCAAAATAATCAGAACATAATTGAACTTAAATACAGTTCTGAGATGAAAGGATAGTGAAAAGTCGCTTTGATTTTGAAAAGCAAACAAGTATATTTAAATGTATGCAAATATACATAAATGTATTAACCAAAATATAGTATTTGGGGGGGTGAAGGCATTCAAATGGCATAATTCCTTAGAAAAATTAACAGTCCAACATTCAGGGGTTGGAAATTGAGAACAGGGATGAGAAAAATGATGAAAGGCATGACACAGGTCAAGATACATTGGATTCATAAGCCGATTTGTTGAATGGCAACTACTTTGTACAACTACTTAAAAATAATAAAAATATAATTTAAAAATATAATAATGACACATTTTTAAAGGATAAAAAGTTTTTTTATTGTCAAGGTGATGTACAAAGGGGTTACAGTTACAAAACTAAGGTAGTGATTACATTTCTTGTCTAACTTGTTACCCCTTCCCAAATTTTTCTCCTTCTTTCTCCCTCCCTAACCACATCCCCAAGTTCTATAAATCATTTCCAACATATTGTCTTGTGAGTATCACAGTGACAACAGGGGATACACAAAACACAAAAGAAAAAAGAAATCACGTAATACATTGAGAACCACAACAAAGTAAAACCTCCTTTGTCTAGTTCTTGGAATTCATTTCACTTAGCATCATCTTCTATGCTCATATGTACATAGCTTTTGACTATATCATCTGCTAAGTTTATTAAAGGATAAAAAGTTTTAAACATTAAAAAAATTAAATTTCTACTTGGGAAATAGGATTTTTCTGCTATTTTAATTTTCATTCTTTCATTAAAAGAGTATTTATTGAATATTTACTGTATGATGACCAACTTTGGAGCTTAAAGTCAAGGTTAAAATTGCCTCTCACTAGCCCTGGCCTTGGCCCATAGGCAGTACCACTGGGAGACACAGACACAACCATGAACCCAGACAGCAGTAGTGCACACAGGATGTAACACACACATCAGTGAGTGTGTGGATTTCCAGCACATATTATCTCTCTGTCAAGATATTCCTGATAAAGATTCTGACACATCTCTCAGTGCAACAGAATTCTAAACATAACTTTTTCACAGATTTTATTGTTTTATTCATTGAAATGCAACATAGAAGCTTCTTATGTCTGGCCTCACCAGCTTACTTATTTTTCAGGAGGACCAAGACAAATTGTACTTTAAGAAGCCTGTATGATTTTTGTTATGCAAATTAGCCCCTGAAGGCAAGGGACTATTGCAAGTTTAGAAGTGCCTCTGAACATGAGATCACCTAGGTCCATGCCTGACACCCACGTGTAGGGAAGGATTCATGGCCCAAAGAGTAGGCCCATAAGTGGTTGCTTTCCTAACATGGAGACTACTACATACTAGCACTTCCATTAAAAGTTTGCATGGTCCAATTTGGTCACCTGAATTCTGAGAAGTGAAATCACTATCTCCAACTCTGATCCTCCAAGCCCAGTGCCCTGCATTTCACCTGTCTTTGAATAAAGCCCTGAACTACAGAGCTTACTCCAAGACTGAAACAACCAGGTGTATATGAAGCCTGATGTCTCAGACAGGAATTAACCAAGATTGAATTATAGAAGAAACTGCACAGAAATGTGCAAAAATTACATTCGTTTACAGTTCCTTTCTCTGTGCAAAAATTAGATTCGTTTACAGTTCCTTTCTTTAAAAAAATACACACATTTTGAACTTTAGATTTCCTGTAGGTTTCTCTTTTGGGTAAAGGATTCAAAAAATATCATTCCAGAATATAACAAGAGACGGTTTGCCTTGAAAACCTGCTTGGCAATTCTATTTAAGCCACAACAAACCCAGGCATGATAGTTCTAATTGATAATCTCAATACTGACAAGGCTAAGACAAGAAGATTGTTGAGTTAGGAGCCAGGCTAGTCTGAGCTGCACAGTGAAATCTCCCATATAACATGAGTAGTGTGGGCTAACAGTGTGGCTCAACTGGTGGACCGCCTGCCTGCATAGCAAGAGCAAAGTGGTGAGTTCAAGCTCTGGTACCATTCAAAACATTAAACAACAATCAATGAATCTCATATTCTTCAAGCAATTCAACTAGAACTAAGGCTAAAATTAATGTACAAAAGGTATATAGGCCGGGCACCTGGGCTCAAGCCTGTAATCCTAGCTACTCAGGAGGATGAGATCTGAGGATCACGGTTCAAAGCCAGCCCAGGCAGGAAAAACTGTGAAACCCTTATCTCCAATAAACCACCAGAAAAGCAGAAGTGGTGCTATGATTGAAGTGGTAGAGTGCTAGCCTTGAGCTGAAGAGCTCAGGGACAGTGCTCAAGCCCAGAGTTCAAGCCTCATGACCGACAACCCCCTCCCCCCCAAAAAAAGAAAAGAAAAGGTATATAACTTCGATTGTATACAAACTCGGTAATTTTATTTTCTATCTTTTAGTGGTTATTTAGATAACACTTGGAAATAAGATATAATAGAAAAAGGAAGAAACCTATATTCCAAACCCATCTGATCAACTGGTACTAGGCTCGCATGTATGTTTTCTATGTACCAAAAGCTCATAATAAGCAAGAAAATCCAGCCATTAAGAATGCTTTCATGCCAACCAGGTGCTGGTGGCTCACACCTGTAATAATAGCTATTCAGGAGGCTGAGATCTGAGGACTGCAGTTCAAAGCCAGCCAAAGAAAGAAAGTCTGTGATCTACAATTAACCACCCCAAAACTAGAAGTGGAGCTGTGACTCAAAATAGTAGAGCGCTAGCCTGGAGCACAAAGGCTCAGGGACAGTGTCCAAGACCTCAGTTCAAGCCCCATAACTCACACACACAAAAAAGCTCATACCACAGTTCTCTTTGTTTCTCTACTTCAGAAGAATTCTTACTAGAAACAGATCTTAGGAGTCCATTATCATACCCAAATGTTGGAGGCTGATTTGAAAAATAAATTCAGCATATATAAAACAATATCTACATTTTTTGGCTGAAATTTCTAGATAGTTATATTGAACTTTTAAGCTTTAGGACATAGATAAAAGATATATTTAAGCCTGGTGCCGGTGGCTCATGCCTGCAATACTACTCAGGAGGATGACATCTAAGGACCATGGTTCAAAGCCAGCCCAGGCAGGAAAGGCCATGAGACTCTTATCTCCAAGTAACCACCAGAAAACCAGAAGTGGCACTGTGGCTCAAGTGGTAGAGCTCTCACCTTGAGCTGAAGAGCTCAGGGACAGCTCCCAAGCCCAGAGTTCAAGGAAGAAAAAAAGATACACTTAGTTATTTTGGTGGTTGATTTGTTCATTGTTAATGCCTCTCCCAAATGGTCCAAGAGCTGCATGCTAAATCAATAAACTAACAGTCAGACAGCTTGTAAGTGGCAGCACCCATCTATCTACCCCAGAAGTCAGACCTGAGCTTTTCCACCAGAGCAGAATCACAATTGCAATTGTTTACATAAGCAAAACATACAACATGCATTTTTTCTTCAAGCTAATATTCAATGACTTCTAATGCTATCAGATCTTCCAGAGTAGATACTATCAGATGAGTATAGTGTCATGCAGAATGATAGGTATCACTGCCAGTACTGTTACCCAGCCCTGAATAAGAGACCAGTTTTCAGTGATGTACTAGTACATGCTAACAGCAGGCTGAGAAAGCACAAGTGAAGAAGGACAACTATTTGCTTTTTCTCTTTGCCATCTTCCTGCCACAACCATTTGTAAACTAGCAACCTGACATCAGGGAAAATGTGGAGTTGGGAAGAAACATCCGTGATGAGCCTGTGTATGTGCTAGCTTCAACAAGACACCAAAAAATATACTTGTACAAGTGCAAAAATGAACAAGGAGTAGCGGGAAAGAAAGCAAGGTACACATGTCTTACACACTTGTTCTGTCAGATACAGATGGGGTTGATAAGGGACCAAAAAAAAAGGAAAAATAAACCAGGTCAGGGAGGTGGTGGATAGGCAATGTGGAGCAGGAAGAGACAAGGACATTTTTTAATTGTGTGTTATTATCTTGAAGTAGTCTTACAAAGGAATTGCAATGTAACAAAGGCGTTTATAATAAAATGCATTTTGATCAATGTCACCCCTTTCAACACTCTCACTCATCTCTGCCAACCAACCTCTTCCCTGGCTTTTCTCAATAAATTCAATGCTTGACTGCATTCTCCCCCTACCTTCTCCTCTTTGTCTTCCCTCTCTATTTGACCCAACTCCACCTCCTTCAAGTATTTTCTTCATAGTGTTTATTTTGTTGAATTTTCACTTTGCCTTTGTAAGGAATTACACTGAGTTCTCCCTTGAATCTATCATATTTCAGTAGATAGATAGATAGATAGATAGATAGATAGATAGATAGATAGATAGATAGATAGATAGATAGATAGATAGATAGATAGATCTCTCACCCAGTGTATTTACTTGCATGTTTATAAGCTAGTTCTCGCTTCCACATATAAGGAAAAACATTCAATCTTTGTCCTTCTGGGCCTGACTTGCTTCACTTAACATAATTTTTAGGAGACTATAAGAGGAAGGTTACAGAAGGGGCCAGTTGTGTAACATAAGAAGAACATGGCAGGGAACAGCTCACCGGGGGCTATAATAATGGCTTAGGACTTAGTTCTAAGGATTTGTGGGCCAGAGGTGTGGCTCAAAAGGAAAAACACCTATCTGCCTAAGCAAACATGACTTCCTGAGTCAAAGAAAAAAAGGAAAGGAGGATTTGTGAGATGGGAAAATACTAAAGGATGTTCCTATTTTGTTTCTCGCTAAGGAGTGCATAACAAATGAACTGGAAAAGGAAAAGAAATCTAAGTATTTTCTTGTACTTCCTAAGCTGCTTTAAATATGACACAGACTCTAATTTTGGTGGAAAATATATAAAACTGAATGAAAAATGGAAATACAAGGGAATATACTGTACCTTGTTTTACCTGTAAGGAACACACACCTGACAAAAGGCAATTTTCACATCCAAGGTTGGTTCACTGCAGTAGTATAAGAAATGGAGGCTCATAAATACCTACAAGGGAAAAAATAGGTCATTAATTTCTAAGCCACTAATTTTTCATGAATTATAATACGAGCTGTAACGTGATTAGAATTATACTTTGGTATCATGTGCAGCATATCTTCACTGTAATCTTTATTCAGACAAGTACTAGGTACTTTCCATAATTTATAAATATTGAATGATAAGATATAAAAGATTCTATTTTTATAATGATCAGTATCATTACGATCATAAATATTGTATCTTGAAGGCTGACTTTAGTGGTTTACACCTGTAATCTCTGTTACTCAGGAAATATAGGTAGGTCCTAAGCAAAAATGAAGACTCTACCTGAAAACATAACAAAAGCAAAAGGGCTAAGGGCATGGTTCTAATGGTAGAGTACTTATACAGCATGAGGAGCTGAGTTCAACCCCAGTTCTAAAAGAAAAAACAAAAACCTGGATATACCAAGTAAGTTAAAGTCCTATTATATAGAACTCTATATAATATATGTTCTATATAGAAAACTCAAATTAAGATGAATTGTTTAAACAAGTGGAAGTATTTGTTATGGTTTAGATATGAAATGTCCCCAACAGTCTTGTGTGTTGAAAGCTGGGCCCACAATGCAGCAATGTTCTGAGGAGATTGGATCATGGGAGCTCCGATTTCATCAACAGAGTCATTCATTGATAGATTCATAGTTGAATAGATGATTAGGGGTAGGGCTTAGTTAGAGGAAGTAGGTCATTGGAAGATTTCCCTGTCCCTCTCCATATCTGCTGCCTCATCAAAGGCCAAGCAGTGCAACCCAGTGATGATAGACCAAACTTCTGAAACCTTTCCTACTGCAATAGCAAGCTAACACAATTCTACTCAGTAAAAAGCAATTTGTAATGTCACCCTTTCAATTGCTCTCCCCATTTCTCCCAACCCCACCCATCTCCTCAAGTTCCCTGGTTCCATTCCTTTTAGTTTTTATTTTGCCTCTGAATGGAGCTCATTAATGTTTGCCCAAGCTTGCCTCAAACTCAGAATCTTCTTGCCTATGTCTCCCAAGTAGCTGGGATTACAGACATGTGTCACCACACCTAGCCAGCATTTCCATTTTTATGTTACTGTAAATGACAATTCTGTTTTATTTCTATTTTCATAATATTCATTTCCAGCACTGAAAATACACTGTTCCACTGTTTCTCCATTGTCTAGAAGCATGCATGAAATGAGGACAGTTTCTTTCAATTTTTTCCCAGTGTCTCAATGCACTTGATCATACTTCCATTACAACTATTACATAATATTAAGAGCAGATCACATGTCTGGGCCACAGTTCTTTATGATTTTCTCAAGGAAAATGAGTGTTTCACAGTCCCCAAACGTAGCCCTATGCTTAGTGTATAGCTGATGTCAAGTAAATGTTTGCTGAATGAAAGGAGATCTACATGAAAGAACACTTCTTTTTGTGGCTAACACAAATCTAAGTATTTTCCTTACCTCTTGCACATTGAAAACTGTGAATAGGAAATAAATTCAATGCTAGCAAATTAGGAATGATCAGTTTACAGTAGTAAAAGTATGAAAGAGACCAATCATGGATGACCTCAGACATGCTACCCAGTAAGGATGCTTTAGTGCTATACTCCAGAAATGAGCATGTGGGAAATAATAATATCTAGCCCACCTACCTGAAATAAACGTTTTAATTTTTAATGAATGAGCAATCTTGCCGTGCAAAGGAAGCATCCTGACCTCTCATAGTTTGCATGACAATGCCTCCCAATGTAGCAGCATGACTGAATAAATCACAGCTGGATCTGCTTGTCAGACAAGAAAAAGGCTTGCTGCGAGATGCCAGTGAGTTTCGAAAAGGTGGTTGTTCCTTCTATTTTTTGATGGTATGGCAGAGAACATTTGCCACCATTGCATAGAAACAACTGAAATGCCCAGGTCATGATCTGGCAATGTTCTTTAATAGATTTAGTAACAATATATTTAGTACAGCATAAGACCATAAGTGAGTAGCTTGAAAGGGAAGAGAGGGTAATTTGGGGGCACTTAATCTCCACAACTAGTGTTATTATGAGCAAAGTCCTATACATATCCCTTGCTGTTAATATACTTAGTTTTCCCTCATTGTGTGCCTATCAAGCATCTGTCTAACAAGCTTGAGGCCCTGAGTTCAAACACCACTACCACTGCCCCCCAAAAAAAATGAAAGAAAAAAATACACCTTGAAACTAGTCATTATGTTTCAAAGATGGATAGGAAATTTGACACATAAATTTATAAATAAATTTATTTACTATCAAGCCCATTACAGAAAAAGTTTGTCCATATATGATTTAAAGAATTATAAGTAAAAAAATATTGAAAACCTCAATATTAACCTCAATGTAAAGGCCAAAATAATGAATTGTATCTCAGGACATAGTATATAAACATACAAAGTAATTTTTTGGGCGGGGAGGGGCCTCCGGTCGTGGGGCCTGACCTTTGGGCCTGGGCGCTGTCCCTCAGCTCTTCAGCTCAAGGCTAGCGCTCTACCACTTGAGCCACAACACCACTTCCGGCTTTTTTCTTTTTGCTTATGTGGTGCTGAGGAATCGAACCCAGGGCCTCAGGCATGCAAGGCAAGCGCTCTACCACTGAGCCACCTTCGCAGCCCCACAAAGTACTTTCTAATAGGTAATATCTCTTTAAGAGTTTCACATCTAATTGAATGGTATGTTAGTACAACACAATATTCCCAGTACTGGAATGCCTCAATAATAGAATGAGAACAAACTCAAACAACACAAATAGGAGATGAAAGGTATAGAAATCAGAAGAGAGCGCAAAAAAAGGTTTGTTTGTAAATCTAGGCACCTTCTTACATGAGCCTAGATAAATTGTTCTTTTCACAACATTGATGAGGTTACGATTGCAAAGACATAACATTGAAGTGTCTTTTTTATTAAACCATAGACATTATGTATCCCTTAAAATGTGGCCTATACAAAGTGTTGTCTGTGTGAATTGATCTGGAATTACAATCCTTTCAGCTTTATTTTTTCTGTCTTTGACACACCTGTGGAAGATCAGGACTGCTGTAGTGAAATCAGTAAGAAATCAACACAAACTGTAATAATAAAAAAACAGAAGACAGTGAAAGGATAAGCATATCTATCAAAAAATATCATGCCAATCACTAATTTTAAAAAATTAAAAGGAGGGTAAGATATGGGAGCCCTATAGTAGAATCGTTTCCAACTCCATTCCCCATTCCCCACAGAAATCTAACTAGCAACTAACAGGTAAGATTAGCTTTACAAATATCCCAGGGCTGGGGATGGAAGGACTGACATTTTTGAAATCTTCACTTTCTCCTTTTTTTTGTCGTGTTCTTACTCAATTTTTGTATCAGGGTAATAGTGACTCATAGAATGTGTTTGGAAGCATTCCTTCCTTCCCTTTCTTTTTTATGGAATAATTCAAGGAACAATGGTATTATTTAGTTCTTTAAAAGTCTAGAAACAGCACCCAGAGTTCAAGCCCCAAGACTGGCAAAAAAAAAAAAAAAAAGTCTAGTAAAATTAAATAGAGAATTCATTGAGTTTGGGTTGTCTTTTCTTGGAAAGCATCTGATTATTGTTTCAATTTTATTGTTTATTATCTGTGTGTATGTGGTGTGTGTGTGTGTGTGTGTGTGTGTGTGTGTGTGTGTGTGTGTACATGTTTGCCAGTCCTGTGGCTTGAACTCAGGGCCTGAGTGCTGTCCCTGAGTGTTTTTGTTCAAGGCTTGTGGTTCACCATTTGAGTCTCAGCTCCACTTCTCATTTTAATTGGAGATAAGGAGTCTCAAGTACTTTCCCACTGTGTCTGACTTGGAACTGAGATCCTCAGTTCTCAGCATCCTGATTATAGGTGTGAGCCACTTATACCTGGCCTTGTTATTTACATGTTAGGTATTTTATATTCTCTTAGTTCAATTTTTGTAGGTCACTCTTTCTTTCACCTAGTTTTTTCAATTGTTTGAAATACAATTGTTCAAAACATTCCTCAATTACTTCCTGGGGATTTCAGTGGCATCTACTTTTTCATTCTTTAAATCTTCATTTTACTACTTCCATTTATGATTTTATTAATTCTGACTTTCTATTAATTTTTAGTTTAGCTTGTTTTTATTTTTTCTAAGACTTCAGGGTACAACTTGGGGTTGTGTATTTCGCATCTCTCTGATATTTTAATGTAGGGAGTCATAAATATAAACTTCCTTTACATTGCCTTGGTTGTATCCCACAGACTTTGGTAAATTGTGTTTCTATTTCCACTTGATGTAGAAATCTTTGAATTTCTGCCTATTTCTTTAATTATCCACAGATGTCTCAAAAGTGTATTGTTCATTCTATGTTCATATTTTCTAGTTTCTTCACAATTTCTTTCTAGTATTATACAATTATGATCTAATAAAATAACTAGAAAATATTCTGGTTCTTAATATTTAAGACCCGCCTAGAATATAAAATATAGGTCAGTACTTTGGTTTTTATAAAAGTGCCAAGAACACACATTGGCAAATGATAATCTCTTCAATAAAGAGTTTCAGAAAACTGGATAGTCACATGCAGAAAAAAGTGAAATTGGTTTATAAGATTATTTCTTTGTTGCTTTGTATGTCCCACCCTCACAGTATAACCCCTGCTTTCACTGTATTTGATGTCGGGATAATTTTTGGAGGGGAAGGAGAAAAACAAATTGTTTAAATAGGGATACAGGTGGAACCATTGCAACAATGAGATGTACAAGTTGTTATGTCGAAAACGAACTTTAAAACTTTCATGCCGGGGGAGGGGGGGGTCAGGGAGGATTGGGGGGGTGGAGGGAGGGAGGAGGACAGGAAGGGATGGGAAGGGGAAACAAAGGAGGAGGCAACAATGCTTGATAAGAAATGTACTCATTATCTTGCCCGTGTACTTGTGACTCCTCTGTACAGTATTTTCACAATAAAAATAAAATAAAATAAATTCAAAAACAACAACAAAAAAGTGAAATTGGGCCCTTGTCTCACATCATATTAAAAAATGAAGTCAAAACACATTTGAGAATTAGATTTAAACCTTAAAAGTTAAAACTATTCAAAAAGAAACCAAAACATAATTATATATCTCAACCAAGCTGCTCTGGGTAATAGATTTTTTGGATATGACCCCTAAAGCAGAACCTACAAAACTAAAATCAAAGTACATTAAATTAAACCAAAAAGGTTCCTCACAGACTAAAAGAGGTTAACAAAATTCAGGTATAACCCATAGAGTGTGAGAAAAATATTTTTAAATTATGCATGCTGTAAGGTTAAATATTTTATACTTATATATATCCTGAATTTATACAAGTCAATACTCTAATTAAAAACTGGCAGAGGCCAGGTGCTAGTGGCTTATACCTTGTTAATCCTAGCTCACTTCTGAATATTAGCTACTCAAGAAGCTAAGATCTGAGGAACATAGTTTGAAGCCAGTTCGGGCAGGAAATTCGGTAAGACTCTTATTTCCAATTAACCACCTGGAAGTGGAGCTGTGGCTCAAGTGGTAGAGTGCTAGCCTTGAGCAAAAAAGATCAGGCACAGATCCAGGCCCTGAGTTTAAGCCCCAGGACTGACACACACACACACACACACACACACACACACACACACACTAGCAGCATATCTAGTTCTAAATAGACAATTGTCAAAAGAAGATTACACATGGCCAACAAATTCATGAAAACATGCTCAACATCAATAATCATTAGGGACATGCAAATTAAAACTACAATGATATTTTAGCTCTTACATCCTACATGGCTTTTATCAAAAGACAAAAGGCAACAAATGTTGACAATTATGTGGAGAAAAGGACACTCTTGTACAATGCTAAGGGATGGTTTAGTACAGCTATTTTGGAAAGTGATTTGTAGAGTCTAATAGAACTAATAGAACTACCACATGATCCAGTAATTCCACTTCTGTATATATACAAAAGGAACTAAACTCAGTATATCAAAAGCATGTCTGAATTCCTATGTTCATCACAGCATTTGTTACAGTAACCACCATCTGGAACCAACCTAAGTGTCCATCTGTGAATGAGTGGATTAAGACAAGTATGATTCATATACATACAGAAAACTAGTCAGCCTTAAAAGGAGTGAGGGGACTCCTGTCATTGGTGACTACATGGATGAATCCAGAGGCCATAATGTAAAATAGAAAAACTCAAGCACAGAAATACAAATAGTGTATGATCTCATATTCAGAATCTAATACAGCTTACTGCACAGTAGATTGTACAGAATGGTTACCAAACAAAGGTAGTTGGGAGTAGGAAAGAGAAAGTAAAAAGTTACGCAAAGAGTATACGGTGCTGGACAGATAAGCAGAGGAGAAAGTGAAATCTATTATATAAAATGGTGACTACAGCAATTATACTGTAGATTTTAAATAACTAAAAGTGCTGCGTGCCAGCAGCTCATACCTGTAAAACTCACTACAAATGAGTATTACAGGAGTCTAAAAGGCTGGCCTGGAAAAATTCACAAGAAGCTATCAGAGGGCATAGAGGTTTAGCTCAGTAAAAAAGCACTTACCTTTTAAGTATATGGCCCTGAGTTTGGTGCACAGCACCAAAAAAAAAAGACAAAGACAAACAGAGCTGCAAGTATGGCTCAAGTGGTAGAGCACCCACCTAGAAAGCACAACTTCTAAGTTTGAAAGCCTTCACTGTTTTTTGGTGGTGGTGGTGGTGGTTGTGGGGCC